>NW_022196905.1:183939654-184006540 GCF_008632895.1 Mastomys coucha | reverse complement strand
AGAGAGAGAGAGAGAGAGAGAGAGACTGAGACTTGTTGGGAGGCTGAGACTTGTTGGGAGGAAAAGGTTTCATCAGAAAATGGAGAAAAGATGAGGGATAGTAACAGGTGGTTAACAATTTAATGATTACTGAGAATGAAAATAAACAAAAAAGCAGAAAACATAAGAATTAACTATCAAAATAAAAAATAAATTTTTAGGACATTTATTTTAAAATTCAAGACATGCTAACAAGAATGGTTAATTTTTTTTTAGATGTGTCTCAATGTGTAGCCCTGGTTGGCCCTGAACTCTCAATGTAGACAAAGCTACTGTGAACTCATAGAAATCTACCTGCCTTTGCTTCCTGAATACTGAAAATAAAGCTTGTACTACCACACCTCCCCAAAAGTGAGTAACTCAGAAAAATCTAGTATCTGGTGTGTATAAGTATTCACCAGTATATTTGTAAAATGCCTCTTATCCTCCGTCTGTTTCCTTTGCTTTTTTGAACGAACAGATCACTCTAAATCCCAAGCTGTCCTCAAACCTATGATGATTGGTTGCCTTCAGCCTCCTACATGGTGGGATTATAAGTATGCATTACCATGCCTAGCTATAACTAAGTTTCAAATGAAAGAAATGTTTTTTTCATCCTGAACACTGAAAAATAGTTATTAATATAGAAAAATATAGTTCTATTATGAGAAACCAATATGCCACATATATATGTCATATATATATGGTTGCTGTTGCTGTTTTAGATCTTATGATCTGACTTTTTCAAATAGGCATTCTAATATAATACCTACACTGAATTTTTTCCCCAAGAGCTTTTCTGTTCACATGACATTTTATTTCCCAAAACACTTCAGAAATCACACATCAATACTGAATTTATGGAGGTTAAAATATGAGTCAGTGGGAGAAGGAGAATGCAATTTAAAACATAGACCTCCTAGTCCTTCTTAAGAGCCTCATTTCTATTCTCTTCCTAAAATAAAGTCTCTCTTCATGGTGAAAGCAAATGTGCTTCTCAGTTTTTTCCCAGCAAGCTATTTGAGTATGAAACCCTTGAGGACCAGGGCTTCACTTCGCCTTTCTATGTATCTGCATGGCGATAAAAAAAAAAAAAAATCACTGATTCTATTAAAGATAAAAAGAGAGGATAGAAAATCAGAACCAAATGAAAATGAAGATTTTTAAGCAGGGCACCAGAAGTTTATTTTTAAATTCACTGAGACCTCTAAGCTTGTCTCCAATCATCACTAACAGATGCTCTTTTTGTTCTAGCTGTTACAATTGAAAACCGCATGGTTACATTTAACAAAGAATTCTACCTGCAGGTAACAGCAGTGAAGCTGGACCTGATATTTGCTTTAAAAGAAAGTAAGTTTGTCCCATATTGCCCTCTAATTGGTTTATACCTTGTAATCAGAAAGCATGTATGCCAAGAGGGCTCAAAAAGCAAAAAGCAGTGTGTGTGGAATGGGTTCACCCCCCTTCTCCCACGTTGGACTGGGAGATCCTTAACCAGGCAGGTAGCTTAGTTTGTCTCCTTTGTCCAACTTTGGCCTCTGACGACACTCAAACCAATATTCAATTAGACTTCTTAGAGACTCAAAGCTTATGCTAGTTATCTTCTGCTGGGTAACAAAAAAAAAAAAAATACAGTCAGCTCTTAAAATGACACACATTGATTGTCTCCATATTTCTAGGGGCAAGAACCTGGACAGCGCTCAGCTGTGTTTCTCATTTCGGTCACCTCTTGACATACTGCAATCAGATTGTCAACCATGATGGAGATCGTCCGCCAGGCTCTAGAGGGGAAGGAAGCTTTGACATTCCAAGTATGTGTGGTTTGGGTAGATTCAGCTCCTTCTACGGTGGCAGAGGGAAGGCTCCAAGTCCTTGCTAGCTTATGACCATGCACTGTCCTTGGTTTCTTTCTTTGTCTCCTGCACTAGGCTGTTTACTTTTTCAGAGCTTGTAAAGGTGGGTAGGAGAGTCAATAGTAGGGAGGGGGCAAAACAGTGACTTTAGAGGAATTCCCCCAGTTTCTTGTACTCTGTAAGTTAGGAGCAAGTTATATATCTCACCCACTTACAGGGAGGGACAAAAATGGCGAAAAGCAGGAAGAACCTGAAAAGACCATCTCCAATAGCTAGATAGAGCCCCAAATGGAGAGGCAGGATTATCAAACCACTGTCAAAATTTCTCACCCAGAGTTATTCTAAAAGAAATGCAGGTACAAAAATGGAGCAGAGACTAAAGGAAAGGCTGTCCAGTGACTGGCCCAACTCGGGATCCACCTCATGGGAGGTGGGGTGCTCCAAAGCCTGATACTGCTACTGATTCTATGATGTGCTTGCAGACTGAAGCATAGCATGGCTGTCTTCTGAGACTCTACCAGCGGCTGACTGAGACAGATGCAAATACAGAAAGCCACTGGACTGAGGTCTGGGACCCCTATGGAAGAGTTAAGGGAAGAATTGAAGGAGCTGAAGGAGAGGCCATCCCCATAGGAAGACCAACAGTCTCAACTAACATGAACCCCTGGGAGCTCCCAGAGACAAGGCACCAATCAAAGAGTACACAAGGATTGGCCCCAGGCCCTCAGCACATAAGTAGCAGAGAACTGCCTTTTATGGTCTCAGTTGGAGAGGATGCACCTAATCGTGTAGAGGCTTGAGATTTCAGGGAAGGGGGATACAGGGTGGGGGAGATGGGGAGCACCCTCTCAGAGGCAAATGGGAGGGTGAATGGGATGAAGAACTGTGAAGAGGGGCACCAGGAGGGAGGGGGCAATGTGTGGAATGTAAAAAATAATTTTAAAAAAATCCCAAAGAACTAATTTTTATGGTTTATTTTATAAGTTTCAATTTGTTATTCTGGATGTGTCAGTTTGCAAATAGGTTAAGTGTGGAAACAATAGTGCTGTAACAAGTTGGACACTCTTTCAAAACATACAGCATTGTGTGTTAGAAATGTAGCTTAGTAGCAGCATGCCTGCATAGGGAGCCATGGACCCTCAGGTAAGAAAGTCCCCAGCATTAAGAAATTCAAAGCCTTGATTTAAACATTATTTTTGCTCTTTTGTCTGCTTGAGAACCCCCTATCTCATTCATTTCTTACATGTCAAAAGTCCCATTTATATTTAAGGCCCTTTGAATTGATGCTTCCTTGTTGGAAATCTTCCTAATCTCCCTACGTCCAAACACAATGTCTCCTATCAAAACCCAGAGACAACACAAACTGCTCTGGGGTTTATCCTAACCATCATATTTTAAGTACTTATTTTATGAAGTATCTTCTTTTATGAAGATAATGGGCTGTAAATGTCTCTCCACCAAACAGTGTGTTTTTTACTTACCTATTGAATAAGTCATCTTCAATATATATGTATATATAACATCTATGTGAGTTATGTATTAATGTTGAAAGTTTTATTTTGAGTGGATAGCATGTGCTTTAGGGAAACAGTATCAGTATCACTATCTTTGGCCATAGATGGGATATAATAAGAGATTTATGTTTGAATGTGGTATGCTCGAATTTGTTACTCATATAAGATAGAAACTGAAAAACTCATTTTCAAGTCTCTACCATAATGTATTATATATAGATAATAATTGCTTCAAGTTTGGTTTTTACTATTGTGATAAAACACAAAGATCAAAAGCAGCTTAAGAAGGAAAGAGACTATTTCCACTTGCAATTCTCAGATCATGTGCTATGACTGAAAGGCAGGTACTAAAGGCAGGAACTGGAACAGAGATGCCATGGTCATACACTGCTTATTGGCTTGCTCCTGGTGGCTCACTTGGACAACTTGCTTATTGGACTGTGGACCACTAAACAGATCGTCATCAATCACACTGAGCTACCATCAACCAAGCCCCTCCCACCATCAATCATCAATCAAGAAAGTGCCACACAGTCTGGTCCACAAGTTGTCATGGTTGTTTTGTTGGTTGTTGTAGTTTTGTGAAAATGCATAAAGAACAAGTGTTCTTTTTTTTTTTTTGACAGAAATGCTAATTTTTATTTTCACAAAGAAGAAAAGTATTTTTATTGGATATTTTCTTTATTTACTTTTCAAATGTTATCCACCTTTCCTATTTCCCTCCCTCCCAGAAACGCCCTATCACATTCTCCCTCCCCCTGCTTCTATGAGGGTGTTCCTCCACCCACCCCCCACTCCCACCTCCCCACCCTTGATTCCCCTACACTAGGGCATCTATCCAAGAAGTGCCTGCTGAAAAGAGCCTGATATGGCTATCTCCTGAGAGGCTCTACGAGAGCCTTACAAATATAGAGGTGGATGTTAGCAGCCAACCATTAGACTGAGCGCGGGGTCCCTAAAAGAGGAGGTAGAGAATGGACTGAAGGAGTTGAAGGGGTTTGCAACCCCATAGGAAGAACAACAATATCAACCAATCAGACCCCCCAGAACTCCCAGGGACTAAGCCATCAACAAAGGAGTATACGTGGCTCCAGCTGCATATGTCATGCACAAGTGGAAGGAGAGGTCCTTGGTCCTATGAAGGCTCGATAGAACAAGTGTTCTTAAGGGTTTCCTAATCTACTTTAAATGTCCTAGCATCCACTTAAATAATAGAACAATTTCCCACTTGTGTGACCCCTAATTGAAGGGGAAGCTGTAACATGGGAATTCTGGGGTATTTTCACAACTCTTGATTTTCTTTTTATATGGTCATATGCATTCATCACATTATTCTAGTTTTCTCTACTACTCTTCCTATGATGAGTTGTTCCTAGTCACATGATTTATTTTTGTCTTTCTGCTGAAGCAGGATTGGGAGGCATCAAATACTGTATATATTTATTTTAAAGACATCTTAATGAGTTTGAAAGAAAGTACAGACTAGAACCCATGACCATAAACCGTGCTTTAAAGTTAGCCATGACTTCCAAAAAACTGCCTTTGTGTGTGTGCATGAGTGTTTATGCAACAAGAATCTTGACATAATATCTGCCTCATCTAATCTTTAATCTTACTATGGAATTTTATCTGTGTGCATTATGTTATGTGTGTCTTGAGACCACAATATTTTGTATGTCAAACCCTGTACCCTTTGACAATATCTTCCTTCTGCCTCTTCCCCAAGGCCCTGGGAATTAGCGTTGTGCTCTCTGCTTCAATAGGCTTGTGTTCAATTCCTGCTCTAAGTTGGATTATGTCTTACTTGCCTTTCTGTCTGGCTTATTTTAATTAGTATAATGTTCTTCAAATCTTATGAAGTCTGAAGAATATTCAGAGTGTGCAGGTACCACATTTCCTTATCCATCCATCTGCACACAGACAACTGGGTAGCTTGTTGTTGTACCCAATGCAGCAGTGACATGGGGATGTAGACATGTCCTCAAGACCATGATTGCAAGTACTCTCTGTGTGTTCCCTAAAATAGGATTGCTGAACCATAAGGTACTAGTTGAAAATTTTCAGCCCCTACATAGTGTTTTCTATAGTGGCATAATAATTTACACTCTCATAGAAGAGACAATGCAAGAGTCACTTTTCCTCATACTATTTTATTCACACAATTTTACTTAGCTTGTTTTATGCTTAATTAGCATACAACACAGCAATTTTCCCTAGGGCATTTTCATACGCATTTAGCTGAGTTTGACCCTCCTCCACTCGCTTTGCTCCTCCAACTCATTCTCCTTCCCGAAGTACTTCTTAAATCCTCCCCCTTCAGATAATTCTGCTTCCACATTCATACTATGGGTTCTATTATCCCCAACTCTTCACCCTTAAAATCTCTTTTCCCTTCTCATTGGCTCCATTTTAGTTTCTTAGAATTTGCATACAGGTTCACATTAAAATGCACATATAAAAATTATATTCCATGACAAAACCAAATTTACACAATATATTTCCACAAATCCAGCCCTTCAAAGGGTAATAAATGGGAAACTTCAACACAAGGAGGGAAACTATGTCCTAGAATAAGCAAAAAAGTGGCTGGGCAGTAGTGGCGCTCGCCTTTAATCCCAACACTTGGGAGGCAGAGGCAGGTAGATTTCTGAATTCGAGGTCAGCCTGGTCTACAGAGTGAGTTCCAGGACAGCCAGGGCTACACAGAGAAACCCTGTCTCGAAAAACCAAAAAAAAAAAAAAAAAGTAATTTTCCAACAAAATTATAAGAAGATAGCCACACGAACAGATTTCCAACTCTAACAACAAAAATAACAGGAAGCAACAATTACTTTTCCTTAATATCTATTAATATCAACAGACTCAATTCCCCAATAAAAAGACATAAACTATCAGACTTGGTACATAAACAGGACCTAACCTTTGTTGCATACAGGAAACCTACCTGAGTGACAAAGACAGACACTACCTCAGAATAAAAGGATGGAAAACAATTCTCCAAGCCAATGATCCCAAGAAAAAAAGCTGGAGTAGCCAATCTAATATTGAATAAAATTTTACTTTCACCCTAAAGTGATCAAAAAAGAAAAGGGAGGACACTTCTATTCATCAAAGGTATGATCTACCAAGAAGAACTTTCAATTCTGAACCTCTGTGCTCCAAATGCAAGGGCATCTACATTCATACAAGAAACTTTACTAAAGCTCAAAGCACACATTACACCGCACACAATAGTAGTGGGAGATTTCAACACCCCACTCTCTGCAATGGACAGATCATGGAAACAGAAACTACACAAAGACACAGTGAGACTAACAGAAGTTATGAAAGAGATGGATTTCATATAACCCATGTGTTATGAAGTCCTAACAACTTAGGTTAGATCCTGTATAACCCATGTAATATGAAATCCTGGCTAATGGTTAAATCCTTTATAACCCACGTAAAGGTTGTAGGAGATGGTAACTCCATGAAGTTGTCATGTGATCTCCACGTATGTGCTTTTGCATGCATATATGAACGCATGCACACACATAATAATAACATTTTTTAAGAAGGGTAGTTTTTGACATGTAACATGAAATTATTATACAAACCAATTGTAGAAGAAATGGCTGCTTCTAGATTTTATATTGAACAATTGTCCTTTTAAATCTATTTTTAATCTAATACATTTTTAATACATTTTCTGTTAACCAATTTAATTTTTTCATGCTTGATAATATATCTTTGTATCACACAATTTAGTCTCAGGGACATTGTGGAATAAAAAACAGAAAGAATATCCATGAAATACAGGTAATTTTTAATTTTATCAGAAAATTTTTTCCTATGAAGAATTTATAACTTTCTCATTTCTAATCAAATTCCTTGCCACAGGAGCACGTTCTAATTAGAGCCGTCTGCTCCTAGCAGGGTTTTTTTATCCAAGACAATGTGTGGTGAAACACTCTAATCCATTTTAAGTGTGTAATTTTTTTTCTGCACTCAAAATCTAGGCAGTGACCCCCTATCATGCTTTTAAAGTCATATATCTTCTAAATAAAAAAGACCTGAGTTTAATGCAGGCCGTTTGCTCTGGAAAAAAAAAAAATCTAGGCAGTGAGCAGCTGAGTGTCACTGAAGATTTTTCTTATACAATGAGGGCAAGGAAAGGTAAAATCAGCAATGAGTGAGTGGAAAGGAAAGATCTAGAAAGATCTAGAAAATACTAACCTAGGGCATGCAGTGTACAAAATGAATGACCATCTCTTCATCGCCTACTGATTGAAACAGCCATAGAAAATCTATTATTATCCTATTTATTCAAAGGCGTTCCATCTTTGCTAGCATCAAAAGTCACAGATTCATATCCCTGTACATGTAATTTCTTATCGATTTACACCAAAAAGTACTTGTTTTTATAAAGGCATGAGGCCTGTTCAAATCAAACTACCAACAGACTGGTGCCTCTGGTCTTGTCTCCTAAAGTTAGGAAGAATTTTAAAATAATCCCTGGATATCTTATTATTTGTCTATTTGTTTGTTTATGTATGAGTGTTTTGCTTATTTGACTGGTTTTGCACCATGTGTGTGCAATGCTTGAAGAGGGCATAAAAGGACGTTGAGCTCCTCCCACCCCCCAGGACTGGAGTTACAGATGCTTGTGAGTTGCCCTGCAGGTGCTGGGAAACTTCCTCTGGAAGTGCAACCAGTGTTCTTAACTATTGGTCCATCTCTCTAGCACCTTGTAAAGATTTTAAGGTTTATTTTTCCCCCTGTGTCTTCTTATAAAAGAATAAGTTATAGAACATCCTACCTTTGATCCTACTGCAAATATTGAGTTTATATACAGGTCGTGTATTAGTTCTGTCATGCTATGTGTATCATTACATAACTTATAAGAACTGAACAATCCAAGACACTTCGTTTGTGAACAGTCCACTTTGACCACCAGGACATAGAGCCACATGGCATCTTCAATGCTTTGTGAGGGTGGTGGATACAGAGTCACAGGGAAGCATGAAAAGCTCCGAGTGGACAGCGGTGCTGTGAAAGAAGAAATGGAGCGCTCTTCAAATTTGCATAATTAGAAATTATTGTAAAGGAAAATGTAAAACAATCATTTAAATGTCAGTGAACAGCCCCTAGGAGACAAGAGTGCTGACAGGCAGGCAGTTGACCACCTGCTGTCGAGGGTCTGTGTTTCCAGAGCATCCAAAATCATCCTCTTGAAGCCACTACTATTATGCAGAGCCCTCTGACGAACTCCTCCTGAGCTTTCTATTGCTGCTCTCCCCTACTGATTTTACCCTTGTCTTTTTTTTCTCCACCTTGTCTCCTCCACACCTTTGCTTCAGCTCCACTTTTTCAGACTTCTGTGATGGGGTGAAAGGGCCGACTGACACAGAGAAACACTGTGTGTATGAAAGACAAAGGCATGCATTCAACTGCTTCAAAGGAAGTAATTTTTTAAAAGTCCGTGTCATTAGCATGCACATGCATGTGTGCACACGTGCGCGCGCCCGCGCACACACACACACACACATGCATGCTCGCCCACACATACATGCACACGCACATAATCTTCAGTAAGAGGTGCGTGGGAAGTTTCTAATTTCAAAGAGAATAAACCTGTACATACAAAGACCTCTCTGCACACAAACACACGACAGGATGTATTTCAGGAAAGCAACATGATGCAATACCAACTACAGGATTTTGTGTCTTGTACAATTTTTCCTTGTTAAATGTACACCTCAGATCAGATGCTGGTAATGATGAAAAAAATTCTAGGGGCAGAACAATAGCTGGTAGCTATAGATGATGTCACTGAAGTGTCTCAACTAGGGTAGACTCTCAAGTGTGGACTAACTACAAATATCATGTGGGAACAGAAATGTTCTTTGTGGCTCCCAAGGAGCACCAAGTCACTCATTTTTGATGCATGTCTGTCCTGTAAGCAAACCTCAGAATTTCTGTGTTGACATAGACGGTGACTATATGGAATGTAGATACCCAGCAAATGAGGAGAGGTGCCCATGTTGTCATCTACACTGATCAGTGATTATAACTTAGTAACAGCTCTCAGCCTTATTTCATCCTTTCTATTACAAGACCACACAGGAAGAGAATTTCACCTGTGAGTAGTCAACTCCGAGTGCATTTCCAATCAGCATGGCACACTGGGGAGAGTCATAAATAATAATGCATGCAAGGAGACTGCAAAATTAATGGTCACATTTATCCATAGTTTACCAAAGGTTTGTTTATGTTTGTTCACAACTGGATGCCTGTTAAACATAGACATCTGTGTCACCAAGACTGGGCTTTTCCACAGCTCCTACTAATTAAGATGCTGAACAGCCATTGAAAACCAGAGACTGCTGTATGATTTACACACAGGGCACATGTAGACTGCGAAGACAATACAATTAGCACATAGCATGTCTTTGAAACTAATGCAGGTTCTATCCTTTTTATATCAATTGCCTTGATGGGCTAATGTGGTTTATAAGTCTATGCTAGTGCCCAGGGCCTCACTAAGGCTTGGTTGCTTCTTCACCGATGCAGGCCAGTATCAGATAGCTGTTTTTCATGGAGATCTAGAAAAACATTGGTATATTCTTACAGAAGCCAGATCATCAGAGTACTGGAGAGAGCAGAAAGTCACAATTCCTCAATGAAATTGGTTTAAGAGAGACTCCATCTTCATTAGATTTAGCAAATTAAAGCAATGAACTTCCATATCACTTCGCAGGCATTCTTGGTCATCCCTGTACCAAGAAAAGAGCCATCACACCTGTGTTCTGCGGCGACTGATGCCTTTGTTACATACCTATGGCAGTCACTGCTTTTCACCGCCTTTGTTTTCTTCTTTGCTTGTTGGACACATTTTACCTCAGAAAGTACAACCATATGCCAAGGGCTACAACTCCAACAATCGTTTCTGTGTGTTTCATAATGGTTCATGTGTTAGAAGATTGTTTCGCAGTGTTACAAGGTAAGGAGTGCTATGTCCTCTACATGGCAGGACCTGGTAAAGGTCTTTAGCCATCAGGAAGTGCTGTCATTTGAAGGGATTACAGTAGTCCTATTTGTTTCCATGAGAATGTTGTTATAAGTGGTCCTTGCCCCAGTCTATGGCTTCCTATCTCTCCATGTCTGCTTTCTGTCTGTCCTCTACTTTCAGCATGATTTGGCAATGATGACCCTTACCAGAGCTGGTACTTTGTAAAAAGTGGAACTTCCTTATGACCTCCTTTCTTTGTAAGTTATTGAGCTTTGGGGCATTTTGTTGTAGCCATAGAAAAATGGTTAATGCATCTAATTATACCAAACAAACTACATGTGTTTGGCCTTCCATAAATTATCAGTTGTGAACAAAAAATATATGCTAGCTTTGTACAATATACATAGCACTGTACAATATAAATAAGATTTTTTTCTTTACCAGCTTGTTGGGGTAGGATCTTGTCTAATAAAAACTCTATTATTTGGCTAGGTAAAAACCCATAGTCTTGAAACAATTAATGAATGAAATATTCCTAGAAATGGGATTCTTGCAAAGTGGTTTCAGCTGGAGGCATCATCCTGCATGAAAAGATAGGACTTTGAGGGGGGCAAAGAAATTTCATAAAAGGTGGATAGTTTGATAAGGGACTTAAAGCCAAAAATAAAGGGACAAAACAATGGCTTTCCATATTGAATCATGTAATATATTTGTAATAAATTCGTACTTAAATATTAAATCATCTCATTCAGTATGAGAAAAGGTTTTCCATAAAGCAGGAAGCAAAATATGTGTGATTTGATCTTAAAGTCTTTTGAGTATTTCAATATTTTATTACATAGTAGCAGAGTTTAAAAGAAAGGAAGAAAATGGCATGGTGGCTCATGTCATACTATCAGGATTTAGAAGGCTGAAGAAAAGGGATTAGCAGGAGTTCGAGACCAGCCTTGTTACATAATGAGTTTGGAACAAGTCTGCATTATAGAGTAGGACCCTATTTCAAAAACAAAGCAAAAAATATAGGGGTGTGGTTGTTAATATGACCACTTTACAGATTGATTCCTACTGAGAATCAGTTTTCAAAAAGGTTTTAATTTTGTTTTTATTTTATTATTACTATTGGGTATGTGTGATGTATGTGCTGATGCATGTGTGTATGAATGGAAGTCAGAGCATACCTTTGTGGAATCAGTTCACCTCTCTTTTCCATCTTTAATATGGGTCCTATTGAGTTTAGGAGTCAGGCTTACATCATTAGGTGGCAAGCACCTTGTCCTGCTAAGCCATCCCTCTAGTCCACTGAGAACAATCTTTACTCTTTATCTTAGTTTGTTCTTAGAGAATGGCTATTTTACAAACCATAATTATATTTTGGTACACTTTATAAAAGGTATAGCAACACTGTCACATGCAAAATGGAGATCTATTTTATATTTAAGATATAAATTAAATGACATGAAAACTATCACTTATTTGATGAAATAAAACTCATAATTACTTGGTGTTTCACAGGCAAGAATCATGTTTGTGTTACTTTCTTTCATGTACCTTTCTCCTTTTCCAAGAGGTTCTGAACCAGGTACTCCATCAATACAGTGAGGAGATAACTAAATATTATTGCAGTAGCTTCCTATAAGAAGAGAAACTAAACCGGGTCGTGGTGGCATAAGCCTTTAATCCCAGCACTTGGGAGGCAGAGGCAGGTGGATTTCTGAGTTCGAGGCCAGCCTGGTCTACAGAGTGAGTTCCAGGACAGTCAGAGCTATACAGAGAAACCCTGTCTCGAAAAAACTAAAAAAAAAAAAAAAAAAGAAGAGAAACTAAATGATAGCAGGCAAATTACCCAAAATATGGAAAGAAAATAAATACTGCTTCATTACTGTGCTGCCATCCTGGGAACTGAAGAGTGCTGAAACAATGGAAAGTACAAAAGGAATTTTTGGGTTTTAAATGTCTATAGTTTGATGACCTCACTTCTGTTCCTGGCTGACTAAGTTTGTGTTGCCAAACATTAGTTATGGACAGTGGATGAGTGGGATAGATTCAGTGTTTGAGGTTTAAATTTCAGGCTTAAACTTGATGTTATAATTTAGGAATTAGTACTAACTTTTACTGGCTCAGGTATTAACAAGAAAAAAAATCTTCAAATTTAGTCCTGCCTTAGGAGATCTAATTTCATTTTCCATTTGATTAGCTGAGGAAGTATTTAATTAAGCACTTATTAAATTCAGATATCAGTTAGAAACTAATATTCAAACAAATGTCATTAGTATTCATTACTGTTCTTTGAGAAAATAGCAGAATAGACAAATATCAAAGTTAATAACAGGACAATATAATGTATATAAATACAGATGAGACAATAAAATAGTATTGTAAGATTTTACAGATACAAGAATCACTCCAATTTTTACAATTTTCCTTGAGTGCACAGAAAAAATATGCAGCTTCAAAGAAAGATGTGAATTACCATGACAAAGAAGAGATCATATTTATAATGGTAGGAAGAATACATTTGAAGATAAGGAGAAACACGGAGTCGGAAATGTCCAAGCCATGTTTAATGAAAAGCATAGATGAGCCTCACTGAAGGAGACTATTTCTATGGGGTGGGAAAGGTGAGTGAAAAATTACAGTTACAGTCAGCAGGTAGAGAGCCTTAAGTGACAATCCAGGCTTTTAAGACAATTCTGAGAGTGGTGGTTGATGACGTGATGTAGAGTCATTTGAGGACCATTTATCTGATGTGTTCTAGTATGTCAGATGCCTTTAAGATGGGGCATACTAGGGTCAGGAAGCCCATTAAGGAGCTCTTAGGATAAACCAAGCATGGGACACTAAGGGGTACCACCACAGAGGCATCCACAGGGCTGGAAAAAGGTTGTGAGGAGGAATGTTTGCTTCAAAGGAGAGATCAGTTGCACCTTTTAGTTGGCATGGCTTGAGGAAATACTCATTTCAAAAGTGACTCCAAGTATTGGAAGGGAGGAAGTATGTCTACACTGGAGCAAGCAATCTCTAAAATGTCATCCACAGAAAGACTACTCCTGCATGCCTTTTGGTTGGTGGTTCAGTCTCTGAGCGCTCCCAGAGTCCCAGAGTAGTTGACTCTGTGGGTCTTCTTATGATATCCTTGACATCTCCAGCTGGCTCAGTTCTATCTCCCACTCTTGTCCAAGACTCCCCGAGCTCTGCCTGATGCTTGGCTATGGAGTGCTGCATCTGTTTCTATCTGCTTTTGGATGAAACCTCTCAGGAGACAGCTCCTATCTGCAAGCAGAGTATCATGAATAGTGTCAAGGGTTGGCTCTCTCCCAAAGGATGGGTCTCATGTTGGGTCAGTCATTGGTTGGCTGTTCACTCATTTTCTGCTTCTTCTTTTTCTCTGCACAACTTGTAGGCAGGACACATTTGGGGTTGAAGACTCTGGAAGTCCTGACTGGCTTCAGCAAATAGCCACTTCAGTCTCTTTATCCCCCACTGGTATGAGTCTCAGCTAGGGTCACTCCATAAAGTGTCTGTAGTCTCTGCTATCCCAGGTCTCCAGTTAGTCCCAGAGATGCCCCTCATGCCCATACTCACTTCCAGTCCTCTCCCATGCCATTTCTCCCAACACCTCCATACCCCTCAGCATCCCTTTTCCTACCCAGTTCCCTTTCTCCATTCACCTCCAATGACTGTTTTTGTTTTCCCTTCTGAGTGAGATTCACACGTCCTCTCTTGGACTCTCCTTACTACCCAGTTCTTTGGGGGGTGGCATCTGTGGATTGTAGCACGAGTATCCTTCATTTTATGGCTAGTGTCCACTTATAAGTGAGTACATACTATGCCTCACCTTCTGGGTCTGCATTACCTCACTCAGGATGATATTCTCAAGCTTGGTCTTCATGTGAGACCTCTAAGAATTGGAGCAGGGGCTGTCCCTGATTCTGTTGCCTGTCTTTGGATTCCTTTCCCCTTCCTGCCTGGTCAGGCTTCAGTGGGAGGGGAAGTGCTTAGTCCTGCTGGGACTAGATGTCCCAGGGAATAGTGGTGCCCAAGGGGCCCTCCTTTCAAGGAGGGGAAGGGTAATGGAAGGAGAGATTTGTAAGGGTAGGACTGGGAAAAAAGGAAGAAGGGGCTGCAATTGGGGTGTAATGGGAATAAAAATAAATAAATTATGGAAGAAAAATGCATACTCCTATCCTTAAATCAAAGACACCCCTTTTTCCTCTGTCTAGATACTTACTTCCTGTAGTTCAAATTCTGAGATTTCTAGGAAAAAAAAGTGTTAAGTCATTGCGCTCCCAGAATACTGACTTCCACATGAATTAAGTATTTCAGCCCATCTTCTCCAATACTATGTTAATTCTTTCTTTGCATAAATCTCTTTCTTAATTAAATTTTACCAAGTCAAATATTGACTGGTATAAGAGTTAATTAAGGGTTAAAAATCTAAATAAACCTATTGTTTTCATAGAGCCCGTGAGATTTTTTTTTTTTATATTGAAAAGATCCATGATAAAGTAGCCTGTTGCTACTATATCTTCAAAAGTTTCGATCATCTGCTAGGGAATTTGAAGTTTAGTGCACTGATAGTGAATTATCATGTCAAAAATAAAGCAAGGAGCTCTGAGAAGCCAGGCAAATGTACAACACTACTAAATGCATAATTAAAATCTCTATTCTAAAAGCCACAATGCAGCTAAACAGTTCCTTGCTGCACAGAGGAACAATTCAATGGCATCTTTGTGCTACTGAGAATACTAAACAAAGTCACTTTCTGCTTTCAATTTTTGCTCTCTGGCCCTATGTAGAAAGTTGCCAAAGAAATTGCTTTGTGCTCAGCAAAAATCCAAACCTGTTCATTCCAGTGAGTGGAACCACTGAGGGTCAGAAGGAGAAAACAAAACACCTGCTATGTCACATTTCACAGATCAGGAATTTCTTCTGAGCTCAGCATTTATATATTTGCTTCTTTCTGTGGGTGTATTTAAGTTTCCAAACAACTTATTTTTATTTACTTAAACGTGGTAAACAGTCACTGATGGAAAGCCATTTATTTGGGTTCAGACTATACCAGTAAGGTATTTGAAAGAGAGATGCTTTAAAAATAATGATAATAATAGCAATAATAGAAATAATAATAGTAATTACATGCAGATAAATTAACTTAAAATCCTGAAATAGCAACCAGTATATTAATTTTGATACTATATTTTGTAAAGATAAAAAAAAAAAACCCTCCTACATCTCAAGAAGAAACAGAAACGACCTATAAAACATGCAGCTCAGCAAACCAGAATATTATGGAAATGCCATTGTGTGGACTTCAACATAAAAAACAGAAATACAGGGGTTGGGAGTTTAGCTCAGGGTAGAGCACTTGCCTAGCAAGGACAAGGCCCTGGGTTTGGTCCTTAGCTCTGAAAAAATAAAAAGATCTGATGATATTTAAAAAAAAAAAAAAAAAAACAACAACAACAACAACAGAAATACAGCCAACCATGAGAAAAGTTCAAAAGAACGAACAATAAACAAGATCTAAAGACTCAGGACATATTTTAAACCATGGGGATAAAATTACTCTGAAAATTTCTTTTGTAAATGTAAAACTACAAATTCCATCAAAATTTTGAAATTTACACAATAAGGATGGGGCTATCCCATGGCAGTATTTTAAAACTACCTTGGTTAGTTAACATAATGACAAATACACGTTTTCTTAAGTGCATACTAAATGAATCCTGAGACATTTGGTGACTTCCCTGTATTGACTGGCACCACATTGCCCAGCTTTTTTCTATCTGTGGCCTATTGTCCATTCATAGTTCTCTGCATTTAATCACTCCATGGAACCCACTGAAAATCAGAGAGTGAGAGAAATTAGCGTTAAGTCAATTACATGAACTTTTAAGGACCATTCATTCAATAGGCTCCTTTATGGGAAACTGCAGGAGCTGCTATGAGGTTTTGTATTAGTTTAGGTCAATTTCATTACATTGCATTCAACATCTACAAATACGTTGACACCATAATTGATACTAAATTGACTAATAAAGCAAGTTTTCTATGGATGTCCCCACATTCTTTGAAATGTTCCATTTACTCTCAGTTTTAGATCATCTCCAACAGGTGCAACTGCCGAAAGGTTTAAATGCCAAGTACCTCGTGTGCTAAAATAGACACTTTTAATATTCCACACTGAATTTGGAAACCTTTCATTTTTCATATAGGAAGTATTTTAATTTAAAAAGAAACACTGGGATGTCAGAGTACTGTGTGTCAATATCAAATTCTCCTTTGTCTCTAAGAGAATTTAAGATATTTATAACAAACTCATGTTTGAATTGAAAACTTATGTTCTTTCCTCCTCAGTACATTGCAGTAACTGATATTAGCCTCAGTAATTAACATTTTAAATCATCAAAATCAGAGGAGTTGGTGGGTTCCATCTGTGTCTGGAGACAACACTGTGCTCTGAAAGGCTGGTTGGTCAGAAGTCATGGGCTGGCAAGAAAAGCAAGAAGGCTGCATAATTTCCATACACTATACTGTCCCTTGCATTACAAAACATAAATATCCAAGATGTTACGGAAAATGGTGTTTCTGTCTTTTAATTGTATATATATATGTACAATTAAAATGTATAATTATATGTACAATTATAATATAATTATAATATAATAATAATAATAATAATATATAATATAATGTATAATTATGTGCAATTATATGTATATATATATACATAATTTAAATATAATTGTGTATATATGTATATATATTGGGTAGTGTAACAAGCCACTGAGTTTCAGAAAAAATGTTGCTAATTAAAATATGGATCCCCAGTGTCAGGCTCTTCCCTATCAGTCTTGTGAGGAGGGTGGAATATATAATTTTAAATGTCCTTGAGAAGATCAGTGTAAAACCCTATGATGAAGTGTTATATTAAACAAATTCCCCCTAATAAATTCCCTGATAAACTGTAATTTTTATGTAAAACAGAATCTCATTGTTGACACTAGAAAGAGAAGGACGTTTTATAGAAGCAAGCTTTTTTAGGAAAAGCATTCTAAATACTGTTGGTAATAATTCTTCAAAAATGGCCATCTATTCCATTTTATAACATCACCGGAGGTTAAGCAATTAAATTTTCTGAAGAATGATGACATTTTCTATTTAGCCTAGAATATAAGCTTACAATTCCAGATAGTTTGATGTGTGTTTTATTAACACCCTATACCTCTAATTGGTCCATGATTTATTATCACCTCAGCTTGATAAGTGGAGAAAGTATATGTCTCTGCCCTAGAGTCAACAATTCTGGTAAACAAATAAGCCAGTATCTCCTTATACAACTGCAACACTGACTCGAGGACCACACTTCCATGGATGTCTCCAGAAGAGGCTGCCCTCATCACAGAATGGATGACTAATTGGCAAGTTCCTGTTGTACTTAAAAGAATTCAATATATGAAGATTGGCTTGTAACATTTATGGGGGATGCATTTAATCTATTTAATCCCACTTTTGGTGGGATAGCCATTTTCACAAAATTAACTGTTCAGACTGTAGGCATAGGAGGTGTTTCCGTCTTTTAGTATCTCTATAGTCAGTTTTCAAATCTTCAGTATCTTAAAGTTTTCATTGTTGTGTCTTTCATTTCCTTGGTTAGCTTTAATTCTCTCTCTCTCTCTCTCTCTGTGTGTGTGTGTGTGTGTGTGTGTGTGTGTGTGTGTATCTGTGACTCTGTGTATAATACTGTAGGCTTTAGTATCAATGAAAATGAAAGCAAACACTGCTGGTATTCAATTCTGGTCATTTTAAAAACTCAATAAGACATCCATACCTCCAGGTAGTCACCCTTGTGGCCAGTTCCTGCATATGGCTATCCAGTGTTCTATCTATATGGATTTATTTATTTTGTACCTCAAAAGTAATATAGAAAGGTAATTTCTTTACTAGTTAACTGAAATAGTCAATTCTAATTTATTTGTGTATTTAAAAAAACAGATAAATAATAGGAGAAAGAAAATGAGGGCAAAGGAAAATAAAACTGCAGATTTAGGTCAAATATTATTTACCAAAAAAAAAAAAAAAAAAAAAAAAAAAAAAAAAAAAAAAAGACTAGCTTAGGGAAACTTAAAAATAAATTTTAATTTCTAAACTTAGTTTCCTGAAATTTTTTCAATTTTCATTTTTTCAATTATTTTATTCTTGCCACCAAAGAAATTTTCCTGAAAGAAATACATTATTTTCTCACTAGAAGCACATTAAGTTAATTATGTTCTATAGCAAAAGCAAATAATACTAAACATAGCTCACATATAAAAAAACTTATGAATTAAATGAAATGCTTCTCAGGAAAACATCCAACTATTAGTTATTTTAGCATAATTGCTCAAGGTCTGACAGAGAATCAAATTCACATCTATTCTTAAAGTGAAGAATGGAAATCAAAGGTTACTTAAACTGTCTATTCTTAAAAGAAAAACTTTACTCTCTTAGTGATGGGGTAATAATGTAGCATTAAAACAAAAGTATCCTTACTAAAAAGTAGTTTTGTTCACGAGCTGTGTTGATAAAACTGTGTTTTAAACATCTTCTGGATCTATTCTAATGTAGGGCACAGAATTTCTTAACAGTTTTGAAGGGCAGTGGGAGGTGGTTGGAGGGGATGTTTATGATGGCGTGCTGTAGAAGGAAAGGGAAGGAATTGCAATCTTTCAGTGTGGCAAATCCAAGCAAGCCGTCTAATGAATCTGATGAAGGGAAAAAAATTATAATGTCCCATAACTTCTTGCTTGAGTGAATGTACATGAAAATAAAATTTACCAGTATAGGAGATGGGGAACGACTTAGGCGCCTGGCTAGAAAAGATAACCAGGGTTAGGCAGCTTCCCGGGTAGTTGTTGACTTCTACAGAAAGAGAAAAAGAATTATTTGGAAATGGTCAGCATAAACATTTTTAATCATGAGAATTCTATTCAAGTATTTAAAGAAAACTGCAGAGCCGGGCAGTGGTGGCACACGCCTTTAATCCCAGCACTTGGGAGGTGGAGGCAGGCAGATTTCTGAGTTCCAGGACAGCCTGGTCTACAGAGTGAGTTCAAGGACAGCCAGGGCTACACAGAGAAACCCTGTCTCGAAAAACCAAAAAAAAGAAAGAAAGAAAGAAAGAAAGAAAGAAAGAAAGAAAGAAAGAAAGAAAGAAAGAAAGAAAGAAAATTGCAGGTAAAAGGAGCCTGGAGAGCTACTGAGCCCGATTCAGTTATTCAGTTATTCTATCTTGTATTCACAGAGTATGACATCTCTTTCTAACCCATAAATATATACAATTATAATTTTTCTACTTAGAGTGACTAATACAAAAGAAATAGAAATAAGGACGCCCCTCCCCACATAGCAACGACATGGAACATAAAAGAACTCAAGTTTACAGTAATGGTGCTAGTCCGCAGCAGCAAGCAAAGCATAGCAAGCCAAACTGCGCGCTGCAGAGTGGACCCGGGAACTGTGTACGGGGCAAGCAGGACAAGAAGACCTACATATCTTAGCAGAAGGCTTCCAGTAGTGATGCAGCTGAGTGACTAGCAAGCTTCCGAACTGGACGCATGCATTTGGAAGTGATCATCGTGTAGATGGCATTTGAAGTCGTTAAGTCAGGGTGAGATCACTACTAAGGGAATGACCGTAGGTAGAAAAGGCAGCCTAGAACTGTTGCTTTGTGCTTGCCCACTCTGAGCAGCTGTCAGCAGTAAAGACAAGGCAGAGAGACAGCAGAAATACGTAGCCCTGTGGAGTTATCTCAATAGAAATGTCTGTTAAAGCCTAATAGCAGTGGGTGTGTACAGGTGTCGGTGCCAGAAACACATAGAAGCCAAAGTGGGTCCAGATCAAAGACTCCTGAAGGCACGAGACTATCAAGTGCAGCTCACGACCTTAGGTTGCATTGACACAGCTGCCAAAGTCTAAAGACAGACTGTTTATTGAACAGTAGTATGATACTGATTAATATTTTGACTTTGAAATTTTTGTTATGGTGATAAAAAAAAAGGAACATACTTATTCTTAGTAAATGCACACTGGAGTGTCTGTGGATGAGAGACATCAGATATCCAATTTGCTCTGAAGTCATTCAGGAAAAGAAAGTGTGTGTGTTTGTGTGTATGTATGTGTGTATGTGTGAAATATATAGATGATAGATAGATAGATAGATAGATAGATAGATAGATAGATAGATGGTAGATCAATGACAAATGATAGATTGATAGATCTATGATAAATTATAGACATACAGATGGACAGATAATAGCTGAAAAGAGAAAAAGAAGGAAAGAGGGAAGGAAGGAAGGAAGAATGAATGAATGAATGTCATAACTAACTGGAGAAAAATGTAAAGATGATGAGCCTAGATAGGTGGTGTATAGAAATTTTTTGTAGAAGTCCTAACTCTTTTTTCATGTTAGAATTAGAAGCAAAATAAAGAAAATACTGAAAGTAAAGGAGAATAAAAAGCAGAATAGCAGCTGGGCAGTGGTGGTGCATGCCTTTAATCCCAGCATTTAGGAGGCAGAGGCAGGTAGATTTCTGAGTTTGAGGCCAGCCTGGTCTACAAGTGAGTTCCAGGACAGCCAGGGCTACACAGAGAAACCCTGTCACAAAAAAACAAAAAAACAAAAAACAAAAAAACAAAACAAAACAAAAAGCAGGATAGCAATATATATATATTGCTATAATATATATAATATATATAATATATATATAATATATATATACATATATACACATACATACACATATATGTGTCAGAAAGAGAGAGACTTTTGAAGTGTGGAGTCTGGACTAATAAATATTCTTGAGTTTTCCTTCCATATCTACAATTTTGTTTCATTTTCTTCTAGCATAAGTCATTTCTCAGCAAACATTTTGATAAAATATCACACACTCGGAGAAAGAAATTTTAAATTGCAGATCAAAATCAATGCCATATTAAACAAGTGATGGTAGTGAGAATCTACTTTACAATACTTTGATTTAATACCGGAAGCAGTGTCCACAAGGGAGAATGCAGATTGGAATTTGCAGGGACATTTTCTTCCATACTTGGGAAAAGGTACTGCTTTTTCTCTGTGGGACTTAGTCAAGCTTCTTGAGAGGGAGGAGTAAGTGTGGAGCTATCATGACTTCTCTCCCAAATACACTGAATGTAAAATTACTTCAACTTTTTCTCTTTCCACTTGTTAAAGACATCCTATTTCTTTTATGCTTAATACTGAGATAAAATGTAATCCTTATAAAGTATTTGCAATAGAGATAATTATTCAGACATAAGTGCAACTCACGGTGAAAATGACCCCAAAATGTTTGACATTCAGCTATATTTCATGGTTAAAGTACTAGTGGCACAATTTATGAATTATTCTCTACAAATGAGTTGTAGAACCTCTAATATTTTCATCTACCATCTATAATACTTTGTGTTTGTACTGACTGGTTTTATTCCACTTGACACAAGCTAGAACCATCAAGAGGAAGGGACCAATGACTCCCTAAGATCCAGCTGTTAGGCATTTTCTTAATTAGTAATCATTGGGGAGAGCCCAGTCTATTGTGGGTGGTGGCAACCCTGTTCTAGTGGTCCTGTGTTTTATAAGAAAGCAGGCTGATCAAGGCATATAGAGTAAGCCAGTAAGTAACACCCCTCCATGGGCTCTGCATCAGCTCCTACTTCCAGGTTACTGCCCTGCTTGAATTCCTGTCCTGTCTTTTTCCAGTGATGGACTATGATCTAGAAGTATAAGCCAAATGAACCTTTTTCTCCCCAACTTCCTTTCTGGTCATGATGTTTTATTGTAGCAATAGAAATCCTAAGATATTGAAATTCTATAATAGTCCATATTTAAGTTCCAAATTGATGTGCCAAAGAGTCCCTCTTTACCTTTAAAAATAAACTTTTTTCAGTTGTTCATTTTCCCCTGGACAGCATTCACAACAAGGAACCAGAACTGCCACTGTATGTTTTTATATTTACATCACATATTATAGTGGGGGACAGAGAAGTTGGCTCAATAAGAGCGCTAGCCAAGCAAGCATGAGAGGTTCAGTCCATTATCATCAATGCAGGAATATGGCAGCATCCCTGCACACATGACTCAGGAGAAAGTGAGAGGTCTACATGTTGTTCCAAAGGCAAACAGGAGAAGATTACTCACAGGTGGCTAGGAAGAAGGTCTCAATGCCTACCCCCCCCTCCCAAGTAACACGCGTTCTCCAACAAGGCAACGCCACTCCCTGGGCCATGCATATTCAAACCACCATACCAACTTTTACATATAAGATGCCTGGGTCAGGATGTGGAGGTAGAAGAGGGCTACTTGGGAGCGCGAAGGGGATCCCCAAAAGCAGGGAGAAGAAAGGGCTGTGAGGATAGATAAAAACAAACGTGTATGTGTGTGTGTGTGTGTATGTGTGTGTATGTCTGTGTGTTTGTGTGCACGCGTGCGTATGACAATAAATCACTTAATTTTAAATGCTAACCAAAACAAATTAATAGAAAGAGAAGTAAATCACAGAACCAGATGAGGATGCAAACAAACAAACAAACAAACAAAAACCACTATGAGTGGAATCTATTAACTTACTCAACAACAACAAGAAAAGCATCTCCAAAGCAGGCATGGAGACACATGCAGCTATGGTGAGTGCCGAATACTACAAAAGGGAAAGATGGTTCATGAACTGCACAATGAACAGGCGCTTCTCCATGTCTAGTGGAGGTAACTGATTGACAACATAGATAGCTCCTTCCATCTTCATGGCCTCTTTAAAAAGCCCACCTACCTACCATGGAGTGTGGAAAACAGCTCTTGTGAGCCACATTACTGAAATATTGAATTTACAAATAAAGATGATTGCAAGTCACAACAAACACATGCCCCCCCCCAGCAGTATGTCTCGTTTTGAGCAATAGTTCCACAACAGAAAAGAAAAGTAATTAAGTAGGTGCTGGCTGATCCCGGGTCTGTGGGTCAAGCCCTCTCACTGGAGCTGAACGCTTCAGAATTCATATTATTGGCATGTCCATAGTAACAAAGATCCTTTGTAGATGTTTTGTTTTTAAATAGAATTTATCATGGTCAGAAGTCATAAAGCAGTTTTGTTTTTCCTAATTCCTAATTAAGCTGTAATAGCAAAAAGTAATGCCCAGGCTGTTTATGTACTTCAGTTACCAAGCCAGAGGGTTTGATGAGCTATACCATTTTTCCCTCAAGGCTAAAAATGTAATTATGAAAACATCCTAAACTGAAAAACAGCAATGTCAGCTGTTTCCAGGGAAGATAAAGGATCATGTAAAGGTAAAGAGATTATAGCTAAGGGAGATGGAAAATTAAGAGGAGCCAGCACTGTAAGGGCAGCAAGTTATATATATATGAAAAAAACCAAACATTAAAACATTTCATTATAATAGGAATGCAGCTTTTGTTTTCCCTGAAAAGACAACTCTAAATTATTAAACTCGCAGCTCTGATGAGCTCTCTTGGACGATTAAAGATAAGTAGACACTGGGTGATTATCAAACTTTCAGTGGTGTTCAAGAAGTAGCCCTAAATATGAGCCTCTGTCTATTGAGCCAATGGAGAGAGGCACTAGTGTATACTCTATAACTAAGGACTTTTCACAGGCTTACATCAACTGCACAGCAGTCTTTGCTATTTCTGCAATTTGTTATCGCTAATCCTGTATCTTTCTCTAAGTCCTTTCTATAAGAGGAAGACAAGTATATCTGCTCTTTGAGATTTGGGAGAAGATCAAAGAGATGCAAAATTAGAGGAAATGAACAATAGATGTGAGAGAACTATATCTAGTGCACAGCCCTGCACAGAAGCCATTGCTCTACAGTGCTCTACATTAGCAATGTCTTTCAAAGCAAGCACTCCCCTTGTGAGAGTCCTCTCCCAATCCTTGGCTGGAGTGTATGCCTGGAACTTCTCAGAGACATATTAGAGATTTCAGAAAGAAAGTTCCCACTCTCAAGGAACTCACAGCCTGGCCCATAGAGCAATGTGATCGTCTATCCCATCTATACCCAATTATAATACTTGGGAAATAGAACAGAGGAAGTTCACAAAAATCCTCTCAAGTCTGAGCTTCAGAAATTGTAGAGGACTCCTGATCCCTTGACTCTGGACTTATGCAATATTCCCTGAAAACTTAATGTATAAGGAAACTTCACATTTGGACTATTAATGACCCTTAGTGAAGAGGAAAGTCAGTGGACTTGGTTGGTTAATTGGTTCTAGAGGAGAGAAATGAGTCTTTGAAATTCTGTCCTGATTAAATAACCCTTGATGCATAGTTTAGAAAGTGTCTAAGTTATGAGTAAGGACAAGAGATGGGGGGAATATGATTAAGATGCATTATATACATGTATAAGATTGTTAAAAACAACTAATAAAACATCTTTGAAAGAAAATGAAATGTCTAAATGGCAGCATTGCTTTTCAGGCTCCAGAGAGGCTCACCACAGCATCTGGTATCTGTGGACGTGGTAATGGAATAAGAGGCCTTACTGGAAATGACCACACTTCATACCAAGCACATATTTGTTGGTTGGTGGCGGGGTGGTCATTTTGACTTAAGAGTCTCAAATAGCTCAGGCTAGCCTCAGATTTACTGTACATGCAAAGACAGATTTAAATGCCTAATTCTTTTGCTTCTACCTCCCAATGCTGGGAAGACAGGCTTACTCTACCACAACCAGCTTCAGACACATTTTGAAAGACAAAATTATGACTTACAGAAATTCAGGAATGTCCAACCTACATTTAGAATTTTATCAAAACCAGGAAATAAATTGACCCATTGGCAAGTGTGGGGCTTAGGAGATAGCATTGCTGAATAGTCTCTAACCCAATGGCTGCTCCAAGAGAACCAGTATCAAATTGCACATGGTACATTGAAGAAACTAGTATCTATACCACATTTAAGAACACCACATGTCTGAATAGAGAGTGTAAAACACCTGTCGGGCATGATGGCTCTTGCCTGTGGCCCTTACAACTGGGAGGATCAGATAGGAGGCTCACCACAAATTCAAAGCCAGCATGGGCTACAGAATAATTCCCAGGACAGTCTGGGCTAAGAACTAACATATTATTTAGCAAATACTAGGTGATCCATGTGGGTGTAGAAAATATATATCCTTTTCTCAGCTGTACTCCTTACAGATGTATGTGCCCATGTGTACATGTACACATAAACATGCATGTACATGCACCACCAGCCGCAGAAGCAGTACCCACAGAGAGAGCAGCTGGGTGCTAGTGGTCTGCTCCTAAGGAAAAACATTGGGCATTTTAAAAAGATCTTGCAAGAGCTGACCCAGCAAGTCTCTCAGTAACTAGAGGGCAGGGAACTTTTCAGTATCGGAGTTTGATCAAAGCAGTCTACCACAGAGTCAGGGAGCACATGCTCAAGCAAAACTACAGAGAATAACCCTAACGATCAATAATAAAGAAAGGCTTCGAATGAACTGCACACATTTACTAGGTGGAATATTTTGTGGCCACTAAAACTAATAACCCAAATAATATTTTAAGAGAAAATCTCATGATATAATGGGAAGTGTTTTTTTAATAAAAACTACAAACTTGATTATTTTATAAATATATAAAATGCATTTACTAAATACAGTTATACACTATGTTTATTATACCTTATGTTAACATAATATGAAAATGTACACTATACATTTAACATTGCTATACTAAAATTGTCATTGAATTTATTATATTCTATTCTAAAAAAATAAACGCAAAAGGATATACTAAATATACCTATCAGTTTTTAAGTGTGTTTTAGTGAATTTTATTATATAATAAAAATGAGGGAGAAAGAACTAATTTGCTTGTTAAAGCTAAAACTAAAAATATATATTAACCTCTGTTTCCTTCCACACCTCCCTTAAAAGGACATAGAGTTTTGTTTTAGCCAACAAGGTGGATTAACATCTAAAGAAGATGCTTTGCAAACATAAGGACTGGAGTTCAGATCCTCAGAACAAAAGGAGGAGCTGGCTGTAGCCTCCCTGCAGTCCTGGGGCACAAGACAGAAACACAGACTCCTAAAGCAAGCAGGCTAGCTAGGCCGTTAGGTAGGCCGCAGTACCAGCAAGCACTAGGTTTAGCTGGCGACTTGGCTTCCTCAAAGACATTAAGCTTAAGCCTTCATATACACATTTATGTGTGCGCACAAACACATACGCACATGTCCTCACACACCTGCATATGTATGCAAAAACAGTTTTCTACAAACATGTAAAAGTCAAGAAAAATGTCCATGAGATAGTGTTGGAGGCAAAAGCAAGTGAACTGAGAGAAAATGGACTTAGACCCATTCAAGCGCAAGGCTGCCACAGGAAATCGAAGAAAAAAAAAACATGACTTATATTTTGGTTTTTCACTTATTTTTGTCACAGATATGAAGATCATAACCTGTGCCTTGTCATGGTAAGAAGACTTCTTGCCTCCAAACAACATGAATTTTACACACACACACACACACACTCCCCAAAGCCTCAGAAATTGGTGGTGATAGAATATAAGAAGCAAGTAGAAACGCTCCAACTCACACTCGCTCCTATACCCTGCAGCTAGTCATCAGTATCCCCCCTTCCATCTGGGAGGCTTGTCATCTATCCTCTGGGGTAGGTAAAACAAGGGGTCACTCTAGTGGATATATCGAGATGAAACAAACAATACTGGAAGCAAGAAGAGTACACATTTACAAAGTGGGCATTGAGAGGGCTTAGCGATATCCAGCATGGTTCCGAACAGAAGGCCAACATCTTTATACTGTCCGTGGAAGACCTGGGAAGATTAGCTTGTGGGTTTTTTCAGAACACCAAGAAAAGGGATGGAAAGACTGCCTTAAAAACAAAATCTCCAATAACTGATTTTTAAAATTTATCCTTTTTTAATTAAAATTGAGTCTTACAGCCACAGGTAATGTCAAGGGATGTGTAGGGGTTTGCTCTCTGCCTTTTAAGCCTCACTCATTCCTATTCTGGAAAGAATCAAAGTTGTAGTTGCAAGCAAGAAAGGGACATGCTTATTGAGGAGGAAATGAGGAAATATCAGAAAGGATTTTAAAATTGAATTGCTTCAATAACAGGCCAAAAATTCAGTTCCAATCTCTGGTGGCTTAAATGCTTACAGTGAAGGAGACCCTTAATTTAATCATCATTCTGTGCCACTTGTGTGGTTGTGACCTTTAAGTCAGGGTAGCAAACAATGGGAGTTTGAGAGGAAGGAAGAGGATGGAAAATGAGTACCTGCCTTCTTTTACTGCTAAAATAACTAGTTTCTATCAAGAATTCTCAAAGAAAATTTGCACCCGATCACCAGTGTTGCAACTTATGACAGCAGTCAAAATATGCCTCTCTTTAAGTGGCAGAAGTATAGGAATATAAGGATATATACAGACACCTAGTGATTAGCTATGCCAAGAGTCAACAAATGCTAAATGTTAAATATAAAAATTGCCTTTGTTTTACTAAAATAGTAATTTAATATATATACATATATATGTATATATATCATCTCACTTAAAAACTAGTTACAAAACACAACAGTGTGCTCTCTGTAGTGTTGTTTTTACCATTTGAAGGAGTGACATTTATACATTGGTTCCTTCTTTTATTGCTCAAGCAGTCACTGTTTTTTTTTCCACTGCCATCTGTTCTGATTACTATTCACAGTTTACCCCTGAAGGTGACTGTAGCTGTGTGAAGATGGTATAATTAACAAAGCTTTTCTCTCATTGCATCTCTCAGAGGAAGGTGGGAATCATGGAAAAAACAGTTGTGCCAGTGGATCATTTCCAAACAAGGCAAGATGTTGAGAATCAAAATTCAAACGTCAAGATGCATGCTACCTTGGTCCATACAAGATACTTGGGTTGAGTCAGGATGCAAAGGCTGCCTTGGTCCACACAAGATGCTTAGGTTGAGTCAGGATGCAGAGACTACCTTGGTCCACACAAGATGCTTGGGTTGAGTCAGGATGCAGAGACTACCTTTGTCCACACAAGATGCTTGGATTTTGTCAGGATGCAGAGGCTGCCTTGGTCCACACAAGATGCTTGGATTGAGTCAGAATGCAAAAGCTATCTTGGTCCACACAAGATACTTGGAGTGAACTTACTTCTTTAGATAACTGAGGAATAAGATGAGACAGTTAACAACATGGATTAGAGAAGAAACTTTGTATTATATGCACATGTAAATGTATGGCAGAACTTGATATTTACTTTGAACTATTTGTCCATAAACATGGTGTGATGTCACATACCTTTAACCCTAGAACTCGGGATGTAGAGGCAAGCAAATCTCTGTGAATTTGAGGGCAGCTTGGTCTACAAAGTAAGTTTCAGAACAGCCAGGGCTATTACTCAGAGAAATCCTGTCTTGAAAAACCAATACATACATATACACATACATACATACATTCATACATACATATACACCTATAAATAATTATACATATGTTTTATATATTGATTTTTTAATAAATTATTTGTTATTAGGGCTGGAAGCCTGTGACCCCAGCTACCTAGGGAAGATTATAAATTCAAGGCCCCAATGAGCTACTCAGTGAATTCAAAGCCAGGCTGAGGTGCAAAGTAAATTCAAGAACACTGTATCCTGCAGAGTACATCCAAGACCACTGTGAGCTACAGAGTAAAATCAAGGCAATCCTGGGCACCTTAGTGAGACCCTGTCTCAAAATAAAATAAATAATAAAAGACCTGGAGATGCAGCTGAGTGGTAGAGCATTTGCCTAGCATGTGCAAAGCCCTAGGTTCAATCTCTAGCATTATTAAAAAAGAAGCCATGACTTATTTGAAGGAGTTCTCAGACCATAAGAACTTAGAAATTTCTCCATTTCCAGACTCCATACCCTTCTTGGAGGTTTTGTTTGTAAACATTATAAATTAATCCCAAGACCATGTAGTTCTTTAAATCTTGCTAGGTAGTTAGGATAGGCAATGAAAAGGTGAATTAATAAGGCTTTAATAGTTGAAAAGTTTTTCCATATGTAATGCGTAGCTAAATTTGGAGGAGAAAAAGTTCATGCTACATTTATCATCATATGGGGTTTTGTGTGTGTGTGTGTGTGTGTGTGTGTGTGTGTGTGTGTGTGTGTGTGTTTCAAGACAGGGTTTCTCTGTGTAGCCCTGGCTGTCCTGGAACTCACTCTGTAGACCAGGCTGGCCTTGAACTCAGAAATCTGCCTGCCTCTGTCTCCCAAGTGCTGGGATTAAAGGTGTGCGCCACTACTGCCCGGCATATTGTTTTTAATATTATAGACACAGGGATTCTCAATTTGTCACCAGGATACAAATGTTAGTTTCTGGAAACATTTTCTGAGACACTATTTTGTTATTTTTTTTTTAGATTTATTTATTTATTTTATGTGTATGAGTACACTGTAGCTGTACAGATGGCCATGAGCCATCATGTGGCTGCTGGGAATTGAACTCAGGACAGCCCCGCTCACTCCAGCCCTACTCGCTCCTTAGTAATACACTGTAGCTGTCTTCAGATGCACCAGAAGAGGGTGTCAGATCTTATTATAGGTGGTTGTGAGCCACCATGTGGTTACTGGGATCTGAACTCAGGACCTTCGGAAGAGTAGTCGGTGCTCTTACCTGCTGAGCCATCTCCACAGCCAGAGACACTATTTTGTTAAGGGTAGGAGATGAGGAGGAACCTTGGGAAGATGAAACCACTGGCCACAGTAGGTAAAAGTTGTGATGCTTCTGAGGAACATGCAGCACATAAGTTTGCGTGCATCACCAAGAAGTACATACGTCAAGATGTCAGCTTTGAGAAACATAATGGTAGCAGGATGAGTAAGAAAGTACGTTAGGGAGCTGGGGAGATGACTCAGTGGTAAACTGCTCACTACTTAAGCTTTAGGACCCAAGTCAGAGCTCCAGAACCCATGTAAAAAGCCTTGCCTATACACACACAAACAGAGAGAGACAGAGAGACAGAGGAAGAGACAGGGAGAAAGGGACATTGGTAGGTAGACAGAGAGAGGGAGAAAAAGAAGAAGAGGGAGGAGGAGGAACAGGAGGAGTAGGGGAGTGGGGAGGGGGAGGGGAGAGGGAGAAAAAGAAAGGAGAGGGAGAGGGAGAAGAAGGAGGAGGAGGAGGAGGAGGAGAGGGAGATGGAAAAGTAGGAGGAGGAGGAGGAGAAAAAGCAGAAGAAGCAGAAGAAGCAGCAGCAGCAGCAGCAGCAGCAGCAGAAGAAGAAGAAGAAGAAGAAGAAGAAGAAGAAGAAGAAGAAGAAGAAGAAGAAGAAGAAGAAGAAGAAGAAGAAGAAGAAGAAGAAGAAGAGGAAGAAGAGGAAGAAGAGGAAGAAGAGGAAGAAGAGGAAGAAGAGGAAGAAGAAGAAACAGACATTAAAAATCTGTAATTCAGTTCAAACCCACAGGAAGAATAACAATATCAACCTACCAGAACCCTCAGAGCTCCCAGGAACTAAACCACCAACCAAAGAGTATACATGGAGGGACCCATGGCTCCAGCTACTTATGAAGCAGAGAATGGCCTAATCTAGCATTAGTGGGAAGGGAGGCCATTGGACCTGTGGGGGCTCAATGCCACAGTGTAAGAGAATGCCAGGTCAGGGAGGTGGGAGTGGTGGGTAGCAACCGCATAGAAGCAGGGGAGGGGGGATGAGATAGGAGGTTTCAGAAGGGAAACTGGGAAAGGAGATAACATTTCAAATGTAAATAAATAAAAATCCAATTAAAAAGGAAAAAAATCTGTAAGTCATTCTGTGAAAATATAAATGGCATTATGAAAATACAGATACATTGTGTGAAAACAAGCCACAGTAGGTTGAGTTAAGGCTAGTAGAGAAAGGGTCTTAGAGTTGGGGGTGCAATCTGTTTCTCTCCCTAGAGCTTTGCCGCTGATGCCTGCATTCACTTGTCATTAGCTGAGGACTTTCTACTTCAGTAGCTGTGGAAGTCTCTTCTTTAAATGAGATCGCATTCTAATAGAATCAGATAAAAAGACTAATGCTTAAATATGGGATGATGTTGACGAAGCGATGGGAAAACTAGAACATTCTACATTTCTAAAGGGAATGGAAGTTCACACAACCAGTTTGGAACTTGGTTGGGAGCTTCCACCCAAGCTGATGTGCATGCCCAGCCCTTGATAATTACAGAAATAAAGAGGTACAGCAAAAGATGTCCAAAGGATGCTCAGGGCAGCACTCTGTGCCGCAAGCTGTCCAAATCTATAGACAATCAAAAAGATCTGTCAGTCATTTATGAATTCCTCAAAGCATAAATAAAAATGTATTCTGAAATAATATCTATTAGTGATAAAGTATATTTTTATTTTTGAATTTTTTATTAGATATTTTCTCTATTTACATTTCAAATGTTATTGCCTTTCCTGGTTTCCCCTCCAAATTTTTAAAAGATGAGGTTGTATACTATAGAGTCCTGTAAGCAGCTGAACTGAACATACTACTGTTAGGTAAAAAGACAAAGGTACATATCACAATGATAATCATAGCAGACACAAAACTTATATATGACATGGCCCTATTACTCTATAGATCATTTAAAAACAAAATTAATTTAGAATATTATTGCTGGTGAGTAGAGAATTTAAAGTAGAAATGGCTGATTTTATATATATATATATATGTTTATATATATAAGTTTATATATATAATATATATATAAGTCTCCTTCTTTTAAGATTTTTTATAAAATTTCTTTTTGAGATAAATAATAAATTGATTAATTCTTTCTTTGTAAATGCAAAGTGCAGTCAGTCTGCCAGTAAGAGAACTGGCTGAGAAAAATGCCTTGCTTGCTTACACTTTGTTAATTTATAACAAGTTGCTTAGGCATGGATGTATGTGCATCCTCGGGAGTAATTTTTCACCTGTAATAGGTAAAGTGTTTAATATTGGGGAACATGCTGTCTTTTCATGTATACTCATTATAACCATTCACTTACAGAAAAATAGAATGCAACCACATTGTAATTTTTATGCTGCTTCAAAGATTTTGCTTAGGAAGATGAGCTTTTGGAAAACAAAAAAACATTAGAACCTTACTTCCTCCACCAAGTGTGTGAGTTTGTGCCTATTTACATAGTTGCCAACTATACATCTCCTCCTTGGATCTCTGAACCCACGTTGGGGTTGGCCTCTGGCAGGATAGATTATAAACCTTTTACATTTTTACTTTGGGGCATATACCCGAGGGATTCTATATACTACTCTAGAGATACTTGCTCATCCATATTCATTCAGCTTTCTTCACTTAAGGAAAACGTGGTGTGTTTACACAATGGACTATTATCCAGCTTTGGAGAAAAAAAGAAAAAGAAAATGATGAAACTCACGGATAAATGGATGGAATGGGAGGCAATCACTCTGAGTGAGGAAACCCAGGCTCAGGAAGACAAATGTTGAATGCTCTCTGTCATCTGTGGATGTTAGACTTGGATCTTTAGATGTGTGTTCTTTGTTTGAAATACCCATATAAAAAAATCACAAAATTACTAAGGGACGGTGAGGAAAGACTTTCAAGGAAAGGTAGATGGCAATGGGAGAAGAAGTGCATTGCTAAAAATGGATAAAATGAAATTGTGGGGGGCTGGAGAGATGGCTCAGCGATTAAGAGCACTGACTGCTCTTCTGAAGGTCCTGAGTTCAAATCCCAGTAACCACATGGTGGCTCACAACCATCTGTAATGGGATCTGATGTCCTCTTCTGGTGTGTCTGAAGGCAGCTACAGTGTTCTTACATATAATAAATAAATCTTTTAAAAAATGAAATTGCAGGGAGGGGGGAGGAAAGATAAATCAGAGTAGGAGAGAATAGGGAAAGACAGAAGACAAACTGGGAGGGACAAATATTACTAAAGGCTTTTCAAAACAGCCAACCTTATTGAAACCTACTGCTTTAGAAGCTTCGTATGTTTTATATGCATATATTAAATAGTTAAAATGGTGTTACATTACAACAAGGCAACAATCAATGGGTCTATAGGCAAGAAAAGGTAAAACCCCAAGCCCAGGAATAGGTTACTTCATTTGGAGTTACTGGCCAGCAAGGTTTTACAAACCCCTAAATAATTCAAGCTATTTCCAATATTCTTGTTTATTCTCCAAAACTTGAGGGTAAGACATTATTGCTGAAAACACCACATACTTGACTAATCAAACATGGAGAAACAAAACTGGACACTTCCTCCCTTCTGGCCATCTTTCATAGTGCTGGAAAGTGCTTTGCACGCTACTAGAAGAAAGTAGTCATCAGTCTTAGCCAGTTGTGAAATCTGTGAGCCACAACGCACCTGGCAAGACATGCCCAGTGAAGCCATAGTGTTACAAGTGTTGTGGGAGATATCAACTACTTTCTGATTAGATTTAAATCCCATCCAACAAGATGAAACCTATACCTAGCACTATTAAAGAGTCAACAAAATATGGCTAGACAGAGCATAGACCGTACTAGAGAGAACCTACTGTTATCATTTGACTAAGTATTGCACATAGTATTATGCCAACTCCTAATGTCTTATCATTACTCATAGATTAACTCATCTTTCAGCCCTTATAAGAGAAGCTTCTGTTTGCAGTAGATGTTCAATGGAGCCCTACAACTTCACAAAGTGCAGAGAATAAGAGACTGTCAAATGTTAAGCCCAAAATGGAATATATAGCTCACATCCCTTCCTCCAAAGGCTCAAGAACCATTACAGAGAAGGAAGCAAAACCAAAAGCAGAGTAAGGACTTTGGTTGTTGAATCTCTTCAGTATTTGAGATGTTAACACCCTCTCTGGTGGTTGTCTCATCATTCTGTGCATTGTTTCCCTTCCTTTTCAGTTTGACATAATCTCATATCTAGTTTTGCTTTGTTCTGTGGGATTTTGAGACATTATGTAGTGGACCATGAGTCCTACCTAATGTCATGGAACACTGTAGCTGTGTTTTCTTTTGTTAGTTTCATAGTTTCAAAAAAGTATATTCAAGCCTTTGATTCATTTAGAGTTCCTTTATCCATATAAGAAAAATATAGGTGAATAATTACATTGTTCTACATGTGAGTACTTCATCCTTTCAAGAACATGTGTCCAAGAGACTACCGTTCCAAACCCTATCCCTGGTATGTGTTCTAAGCATGTAGCTATGTTTAAAAGAAATCCATCCACATAGGTGGTTATTCTCATCCCCTGCAATTTGTAGCTGGTTTTATGGCAATAGGTTTTGGGTACTACGTCTTCATAGTATGTCTTGAAGTCAAGTGGTTTAATACCTGCTGCTTCATTCTTTTGCCTTGGATATTTGGAGTCTTTTGTGGCTCAATATGATTCTGTTTTTAGTTTTATAAACAAAATGCTTGTGATTTTTTCCTACACCATTTGAAAAATATAAAAACTATTATAACTCTCAAAACATAAGAAACAAAAAGTAAATCATTTGTGCCTTTGGGCCATGGGTCAGAACCTCTGAAATACAGGATAGTCCTAGAAGGTATTTCCCAGTGAGGTACCTGAATGGTGCCTTGAACACCTGAAGCAGCAAATCACATACTTATGTGGGGAAATAATTTTCTCAGTAAAAGGAAAAAGTAACTCACATATATGTATGTATGTATGTATGTATGTATGTATATATACACACACACACACACACATATATTATTACAGAGAGGTTTTATTACTACATATATATACATATATACATATAATGTACTTTAATAATATCCACTCCTTCTGTGACCCTCTCTTATATTATTTACCCTTTTCATAATTTATGAATTAAGGTAGAAAGTACTGGACCTAAAGTTTGAAGATATGTTGGCTTCAGTATAAACTATGACTTATTTCCTTCTTAACATTGGGTAAATAATCCAGCCTCTTGGTCTTGGCTTCTTTATCTGTAGCAGAGTAATTAGGATTATGTTAAAAAAACAAACATGGTATAATAAGCATTCAAATAGAGGTTATATACTCATTTGCTTTATTTAATTGTATCAAAACAAAGAGCCCGTAATAGAATAAGAACTACATACATTGTTAAGTTGTTCTAAGCCAAAATAAAACTCATAAACAAGTAAGTTTTAAATATACATTTAAAACCATTATCATATACATCTACCTTATTAGAGTCTTTTTTGGCTATTATTTTATAAATTTTATTTATACTTAGTAATCATATAGTGCATATTTAAGATTTTCTTAAGAGAAAATTGCCCAGTGAGGTAGCTGAATGGAGCAAACACCTGAAACAGCAAATCACGTACTTATGTGGGAAAATCATTTCCTCAGTAGAAGGAGAAACATGCCAAGGTCAGACTTTGCTGGGTGGTGTCAAACAGAAGACTATAGGTAGAACACAGCAAGCTAAAGAACAATGGTAGCCAATAGAATCAGTGTAGAAACAACCAACTATTATGGAAAGCCTTTCGAGAAATGTGGTTTAGAAATATAAAGAAACCCTTCCTCTACACAAAGGATAAACAGGCTGAGAAAGAAATCAGGGAAACAACACCCTTCACAATAGTCACAAATAATATAAAATACCTTGGTGTAACTCTAACTAAGCAAGTAAAAGATCTGTTTGACAAGAACTTCAAGTCTCTGAAAAAGGAAATTGAAGATCTCAGAAGATGGAAAGATCTCCCATGCCCGTGGATTGGCAGGATTAATATAGTAAAAATGGCCATTTTGCCAAAAGCAATCTACAGATTCAATGCAATCCCCATCAAAATTCCAACTCAATTCTTTACAATTTGCAAATTCATCTGGAATAACAAAAAAACCTAGGATAGCAGAAACTATTCTCAACAATAAAAGAACTTCTGGGGGAATCACCATCCCTGACCTCAAGCTGTACTGCAGAGCAATTGTGATAAAAACTGCATGGTATTGGTAGTGACAGGCAGGTAGATGAATGGAATAGAATTGAAGACCCAGAAATGAACCCACAAACCAATGGCCACTTGATCTTTGACAAAGGAAAAAAGACATCCAATGGAAAAAAGACAGCATTTTCAACAAATGGTGCTGACTCAACTGGCGGTTAGCATATAGAAGAATGCAAATCCCTCCATTCCTATCTCTTGTACAAAGCTCAAGTCCAAGTGGATCAAGAACCTCCATTTAAAACCAGATACACTGAAACTAATAGAAAAGAAAGTGGGGAAGAGCCTCAAGCTCATAGGCATTGGGAAAATTTTCCTGAACAGAACACCAATAGCTTATGCTCTAAGATCAAGAATTGACAAATGGGACCTCATAAAGTTGCAAAGCTTCTGTAAGGCAAAAGACACTGTCAATAGGACAAAACAGCAACCAACAAATTGGGAAAAGATCTTTACCAATCCTATATCTGATAGAGGGCTAATATCCAATGTATACAAAGAACTCAAGAAGCTAGACTCCAGAGAACCAAATAACCCTAATAAAAATGGGTTACAGAGCTAACAAAGAATTCTCGACTGATGAATACTGAATGGCTGAGAAGCACCTAAAGAAATGTTCAACATCTTTAGTCATCAGGGAAATCCAAATCAAAACAACCCTGAGATTCCTCCTCACATTAGTCAGAATGGCTAGGATAAAAAACTCAGGTGACAGCAGATGCTGCAGAGGCTGTGGAGAAAGAGAAACACTTCTTCATTGCTGGTGGGATTGCAACTCGAAATTGCACTCTGGAAATCAGTTTGGCGGTTCCTCTGGAAATTAGACATAGTACTACCAGAGGACCCAACTATACCACTCCTGGGCATATATCCAGAAGATGCTACAACATGTAATAAGGACACATGCTCCACTATGTTCATAGCAGCCTTATTTATAATTGCAGATGCTGGAAACAACCCAGATGTCCCTCAACAGAGGAGTGAATACAGAAATTGTAGTACATCTACACAATGGAGTACTACTCAACTATTGAAAACAATGAATTTATGAAATTCTTAGGGAAACGGATGGATCTGGAGAATATCATCCTGAGTGAGGTAACCCAATCATAAAAGAACAAACACAGTATACACTCTCTGATAAGTGAATACTAGCCCAGAAGATTGGAATACACAAAGGACAATCCACAAACCACAAGAAACTGAAGAAGAAGGAATACTAAAATGTGGATACTTCATTCCTTCTTAAAAGGGGGAACAAAATTCCCATGGAAGGAGTTACAGAGACTTAGTATGGAGCAGAGATTGAAGGAAGGACAATCCAGAGACTGATCCACCTGGGAATCCTTCCCGTATTCAGTCATCAAATCTAGACACTATTGTGGATGCCAGCAAGTGTTGGATGACAGGAGCCTGATATAACTTTCTCCTGAGAGGCTCTGACAGTACCTGACTAATACAGAAGTAGAGGCTCACAGCCATCCATTGGACTAAGTACAGGATCCCCAATGAAGGAGTTAGAGAAAGGACCCAAGGAGCTGAAGGGTTTGCAGCCCCTCAAGGGAGGAACAACAATATGAACTAACTAGCACCCTCAGAGCTCCCAAGGACTAAACCACCAACCAAAGAGTACAAGGTGGGACTCATGGCTCCAGCAACATATGTATAGTAGAGGATGGCCAAGTCAGTCATCAATGGGAGGAGAGGCCTTTGGTCCTGTGAAGTTTCTATGCCCCAGTGCAGCGGAATGCCAGGGCCAGTAAGCAGGAGAGGGTGGGGTGGTGAGCAGGGGGAAAGGAGAGGGAACAGGGGTTTGTTTTTGTTATTATTTTTATTTTATATTATTTTTTTCTTTTTTTCAGAGGAGAAACTAGGAAAGGTGATAGTATATGACATATAAATAAAGAAAATAACTAATAAAAATAAATAAATAAAAATAAAAAAAGATTAAATTAACAGAAGCATTGAACGGGGACAAAAAAGAAATGTAAAGAAACACTAGAGTTAAGACTACAACAAGGAACACAATCAGTGCATGTATTGAGTACAGAACTCAAGAAGTCATGAGGCGATTAGTCTTTGAAAATGCCTTACCCAGCCCTGCAGAGCGGCATGTCATGCTTAAGGACCACAGAAGCCAGGAGCATGTTTTCCTCCCTCCTTCCCTCCCTCCCTCCCTCCTTCCCTTCCTTCCTTACTTCTTCCTTCTCATTTTTCCTACCTTCCTTTCTGATTCTTCTTTTTTTATCTTCTTTTTTTGACCTAGAAACTCCACACCAAACAGGGTTATTTAGAGTGATGTCATTCATCATTCCCAGGGAGGAAAGAAAGGTGGCATACAGTGTTGGTCATTTTCAAATGACTCTAGCTCCTTGATGTGTCTGCTCTTTCCTGAAAGATTGCCTTAAATTTCCAGCATGAAATGGGACATGACACCTGCATTGTGCTTGAAAGAACAACGTGCCTACTGAGGTTTTACTTGGCAACCATTCGGCTTTTTGTCAAACCTCGGCCATCGAATGCTTAGTCACTTTTGGATTGTTGGACTGTTGCCTCTTTCCTAACAATCATTAGGTATTGCAAAGGTCTGATGCAGCAGAACATAATAGATGCTGGTTGTAATGGGGTGAAGAGTGGGGAGAAAAGGAAGATGAGTACCAGGAGCCTCCATAAAATTTCCTGCTACTCTTTCATATCTTTTATATAGAACATTTATCCCAGGTAATGGGCTGTGCCCTTCAAATTTTTAGACTAGAAACATAAGAATTTTAATAGCACAGGCAATGTTGCATCAGGTGTGTTAAATATAAGCTTTTATCCAGTAGATAGTACAGCTCTGCTTCATAGGTCAGCAACAAGGAAAAGAACATATTTGGGACAATCACAGAGACAAGAGATGAGTTGACTGTAGGTAAGAAAAAAAATCAATTAAACTCTTAATACTAATGTTTACTGAATGCCTGCCACATGCCAACCATTGCCTAGGTTCCAAATTATTTAAGAAAATAAGAGTCTCCATCCTTCAAAAGTGTGACATCTTCTAAGAGGGAGATATAAAATTAGATAACTATAACAGCTGAAAGCTAGGAGATACGGAAGTAGAAAGAATTAGTCCTAACCATTCATTACACAGGAAGAAGTCAATCAATAGGCAAGTTCACACTCTGAAATCTCATGGCTATTTAGTGATTGATTACTCCAAACTTGGGTGCAAAGCCATTGCTACTCGCTCTCTTTCTAAGTAGAATGTACAGTTTTTCATTTTCATTATGTTCTCAGGAAACCTTTATATGACACATGCCACAAGCAAGATTCAAGAAAGCTAGGCTGAGCAAATATCACAAGCATGTTTCACAGAGCCATTTGCTTGTGCTGAAGAAGCCTACTCTCCAAGCCTGTTGACCTTCTGTTCATTCTGTCTGATATCAGTCTCCAAACTTGACTTAGAACACAGCTGGAGGTAGTAAATATTCAATATATGTGAGCAATAAACAGTTATAAAAATTTTCTACTTATATATCATAGCTCTAAATTTTTGTATTATTCTTTTAACTACATGTATAAAAACAGAAAGCAATTAAGGACTGGAATACTATCTCATAATGGAATTTTGCATGTGAATTACCTTTAAAAAATGGAGGTCATTACCCTCAAGGAAACTCTAGAATTCTCACTGTGACCAGCAAAGGGCCTTGAGAGGAATTCTGCATGACTTCCATTCAGTGACTTCATGACCGTCAATCCCATCACTATTCTAATTTAATTTTTTCAAGGAACTTGACTGTGAAGATGGGAACAGGTACATCCCAAGTCTTGCCAACTAGCTACTCTAACCAAACATATGAACTTCCAGTTTAGTGAGAGCCATGTTTCAAGACAATAAAGAGGAGCACATAGATGAAGGTGCCGAAGCCTTGCTCTGGCCCCCACCTGTATGTGCATGATGGCACATACCTACACATTCATGTGCATTCTGCATACTTACTTAGGACCACACACATAGTCATACACAAACACACACACACACACACACACACACACACACACACACACACACAGAGAGAGAGAGAGAGAGAGAAAGAGAAAGAGAGAGAGAGAGAGAGAGAGAGAGAGAGAGAGAGAGAGAGAGAAAGAGCTTTCAGATATGTGACAAAGACTAGACATTTCTAAGATAAGTTTAAAGTATATTTAGGATGTAATTGTCCAGACAGTGATCACCTTGAAAAAATCTAACTGGCCACAAAGGAATGAATCTTCACACAAACATGAATGAATTGTTCTGTGTGTAACAGCCAAAACCTCCTAGAATACAATCTTAAACATAATAATAAAATAAAACACAACCATCCGGGGCTGGCAAGATGGCTCAGCAGGTAAGAGCACTGACTGCTCTTCCAAAGGTCCTGAGTTCGGATCCCAGCAACCACATGGTGGCTCACAACCACCTGTAATGAGATCTGATGCCCTGTGGTGCGTCTGAAGACAGCTGCAGTAAATTATGCTGGAGCGACTGGGTGGGGGGGGCAGCAGAGGTCCTGAGTTCAACAGCAGCCACACACATGATGGCTCACGGCTGTCTGTACAGCTACAGTGTACTCATACACATAAAATAAATAAAATAAATCTTTTAAAAAACCTGCAATCATCCAAAACTTCTTAATGGTGAACTTAAATATGAAGGTCCTACCTCGGCCCTGTGAAGGTTCTGAGCCCCAGTGTAGGGGAATGCTAGGGCCAGAAAGTGGGAGAGGGCAGGGTGGCAGGCATGGGGAAGGGGGAGGCAACAGGGGTTTGTTTTTGTTGTTTTTGTTTGTTTCTTTGTTTTTTGGAGGGGAAACTGGGAATGGAGAAATTCGCATGTAAATAAAGAAAATATCTAAAATAAATAAAAAAAAATATGAAGGTCCTAAATGGAGTGAGAATCAATACTGAATGGCTATTGCAATCTAAATACATTATATTGTAGAAATTTTTATTCCTAATCTGGAGTTTCTACCCTGCCTTGATCATTCAGGTCCCAGATAAAAGACACACAACTTTTATTATTTACAATAAGCCTTAAACAGCATAAAAGCTGGCAGATAGCTACTCTCTATGTTATTAGAATCTTCTTTCCTATTAATAACCCCAAGTTATTACTTACTATGTTTCATCTGGGCTGCTCCTAACTCCAATTGGCCAGCCTTCAGGGCCATGTTTTTTATGACTCACCTGGCCCATGGTGGCTTCTCCTGCACTTACCTTCTTCTTCTCCCTCATGGTTTTCCTCTGGCCTCCAGCCCAGGAATCCTAAACCCCATCTATGTCTCTTTGGCCTAGCTATTAGCTGTTGGCTTCTTTATTTACCAATTAGAAATAACTTTCAAGGGGTGGGGAGGTAGGGGAGGTTACATAGTATCATTTGCGTCTACAAACTCTCTCATCTCTGGGGCGACCAAGTCCTCAGGAACCAGTATTAGCGTTAGAATACAAGCAGCATCAGGCCAACTGAGACTTATAAATAAGAGGCAGATTAAGTCAACAGTTATAAGTGAAATTGCTCACGCATCCATACTAGGGTGTGCCTTCCGCACCCCCACAGAAGTCTCCATCTACCCAGACTTTGTATAGCCTCATAGGCAACGTCCAGAAGTGTGGATCGTTTCCATCAAGTTGACACAAACTAGAGTCACCAGGGAACAGGAAACCTCAACTGAGAAACTGCTTCCATCAAATTGGCCTATGGTTGTGTCTATGGGGTATTTTCTTGCTAAATAATTAATGTTGGAGAATCCCGAGCCTTGTGGGAGGTAACACTCTTAAGCAGGTGCTCCTGGCTTACATTTAAAAAAAAAAAAAAAAAAAAAGCAAGCCATAGAGGTATGTTTCTCTATGGCCTCTGCTACTGTTCTTGCTCCCAATTTCTGCTAGAACTTCTCTTTGCAGTCACTCTATGATGGACTGCAAAAATAAACCCTTTCCTCCCCAAGTTTCTTTGGGGGAAGAAACCTCAACAAACCTCAACAACAGAAAGCAAACCATGACAATAAGTATACGGTCCTCTTATACTTGGGGACTACAGTATTTGGTTCTGGTTTTCTTTATTTTTTAAACACACTCTCCAAAGACAAGAGAGTTCTCCAAAATATGAGTTATAACCATAGCTACACCCAACTACCCAGAACATCACATTCATACCCCTTTAATCTAAATATTAACCTACTTTACAATGAGAATCTATCCCTGTTTAAATCTAGCCCACATGCTATTGACCAAACAACAACCCTGTTAGACCATCTTGAGCATCATTCTTCTTCCTTTACTACCAAAAACAGTGTTGTGCTCTGATGACAAGGGAGACCAAAGAGTTGTTGGTTTATTTTTTTTCCTTCCTGTATATGGGGGTGCACACACACATGAAAGCGCATGCAGGGTTTGGTAGTGAGTAGGATGTATCCAAAAGAATTAAACTATTTTTAGAGAGGAACACATTTTTATTTTGAATGTGGACTTTAGAGACAAGCATAAGAAGCTCTGATTGCAGCTAATTTCAGCAAATTAAAAGGAGCCTATGGGGAAAACTGCCTAGTGATGATGAGATACTATCAACTGAGCAACAATATTGATCTTCAAGCACAAATCTGAACAGGTATAAAATACAGTTGGAGAAAACCATTCATTTTTTATTTTGAGGATCTAGCAGATGCTGGTTTAAAGACCAGAACAAAAACAAAAAGTCTATTGATTATTACAAGTGAGAATGACATCCTTATAGACATCTCTCTCCATAGTCTATAAGAGTTGCTTCATGTCCTCAGGCAGGGTACTAACCCAGAGTTGGCACAGAGCCACTCGCATCAAAACAGAATCTCACACATTAAATATTTAGGTTTGGGTGAGTAAGGAAAAGAGAAAAATTCAAAGAGTTCCTGGGGATGTGCATGGGCATTTGGCAGTCTGTGAGCACAGCATGTATACAGTCTTCTTGACTAGCCTTGGAAAAACTCTGATCTTTATTTGATTGACAAAAAGAATTCTGAGAAGAGTGCATGAATTACACAGAAATACTAACTTGAACCAAATGCTGTGCCCTGGCTGTCCTGGAACTCACTCGGTAGACCAGAATGGCCTCACAACTCATGGATATTCACGTGCCTCTGCTTCCTGAGTGCTGATGTTAACGGCTATGCCACCACCTTCAAGATCCAAATACTGTTTTAACTCTGAAATAGAAATATTTTCTTAAGATTAGTTTTTGCCGCAGAAGAAAAAGCCTTGCTTAACACAGAAAAGGCTTCTGTCAGCTCTCTGTGTAAATTCTTAGGATTAGGAAGTAAAAGGCTTTCAGACAGTGGAAGCACGAAGGCTTCTAAAGTGACTGCAAATGGCCAGGGGTGAGTCCTTCCTTCCTTACCAAACTGACACTGAGTCCTGGCAGAGTAATTACCCTGGGGGGGCGGGGGGTGGAGTGTTGCAAGCTTGCCAGAGGTAGGCACACCTTGGTGAAACGATTCTGCCATTATTGCAGTTTCTTCCTAGTCTCTTTATCCCACTGTTTCTTTTTAGATCTTGTCTGAAAGTCTCAGGGAAACAACTACATCATCTAAATCTCTGTATGTATTGAATAGGTATGCTTTTTAGGAAAAATGTGTCCCCAGCTAATTGTATAAACAGCATTTTCTGTCATCAAGCTGCCATTCTTGGGAGGAGAGATGGAGTATATGAATTTAATTTTAAACTAGATAGTTTCAGAAATTTAAAATGGAAAACTAATAGAAAATGCAACATAAAAGGAGGGGGGGTCTGGCATAGAAAGCTATCTCATTTGTTACAGATTTCCCCTCAAAGAAATCTGTTTCTCTGTCTGAGATGTTGGAGAAGAGTTTGATAAATTGAACAAAAACTGAGCTCAATTGCTGGTGCCAGAACAATCTTGGCATACCTGAGGAGAAGAAAGAAAACAAATATGGCTGCAGAATGGCAAGCTATTAGAGAATGGAAGGGCTGCAACTGAAGATTAGACTGAAGTTTGAAGACAAGGACTAGAAAGGAAGAATATGCAAGCTGTAGCAGGAAGGTGAGGTTTTAGATCAAGTACTGTAGGAAGCCGTGGAAAGCATGAACTATTTAAGTAAGTGATCATTTAAGAGACCATGTTCTCTCTGTCTCTCTGTCTCTCTCTGTCTCTGTCTCTCTCTCTCTCTTTCCCTCTCTCTCTCTCTCTCTCTCTCTCTCTCTCTCTCTCTCTTTCTCTCTCTCTCTCTCTCCCTCTCTCTCTCTCTCTCTCTTTCCAGCCAAGGTTTCTTGAAGCCCAAGTTATCCTGAAATTCTGTGTAGCTGAGGATAATCTTGGATTTCTGATCCCCCACAGGGCTAGAATAACAGGCTTTGCACAGTACTGGGGCCCAAACCCAAGACATTCTTAGCTCTCAACATGCATTTATATAAATGTATTATGTACTAATAAGCTTTACTCAAAATACAAACAGCTCACTATTATTTGTTTCCTTATAAAATACCGCAGATTCCTTGACCACTAACTCATGCAAATATATAGACAACTATACTGATATTCTATTATTACCACAAGAATTATATTTATAATTGCTACAAATTAATAATTAGAATAACTATTGTTGGGCTGGCGAGATGACTTAGCAGGTAAGAACACTGACTGCTCTTCTGAAGGTCCTGAGTTCAGATCCCAGCAACCATACGGTGGCTCACAACCATCCATAATGAGATAGAATGCCCTCTTCTGGTGTGTTTGAAGATAGCTACAGTGAATTATGCTGGAGAAAGTGGGATGGAGCGAGTGGGGCCAGAGGAGTGGACCGGCAGAGATCCTGAGTCCAATTCCCAGCAGCCACACACATGATGGCTCAGGCCATCTGTACAGCTACAGTATACTCATAGACATAAAAAAAAAAAGAATAACTATTGTTTTCTTCCTTATAGACTATAAGTACATATAGATGGAATGCTTGAATACTCAACATATAACTGATATAGCAGAAAATAATTTACTCAAATAAATTAATATATTATATAAAGATTATACATTTAATATAATATAAATATTTATCATACTATTAAATTATATAATCTGTAATTTGCATAGCTACAACTGCTTACAATTGACTAATTTCTCCACTGCAGATTTCAAGAAGTAATTTTCTTTTTTTTCTTTTTTTTAAACTTTTATTGCATTATGAGAAAAGTTACATGATTTCAATTTATCTGAATTTGTTAACATTTAAAAACATATTTTAAGTAAATAGAATTAAATCACATTCTTGTTTCCCTTTTGTACCCCCACTCCTCCCAGAGACTCCCCCTTCAATACCTATAATATCTTTTTTGTCATATTCCTTAAAATTTAGAAAATATTATAACAATAAAAATAAGTATTATAAAAGTTGTTTGATATAAAACAACAATCAATTTAACAGTCTTATGTAGATGCTTGTCTATAGCAATACTGAAAATACATACATTATTCTCAACATAAATTTTAAATAACTCCAAACATATTAACTGTATACTTCAAAATAATGTATCACTACTAGTATTTTCTTAAATGAACATAAATATATAAAGTCTTTTTGTTTGTTTTGCATTTAGTAGAGTTTAAAATCTTAGCTCTTACTATGGTACAAGCCCAAAATAAGAACAAATTTTAGACATTGGATTTTATTGTAATAAGGCTGTACTTCAATGACCTTCATATCACCAAAGAAAGGATTTTACCTCCATCATAGCTAAGCTGAGAGTTGATAGTTCTGCTGCACCAAGAAATGAATTGTAAGCTTGATTTTTGGATACAGACTTCCTGCTATGGTCAAAGCTATTTGACTTGAGTGAATGAATTTATTCTCAGCACACAGAGAACAGGTTATATTCGTTTAAGAAATGGTGTAGGTATTAAGATGGTCTATCCATAAAGTCATTCACCAACTGTTTCAATGAACAATGGTTCAATGAACAATGGTTCAATGAACAATGGGTGGCACAGACATTAGGTGAGGGTAAGAATTTGGTTCATTAGCTGTGATAATTTGGAAAAGCATTCATCTCAGAGAAAGAGTAACTTATAAAGTCCTCTTCTTCAAACTTGATACAAGAGTTACAAATGTCAAGCAAAGCATTAAGTCTCACTCTTTGTTGTTCTCTTACAAGCAACCTCCCTAGTTAAATCATCTATGTTTCTTTTGGGTATATAAATACTTTTGAAATATATAAGCTGGTCTGAAAACCATAGTATAGTGTAAAGACATGAAATAAACAATACTACTAATAGAGAGGCTGAGATAGGAGAAGCAAGATTTCAAGACCCTTAAGTTGTACACAACTAGACACAGTCACAAACAAATAAGCTGAAAGTGTATGTATATAGATTGTACAATGTTGGACCTATTTCTCCAATTACCAAATTAGAGAGACCATTGGATGACAATCAACAAATTTCTAATTCCTCATATTTTTGGATTTCAATTGCTTAGGATTTGTTGGTAATATTAATTTCCATATTAAGATATTAACAAAATTAATTGTCACTTCCTGTTGTTTTTGTTGTAAGAAGTGGAATTAAGTTTGTATGGATTTGTTGAAAGATTGCTTTCTTGCTTCTTCTACAGTGTGGTTTTGCTCCTTATGTTGTTGCTTTTCATCTATTATCCTTTGTAGGGCTGGGTTTGTGGAAAGATATTGTGTAAATTCTGTTTTGTCATGGAATGTCTTGTTTTCTCCATCTATGGTAATTGAGAGTTTTGCTGGGTATACTATCCTGGCCTGGCATTTGTGTTCTCATAGGGTCTCTATGATATCTGCCCAAGATCTTCTAGCTTTCATAGTCTCTGGTGAGAAGTCTGGTGTAATTCTGATAGGCCTGCCTTTATATGTTACTTGACCTTTTCCCCTTACTGCTTTTAAAATTCTTTCTTTGTTTAGTGCATTTGCTGTTTTGATTATTATGTGTTGGGAGGAATTTCTTTTCTGGTCCAGTCTATTTGGAGTTCTGTAGGCTTCTTGTATGTTCATGGGCATCTTTTTCTTTAGGTTAGGGAAGTTTTCTTCTATAATTTTGTTGAAGATATTGCTGGCCCATTACATGGGGAATCTTCACTCTCTTCTATACCTATTATCCTTAGGTTTGGCCTTCTCATTCCATCCTGGATTTCCTGGTTGTTTTCCTGGATGGTTAAGTGCTTTTTGGTTTTTGCATTTTCTTTGACTATAGGAATGGCACTGCCTACAGAACTAGGGTCTTACTAATCAAGAAAAAGCTGGACAGTGTTGCTATAGCCCAGACCTATAGCAGCATTTCCTCAAGTGAATGTCCTTCTTCCCAAATGACTATAGCTTGTGTCAAGTTGACATAAAACCAATGAACATACAGTATCATTATATATAATTAGGTAGGATGAAGTTAGCCTAGAGCAGTTCTCAACCTATGGATTACAAACCCTCAGGGGTTGAACAACCCTTTCACGGGATCAAATATCAGATCTCCCTCATATAAGATATTTACATTATGACTCATAACAGTAGCAAACTCACAGTTATGAGGTAGCAACAAAAATAATTTTATGGTTGGGGGTCACCACAACATAAAGGATTAAAGGACTGCAACATTAGGGAAGTTGAGAACCATTGGCCTAGAGGAGATTGGGTCCTGAATCCAATTCGACAGGTATGAGAGAAGGAAAGAGGATGAGGATGAGGCTGAGGATGATATATAAAGAACAGGAGGAGTCAGTGGTTTGTGACAGACATCACGAGTTTTAGCTCTAAGAGAAGACTGTAGAAGACCAGGCTCCTTTGCCTCAAAACACCCTTCCTTAGCTCCTTCAGAGGTATCATGGTCGGGTTGGATCTTGGCCTTCAGGATTCTAAAACTGTGACATAATAAATAAATGCTTTCCTATACCACCCAGTTTTTGTGCTTTGTGCCAACAGACCTACGATTCAGATACACAGAGACTGTCGGATGCTAGACTATGTTAAGATTATTGGAGTAAGAAGTACCTTGTTTAGCCCTGACCCTACATCAAGCACATGTGTGATTCTCATCATGCTGGATACCAAATTATGGAAACATAACATCAAAGAAGCAGATTGTTAGGATTTCATGAAGTTTGTATTTCAAGAAATCTCACAATATCTGGTATACATTTTTACCTTTTAAAGAACTCCACATCACTGTTTGAATTGAATCAAATGTCTACTGAGTGTAATTTTCTTTGATTTTGTTTGTTTGTTTGGTTGGTGTGTGTGTGTGTGTGTGTGTGTGTGTGTATGCATGTAGGTATGTATGCTGAATATGTGCCTGGTGTCCATGGAAGACGGAATCCATGGAGCACCACATCCCTTGGAACTGGAGTTAGACACTGCTACGAGCCTTGTTGGTGCTTACAACTGAACCCAAGTCTTTTACAAAACAGCAAGAGTTCTTGATCACTGAACCAGCTCTCCAGCTCCAGTTCTTTGCTTATATTTAAACAACTTAAAACCCTCCACGGGGATATTCAGCAAGACCCAATTCCAATGGACACAGGAGTGAGAAGCCTACTATGTGTATACTTCTGAGAACTTTTGCCCTGAAATAAATGCTTAACAGGAGCCGATCCAATAAGAAGGAACCAATGAATATGAACCCCCCTCTTAACTCCATTGACACTGTAAGATGTGTCAGAGAACCATAGCTGACGGAAAAGCCCCTCAGGAAATGGAAACTGGAAGAAAATAAATCCTCCTTGCATATCCCTCATGACTTGTTTACTAATCTAATAGAAATGTACTTTATTTTTATTGTTTGTTTTTTCAAGACATTTCTCTGTACCTCTTTGACTGTCTTGGAACATGCCCTGTAGACCAGGCTGGCCTTGAACCCACAGAGATCCACTTGCCTATTCCTCCTGAGTGCTGAGACAAACGGCTTATGCCAGCACCACCTGGCAAGAAATGCACTTTAAAACACAGATTTTATTTTTTTTTAAACAAGAATGTAGTAAAGAGGAATGCAAGAAACAGCATTTGCTTTCTGTTTACTACTGAAAGGTGCTCACAAAATTTTTGATGCAGAATGCAGAAATGAACATTTATTTTAAGAATGCCAAAGCAAGTTCTAGCAAAACTTCCTGGCATTAATCCTTAAGAACAGATGATATTTGATGTTTGTGATAGAAAGAAGAATGATGGAAAGGCTCAACTTTAGATGTATTCAGAAAGACTCCAAAAACCATGGAAAAAAATGGATTTGGCAGACAGTGAGTTGAGAAGCCCCAAGATAAATTAGCCTCGGGATAATTAATAGAAGATGTAAATTACTCAAAGAAAGTGAGACAAGGAAAATGAAGTTCTCAGTAGGAAAAATGCCCAGTAACATAGAAGATAGAAAACATAAGTTGATAATGATCTTGAAAAGCCTGAACAAGAATATCGACCCCAGAGATAGAACCACTTCTCCAAACTGCAGGATTCTGTATCCAGGATTTAATTAATTGTTAACATTACATCCAAACCTTAGTTACTGTGATTCCAAACAATAATAGACCTTTTTTTTATCAGTACAGGAACTAATCCAAAGAAAGTCTGTTTAATACCTATTGGTTCTTGTCTCAATAGTGAACAAATTGTTATTTTACTAAAACATAAATTCAAAAGTGCATTTTCTGGTGGGATTCTACAATACTAAAGCTGGTGAATAAATAATGTCAATCAATGAAAGGGTATGCCAGGGAAAGTGTAAAGCTAGAAGAGAGCTGTTGTCAAAATTACTGTGGGGTGAGTCTGGCAGTGCACTCTTGTTATCCAAAGTACATGGGAGCTAGAGGCAGGATGATGAGGAATTCGAAGCTGGCCACACCTACGAAGTTAATCTGAGACCACCCTGAGTAGTAACATGAATCCCTGTCAAAAACAAAAGAAAAACACAAGAAATAAAAATTAAAATTGTAAAGAAAAATTGGATACTATGGCACATAACCAAAGGGTACCTTTTTACCACTGTACTTGAAGTATGGGGAAAATGTTAATGGTCACATGACCAGTAACGCTATACTAATTGTAAACAAATCCCAGACTATAGTGCCCAAAACAAAGACATCTACATGGAATTCATCAGGAAACATAGAAGGTGAAGGAAGAAAAAAAAAAAAAAAAACCAGTGGAAAAGTCAAGGAGAATCAATGTGTTTATTATAAAGAGAAAATTAGAAGCACGAAGGAGAGCCAGGGATGGAACTCGGTTGTAATGTGCTTACATAGCATGAAGGAAGCACTAGGTTTGATCCTCAACTCTGCTCAAATAATCCCAGCGCTCTGGAGTTAGAAGTTCAAGGTCATTCTCAACTACATAGTGAGTTTGAGGTTAGCCTGGGACTTGTAATATCAGATAAGAAATTTTAACATAATAATAAAAAGTAAGGGCTGACAAGATGAGTCAGCGGGTAAGAGCACTGACTGCTCTTCCAGAGGTCCTGAGTTCAAATCTCAGCAACCACATGGTGGCTCACAACCATCTGTAATGAGATCTGACGCCCTCTTTTGGTGTATCTGAAGACAGCTACAATGTACTTACATATAATAATAAATGTATCTTTGGGCCAGAGCTAGCAGGGACTGAGCCAGGGTCTACCGGAGGGAACGGAGCTGACCGGAGTGAGCAGAGGTCCTAAATTCAATTTCCAACAACCACATTGTACTGGCTGGTTTTGTGTGAAAACTTGACACAGGCTGGAGTTATCACAGAGAAGGGAGTTTCAGTTGGGGAAGTACCTCCATGAGATCCAGCTGTGGGGCATTTTCTCAATTGCCCCTTGTGGGTAGTGCCATCCCTGGGCTGGAGGTCTTGGGTTCTATAAGAGAGCAGGCTGAGCAAGCCAGGAGAAGCAAGCAAGGAACATCCCTCCAAGGCCTCTGCATCAGCTCCTGCTTCCTGACCTGCTCGAGTTCCAGTCCTGACTTCTTCTGGTGATCAACAGCAATGTGGAAGTGTAAGCCAAATAAACCCTTTCCTCCCCAACTTGCTTCTTGGTCATGATGTTGTGCAGGAATAGAAACCCTGACTAAGACACACATGAAGGCTCACAACCGTCTGTACAGCTACGATGTACTCATATACATAAAATAAATAAATAAATAATTTTTTTTAAAAAAGTAACGCATGAAATATACAAAGAATCTTCTAACATGGTGGGTAAACTCTAATTTCCACCAAAAGAGTGAAGGAATGAAGTAGAGTCCACCATACTGTGGCCTCCATTACACACACATCCTATACACTCACAAGGATACATTTTCTTTCCTTCTTGCTAGCAGGAATTAGAAATAGCTCTTCCCTTGCCTTAATGCTCATTTTATTAAAGATACAGCCACACATTTTTAATATTCAGTATCTTAAAGGTCAGCACAGGTATGAAGGTGTGAACACTGATCACAGCGCTTTTAAGAGGAAAGGCTTATCACACGGCCATATATTTTAATGTATATTTTTATTATCCAGTACCATAAATTGCATTTATCAGAGAACTGAGATTTTATCAAAATTGATCAAGAATTTATCAGAGAACCATTCTTTTCTGTTGTTGGCTTGGGAATCTTTCATGGCTGGATGCTCTGGAAGGAAGAAAAAAAGGAACAAATTAAAACATTCAGCCAAAAAAATAAGTGTCTATCGGATGCTCAGCCCTGTACAAGATGTCTATACCATGTTCCTACAAAGCTCAGTGAACATTTCGGAAGAGGTGGGAAAAAAGTACTATAAGACCTGGAGGAATGGGAGAGAGTGGCCACAGTATTCCTGAGTTTACACCACTTAGGATTATCTGCATACTATTAGACTGTCAGCGTCCTTCCATGAAAGGGGGAAGAGCTCATGTGGCCCCTCCCCTCTCTGAGCATTATGGGCAGTTAATAATGTACTTGCAAGAAGTGTCTCATGCTTCTGTAAGCAACCCTACCTAAACTCATTGCTGCGTCACAAAACACAAAAGATGAAAGTGAAGTAGGAACTAGTTAAGGAGAGGAAAGGGGATCAGGTGAAATGGAAGGGCACAAGAGAGTGTAATGGAGGGGTGAATATGGTAAAAAAAAAAAATACACATGAAAAATCATGATAAACTCCATTATTATATATAATTTATATATTAAGGACAACTAAAGCTAATAGTGAGTTCCATGCCAGACTGAATGAAATAGCAGTACCACCCCACAAAGGAAGAAAAATAGATGGCTGCCATTTTGGGATGTAGACTTAAAGTTGTTATGATGTCTGAGCCAAAGCTCAGGAACCAGATTGGAGGATGCCAGAGTTTTGAGAAGATATTCCTGGGTTAGGGTTAGGGTAGGCACTCGAGTTGAAGAAAGGAAGCTGGGCAAAATATTTCCTTCAGGCGGTGCTTCTCAACCTCATGTTCCTCATGTTTTGATGAATTGTTGTTGTTTTTGGTTTTTGTTTTTTGTTTTTTGTTTTTTGTTTTTTTGTTTTGTTTTTTTTTTTTAGAGAAAGGGTTTCTCTGTGTGAACAGCCCTGGCTGTCCTGGAACTTGCTCAAGCTCACAGATATCTGTGTGCCTCTGAGTCCCAAGTGCTAGGATTAAAGGTGTACACTACCACACCAGACAAATTTTGCTACTGCTATAAATCAGAATGTAAATATATGCTCTACAGGATATCTGATATGTGTTCTCTGAACACACTAAAAATCATCGACTTTTACACTTCCAGGGGACAATAAAGAGGCTACCAAATTTTTTTTTTTAATGTTTGATTTTAATGTGCATCTTTTCAATAGTTCAAAAAAAGCAATTCATACAAAGTTTGTAAAAGAATATATGTGGGGACTGGAGAGATGGTTCAGCAGTTAAGAGCACTGATGGTTTTTCTGAAGCTTCTGAGTTCAAATCCCAGCAACCACATGGTGGCTCATAACCATTGGTAATGAGATCTGATGTCCTTTTCTGGTGTGTCTGAAGACAGCTACAGTACTTACATATAACAATAAATAAATCTTTAAAACAGAAAGAAAGAGAGACAGAGAGAGACAGACAGACAGAGAGAGAGAGAGAGAGAAAGGAAGGAAGGAAGAAAGAAAGGAAAGAAGGAAGAAAGAAAATATGCAAATCTGCCACCCTACTACCTTTCCTGAAATAATAAAAGCAGTTTGGACCCTTGTCTTTTTCTATGCTCATACCATAACATATGTACTTGCAGGTGTTCATGTATATGCATTTATGTGAGCTCCTTTCCGAGAAAATTAAATATTACAAATGTCAATGAGAATTCCTGGGCACAGAGTGCCTGATTTGAAATACAATGATATGAAGAAGAGACTGGAACATCGCAGGCCCAGAGCCTAATTAGTTTATCTTGGGATAGCGTTAGCTTCCCGGATAGCCATCCTTTGCCCGTGTCTGTGGTAGAACTAACACTTTTTGATTAATAGATAAAAACCTTTTGGAATCTGTTAACTTAGCAGACCACCAACCAAAAGGCTAAAAATGTCATCTGGTAATATCTGAAACCTATAGGAGAGATTCTCTGTAACTGCCTCTCTGGTGTGCCTAGCATTGCACTTTCAAGTTGCCTTGATTTAAGACTTTCTTTGTTCTAGAAAAATATAAAACTTCATGAAACTGCTTCCACATTGAAATATGAAATTTGGGGTAACCTAGATATCTTTCTTAGTCATGGTCACTCAAATTGTATCCCACAATAAATTACTCTTATTTCTTTTAAGTTGAGAGCTGTGGATTTTTTTTATTTGTTTGGGTTTTTTTTTTTTTGCATCAATACAAATACCTTGTGAACTTCAAAAGATTAATATTTTATGTGTTCATTTTTCCATGAGGTGGGTATTTCGTATATCACTAGAGTGCCAGCAGTGGACAAAATGGAATGGGAGGAGTCTGTGGTCTTGCTTAGATTTATTTCCCTCTTCTCCACAGCCCACAGCTAAACTCTCCAGCCCTTTGAGTATGAAACGAGGCAATGAGTAGAAGAGAAACTTCCAGTAGAGAGTGAGGCCTGTTAGTCACTATGTCTTGCCCCTCCCAAATGCCAGCTAATCCTGGAAATGGTCCTTGTGTGGGGGCTAAGCAATTTCTGGGTGGAGCTGCTTTCTACAAAATTGATATCTCTGCCCAAGAAAGTCCCTTGATCAATACGCATGTTTGACCAATTCACCTCAGTCCCTACGATGGGAAGGGGCTGCCGCAAGACAATAGGTCCACCTGCCAATGCTGAGGCCTTCTCTATTATGGTTCCTTCCCACCTGGTATGACTGTTCTGATGATGATGACTCACAGTATACACAAAAGGACATGCAGGAGACTTCAGGAAAGAGATTGTCTTTATACTTTATGGTTCTGACCGAAACGATATCAACACGGTGACGTAGATACCCTTCCTCCACACTTAAACTTCTCACTCTAATGGGGAGTTTCTGCTATTCATTATACATCAGTGCAGGGCCAGCAAGATGGCCCAAACAGTGAAGGCATTTGCCATCAAGTCTGAGAACCTGAGTTCAAGTCCAAGGATCAATGTGGTAGAAGGAGAAAACTGACTTCCTCAAGTTTTCCTCTAACCTCCACATGAGTGCTATGGCAGGAGAATGTGATCATATATGACACACACACACACACACACACACACACACACACACACACTACACTGTGATGTTTGCTTGGTTGGTGTTGCACTGCAGTTGCAGAACAGAAGGAAGCCAGAGCTTTGTACATGGTAAACAAATGCCTTACCACCATGCTCCAGCCCCAGCCCCACAATGATGAGCTCAGAGAATGGTTTTTAATGTGATAATCTTATTAGGGGAAGCAAGGAAGCATTATTGTGACATTTTCAGTCATTTTTAATAGATAATGTTTCTACTTTGTGAGCCGGAGCCTGTGTTTAGCGAGATGAAATATTCAGTCCTCTACGCTGCTGCTTCCTCTTTCATTCTGTGTGAGTTCCACTTCTGCAGATATGATAAAGAGTCTCCCTGCATCAGATAAGATCTCAACTATAACTTTCTTAAAAGCTCCGGTTTTGTTGAGTTCAGACCATAAAGATGCACTAGAAGGATAGAAAAGCCCAGCCGTTGTTTAATCACTCAGATTATCAGCGCCTCTATAAAAAGCTTTAAATGGCAAGAAGATAAAATGTTAAGTGCGAGCAGTAATTACTTCCCTTTATCTTGTGCACCAGGTTGCAAACCCTACCATATGGGTGTTTGTGCAAGGTTAAATAGCTATCCAAACGTGTAATGAGATACAGGTATTAAACTGGACAAAAGATGCAGATAGCATCCAATAGGCCAGACCGGATCAATCCTGAAGAAATAGAACACGAAAGAAGTGATTGACACATCTTCATGGTAATAATACATATATTTTGAGGGCCATTTAATAAAATTTTAAATGCCTCTTATTTGCTTCTATGTATGGCAAAATACATAGGAAAGAAAAAATATGGAGGGAAATAGACTGTTATCTGAAATATCATTAAAATTGAGAGAATGGGGCTGGAGAGACGGCTCAGCAAGGCAACATGCTGCACGCAGCCTCCTTGTGAATCATAGCCCCAGAGTCCATGGGAGAACCAGCTCCTAAAAGTTGTCGAACATCACATCAACATAGTCTATAATAATTTTAGATATAAATATACATTATCATATATCACAGTCTTTCATACATATATAGATATAAGATATATAATATATCCCCATGATGTATACGTGGTTGCTCATGCATGTGCCTACACACACACACACACACACACACACACACACATTTTTGAAAAGTAACCTGAATGAATACTTGATTTGTTGAGATCTCCCCTTCTCATACTTAAAAATGTCACAATTAGTTTGATAAATTGTCAGATCACTCTATCTGCGGTTATTTTTTATAGCTGTCATCAGAGACACTACAAAACAAATGCCCGAGACTTACTTCCACAAAAAGTCAATAAAGATGACTTCCAGAAAAGATACTTAAGGAGAACAAATGCAAATGTCAAGAGAGGACATCGGAAACCATGAGAGGTGAGAATAAAAGTCAGGAAAACATAAGCTACACAGTAAGGGATGGGATAGTATGTGTGCACATCAGAACACAGTGGCTTGAAAACAGTTTACCCAAGACAAGAAAACAGAGCAAGAGGGACTGGAGGGACAGCACATATGAACACATATTGCTCTTACAGAGAGCTGGGATTCTAGTCCCAGCACACGGTGGGTTAGCTCACAACCTGTGACTATGGTTCCAGGAAATGCAACACATCTGGCCTCCTCAAGTACATAGACTGTCAGTCAGTAAGCCAGTCAGTCAGTCAGTCAGGCAGGCAGGCAGACAGGCAGACAGACAGATGTACTGACAGACACACACAATTTTTCAATAAAATAAATCTTTAAAAAGAAACCAGAGCACCATCAGCTTTGGCTATTTGATGCAGGATCTGCTCCCTCTTCCCTCCAACCTTTAGATTATGTTGAAAGACATATACAGCAAGATTAATTTTAAATTAGATTGAAATTGATATATATTCTAGCAGCAAACTTTGAACTCTTCGTGGGGAAGAGGAAAGATGTCTACAGTATATTAAATACCAAGACTGTGCAGCAAATCTTAAGACTGCAGTTTTTGAAGCATGTTTGATATTTTGACATATTTGGAAGCAGTCAGAGACTTGATACTAAACAATTAATAGTGGTATCAGAAGGTTCTTATTTGTGTTAGATGTGATTATATGCTTACTGCTTCATTTGTGTGTGTTCCTTTCTAGCACAAGAGAAGTTTCTTTTTTTTAATACTGTATTTTAATTTTATGTGCTTTGCTGTTTTGTCTGCATGTATGTCTGTGTGAGGGTATTGGATCTTAGAGTAACAGACAGTTGTGAGCTGCCATGTGGGTGCTGGGAATTGAACCCTGGTCCTCTGGAAGAACAGCAAATGCTCTTAATCACTGAGCCATCTCTCCAATCCCAGGCAGTTTTTTTGTTTTTGTTTTTGTTGTTGGTTTTTTTTAAGATTTATTTATTATTATACATAAGTACACTGTAGCTGACTTCAAACACACCAGAAGAGGGCGTCAGATCTCATTATGGGTGGTTGTGAGCCACCGTGTGGTTCCTGGAATTTGAACTCAGGACCCTCCAAAGAGCAGTCAGTGCTCTTACCCACTGAGTCATCTCTCTAGCCCCCACAGGTAGGATTTTTTGTTTGTTTATTTGTTCATTCATTGGTTTGTGTTTGTTTGTTTTTTTGTTTTGTTTTGGTTTGGGTTTTTTTGACAAGTTTTGTCTGTGTAACTGTACTGGCTGTCTTGGAACTCTTTTTGTAGATCAGGCTGTCCTCGAACTCCCAGAGATCTGCCTCCCAAGTGCTTTGATTAAAGGTATGCACCACCACCACCCAGCCTGAGGTTTCTTTTTTAGTGAGAATGCTGAAAAGATAAAATACAGAGCTCAGGGATGGTGAGAAGGCTCATTCCGTAAGGTTCTTGTCATGCAAGCATGAGGACTGGAATTCATTCCCCAGTACTCACATGAAAAAGTCAGGCATGGTGGCGTAGACCTGGAATTTCAGCACTGGAGAGACAGGGGCCTGCAGACCTCTGGAGCTTTATGACACTCCCTCCAGGTTCAATGACAGACCTTATCTCAAAAAGGAAGGTGGAGTGTTACTGAGGAAGATACCCAGTGTCACCATCTACCTTCTATGCACACATGCTTGCAAATGTGAGCATGTATGCATAAGATGCACACACAAAAACACTAATTAATCAATTAATTGATAGATTAATCAATTTTAAAAAGAAAATATAGAGCCTAGGCAAACCCCTATGACTCATATTCCTCACTTATTCAAGGGTCCAGTTCAGTGGGCGGGAGGATGAAAGTGAGGATGGGTCTTGGCTATAGCTAAGGGTAATCAATTAAAGTTGCCATAGAATTGTCACAGAGTTTTCTGTTTTTCATTTATGTATTGAATGATGTTCTTTACAAAACAGTGATTTATTTATTCTTTGAGAATTTCACAAATGAATACAATGTAGTGTCATCACATTCACCCTCCCAATTCCTAGGTCCTCCCATGCATAACCTACAAATTCATGTTCTGCTTTTTTCCCTCCCTCCCTCTCTCCCTCCATCTCTGCCTGCCTGCCTATCTATCTATCTATCTATCTATCTATCTATCTATCTATCTATCTATTATCTATCTATCTATCTATCTATCTACCTATCTATCTACCTACCTATCTATGTATCTATCTTTAATAATAACACACTGGGTATAATTTGTGCCATATATATACATATGTCTGTATGTGTATATGTGTATGTGTGTGTGTATATCTGTAGGGCCATCCAGTATAGCAGTGGTTCTCAATATGTGGGTTGAGACCCCTTTGGGGGTCAAAGGACCCTTTCACAGGGGTTATATGTCAGATATTTACATTAAAAATTGTAGCAGTAGTGAAATTACAGTTGTGAAGTAACAACAAAAATAATTTTATGGTTGGGGGGTCACTACCACTTGAGGAACTATATTAAAGGATTGCATCAGGAAGGTTGAGAACGACTGTACTAGAGAATGAGCTACTCAACAGGGACCACACCCTAAAGAAAAGTGACTCTTCTTGGCATCCATCAGCTATCAATAGCTCTATCATTAGGGTGAAAGATTATCTGTCTCCTCCCTATCCATGCTGGAATATTGGTTGGCTTGGTCTTGTACAGGCCTTGTGTAGGCAACCACAGCTGCTCTGAGTTCATGGTTAACAGTCCTGTCTCAGTCCTCTCTAATCTCTGGCTCTTACAGTCTTTTCATACCCCTTTCTAATGAGCTTTGTGGGAAGAATATCTAATACAGATGTCCCATGTATGACTGAGCACTCCACAGACACGTATTCTGGGCACTTTGGCCAGGAGTGAGTCTGCACTGACTGTTGTCCACTGTAGAAGTAAGCTTCTCTGATGAGCCCTGGGAACTGCACTAACCTATGGGCACAGACATACCTATTCAGAAGGCAATTTCATGCTATGTCCATTTAGCTAAGTAATATTAATGAGCTCCCTCAAGAACCTATGTCCTCACCTAACCACAGGCTCTTGATCAGATTTACATTACAAGGTATCTGTTTCCTCCTGTAACGTCAACTTTAAATCCCATCAGAATTCCATTAGTTACTCAACATGGGTGCTGGGAACACAACTTGAGTCCTCTACAAGAGCAATATGAACTCTTAACCATTGAGCAATCTTTCCAGCCCCCACATATTTTATTTTTACTATCTCCTAATCTTCATCCCTAAAAGAGCACCAAACTATCAAAAAATAAACGGTAGGAAATAATTGCCTGCAGCTCATTTACCTTTAAGTTGGAGTCATTGATGCAAAAAATCAATATGTACAATAAGAAACTGTGGTACTGTTTTTTTTTTTTTTTTTTTTTTTTTTTTTTTTTTTTTTTTTTTTTTTGGAGACAAGGTAACTCTACATTTTGTTAACTATTGTGGAACTCACTATGTAGACCAGACCAGGCCAATCTTGAACTTACAGAAATCTGCCTGCCTCTGCCTCCTACATGTTAGGATTAAAGGTGTGCATCACTGCATCCAGCTTTGTGTGACTTATGGCATTGTGTTTTAGATAGCTACTATTTATTTCATCTATATTAGCATCTAAATTGTATTTCTTACTCTGAACAAGACTAGCATATCAATCTTAACAATGACAAAATAAGAAAATACAATGCGGTCATAGTGGAATTAAAGTATAAATCATGGCATGGTTAATTCAGTCACAAATCAGATGCAGAGATGAACTAGTTATGCTAGCCAAACTCACAAGGCCTTCTAAGGTACAGTTTACAGGCTACAGAAATATCACAGTGAGCAAGGATATTTGCTGTGAAAAGTATTAATACTGAGTTCAGATCATAACACTCATATAAAAATGAGTGGATGGCCATGCACATGCCTCTAATCCCAACTCTGTGGGATTTGACACAAAAAGATTAGTAGGCTCCACATTTTGTTTCTGTATCTCCTCCCATGGGTATTTTGTTCCCCCTTCTAAGAAGGACTGAAGTATACACACTTTGATCTTCCTTCTTGAGTTTCATGTGGTCTGTGAATTATATCTTGGGTATTCCAAGCTTCTGGACTAATACCTACTTATCAGTGAGTGCATGCCATGTGTGTTCTTTTGGGTTACCTCACTCAGGATGATATTTTCTAGTCCATCCATTTGCTTAAGAATTTCATGAATTCATTGTTTTTAATAACCGAGTAGTACAAAGACAAAGTGTAGAGCAGAAACTGAAGGGAAAGGCCATCCAGAGACTGCCCCACCTGGGGATCCATTCCATATACAGTCACCAAACCCAGACACTATTATGGATGCCAATAAGTGCTTGCTGACAGGACCCTGATATAGCTGTCTCCTGAGAGGTCCTGCCAGAGCCTTATAAATACAGAGGCTGGTGCTCACAGCCAACCATTGGACTGAGTGTGGGGTCCCCAATAGAGGAGTTATAGAAAGGACTGAAGGAGCTGAAGGAGCTGAAGGAGCTTGCAGCCCCATAGGAGGAACAACAATATCAACCAACCAGTATTCCCAGAGCTCTCAGGGACTAAACCACCAACCAAAGAGTACACATGAAGGGACACATGACTCCAGCCATATATGTGGTAGAGGACAGCTTTGTCGGACATCAGTGGGAGGAGAGGCCCTTGGTCCTGTGAAGGCTCAATGCTTCAGTGTAAGGAAATGCCAGGACAGGAATGCAGGAGGGGGTGGATTGGTGAGCACGGGGAGAGGGGTTGGGATGGGGATTTTTGGAAGGGAAACTTGGAAAGGGGATACATTTCAAATGTAAATAAAGAAAATATCTAATTAAAAAAAAATCACTAGGGCTTGCTGGACACCAGCCTAGCTCCCGGGTCAGTGAGTGACCCTGCCTCAAAGGAATCTAAAAGAAAGCATCAGAGCAGGACACTTGATGTCCTGCCCTGGCCTCTGTGAGCTCACAAGTAAGCATGAACACAACACGTGTCCAACACCATACTCACACACTTACATCCATACACATGCACATATGCATACATGAAACATACAAAATTATTAATAAAAATAATCTAAACTACATGTCCACGTCTGCCGCTTCTCTATTGCTGTGAAAAACAAAACAGGGACTAAATCCAATTTAGGAAGGAAAGGGTTTATTCAGCTTGTGTGTCCCAATTACATCCATCATTGAGGGAAGCCGGGAACTCAACCCAGGAGCCTGCAGTAAAGAACTCAAGCAGAGGTCATGAAGGAATGCTGCCTACTAACTTGCTCCACATTGCTTGCTTAGCTACCCTTTTTATACAACCAGGACTACCTGTCCAGTGCTGGGACCACACACAGTGAATGGGGCACACCTACATCAATCACAAGTCAAGAAAATGGTCTCACAGACTTGCCTATGTGCCAATCTAATGGAGGTATTTTCTGGATTGAGGTTCCTTCTCAGAAAACACTAGTTTTTGTCAATGTAATAAAAAAAAACAAACAAACAAAAGAACAACAACAACAACAACAAAAACAGCAGAGTCCTGTTCACAGGAGGCTGGCTACACATGGTTTCACTTGGGTGTGGGGGAGAGAGGCATCTTTGAATAGCTTTACTTGTAGACTCTATGAAGAATACAACTCCTTTCTTTGTAATGCATTCTTAGGGAATCTTACATAATCATGTATTTTTAAATCCTCACTGCCTGTGTTGACCAATTTTTTAATCTAGTCCTCAAGCACTCTTCAAAGACCAGACTTCTCTGTTTTAGTTGTAATTGTTAACATTTATTTTATTTACAGGAGGAGTAGAGGAATGATGCATGTGCGGTACTTGTGGAACCCAAAAGAAAGAGCTGGACTGCTTCAGAGCTGAAGTTAAGGAAATTGTGAGCTACCCAGTGCAGATTCTGAGAACTAAACTAGGGTTTCTTTGAAGAGCATCAAGTACTCCTAATAACTGAGCCATCTCTCTAATGTCACCACCTTCTTTCAGACTTCTTATCCAAGTGTTTTCTTGAATTATCTATCCTACATCTTCATTTATAGTTAGATAATGCAAATGTGAACAACACTTCTCACTTGGTGTGTGTGTGTGTCCATGTAAACAAGAGTGTGAGTCCAAATGCCTGAGGAAGCCAGATAACCCTAGATCTGGAGTTACAAGTGATTGTGAGCCACAGGACATTGGTTCTGAGAACCAGACTTGGGTCCTCTGTAAATGAAGTTCATGTTACTAGCTGGCTGATGGCAGAGCCACGTGACTTTAAACTGGGCACTTGAGAGGCAGAGCCAAGTGGATATGCATCTGAGTTTGAGGTCAGGCTGGTCTACATAGTGAGTCCCAGCCAGGGCTACAATGAAACCCTTCCTCAAAAACAAAAACAAAAAAGAAGAACACATTTACTTATTATGTATGCAGCATACCGCCTGCATGTATGCCTGCAGGTCAGAGGAGGGCACCAGATGTCATTACAGATGATGGTGAGCCACCCAGATGGATGCTGGGAATTAAACTCAGGACCTCTGGAAGAGCAGACAGTGCTCTTAACCTCTAAGCCATCTCTCTAGCCCCAAAGCACAAGTTCTTTCTTTTTCTTTTTCTTTTTCTTTTTCTTTTTTTTTTTTTTTTTTTTTTAGGGATTTTTTTTTTATTGGATATTTTCTTTATTTACATTTCAAATGTTTTCCCCTTTCTAGGTATTCCCTCTAGAAATTGCCTATCCCATCTCCCCCTCTCCCTGCCTCTATAAGGGTGCTCTCCCACCTACCTACCCAGTCCTGTCTTCCAGCCCTGGCATTCCCCTACACTGGGGCATCAAACACCCTCAGGCCCAAGGGCCACTCCTCCTACTGATGTCCAACAAGGCCATCCTCTGCCACAAACTCAGCTGGAGCCATAGGTTCCTCCATGTGTACTCTTTGGCTGATGGTCCAGTCCCTGGGAGCTCCGGGGGTTCTAGCCAGTTGACACTGTTGCTGCCCCCATGAAGCAGAGCACACATTCTTAATATTGAGCTTTCCCTCTTATCTTTTTGATTTAATCTCCCACACCTGCCTTTCTACCTTTAACAGGAGGCTAGCCCACACTTCCTTCTGAGACTTCATTAGCTTTTCTCACTTTCTAGAGTGTTCTCTCTCTAATAGCGAGTCGGCAAATATTTCTTCCTCAACATTTTGCCCAAAGATCACCATTTCCATGAGTCTCACCTTGACGAATTTAAAATTACTACTCACTTTAATTTTCATTATGCTTATACATCTTGTTTTTTCTTCTTATATAGCACTTAGCACCCAATTATCACATAATTTACTGTTTCAGCTGCAGACATCAGGATTTCCTTTTTCCAATGGAAAAGGAGATCATCTATTAGCATACAAATTCCCAGAGGACAGGATATTTGTGGAAATATGCTAAGCTCTTTGTCTTAGTGGGGTTTCTATTCCTGCACAAACATCATGACCAAGAAACAAGTTGGGGAGGAAAGGATTTATTCAGCTTACACTTACACATTACTGTTCATCACCAAAGGAAGTCAGGACTGGAACTCAAGCAGGTCAGGAAGCAGGAGCTGATGCAGAGGCCATGGAGGGATGTTACTTACTGGCTTACTTCCCCTGGCTTGCTCAACTTCCTTTCTTATAGAACCCAGGACTACCAGCCCAGGGATGGCACCACCCACAGTGGGTCCTCTCATCCTTAATCACTAATTGAGAAAATGCCTTACAGCTGGATCTCATGGAGGCATTTCCTCAAGGGAGGCTCCTTTCTCTGTGATGATTTCAGCTTATGTCAAGTTGACACACAAACCCAGCCAGTACACTTAGATCAGTATCTGATTCTAAGTTCATAGATTGATGTCTGATACCGTCTAGCCACTCATTATTATTATTATTATTATTATTATTATTATTATTATTATTATTATTACTATTACTATTATTAACTTTTGTTTTAGTGAAAATTACACTAAATTAATGACAATGTCTTGTCACCTTATGAACTTTCCTTCTCTTGTCCAAAGATTTAGCCACCTGCCCATTCCTAAAGCACTGTGTTGTCATTCCCCATACTGATACCCCTTCAAAATACACATCAAAGCCAGACAAGGTGATGCATATCTGTAATCTCAGCTTATGGGAAGCTGAGGCAGGTGGATTATCAATGTGCTGGTCACCTTGGCTCATGTCTTAAGTATATAAGAAAAATTGAAAAACAATGTACTATATTTCACTTTAACATACTCTGTGGTACATCTAGTTACATCACTCTATCATAACATTAAGAGTCTGGTTGGTGTTGAAATCAGATGTTTTATTATCCTATTTAGTATCTCCATAGCAGCAAGTGTTGGGTTTTGAAAGTAACCTCTAACCATGTCTCATCGTAAACATAAGTATCTTGGCTCCTTTCTGCTTCAAGCTGAAGCCAATAGTCCTGGATGTGTTTTGCTCACAGAGTCTTGTCCATTTCTGCCTGACATCTCAGTCCCTCCTTTGACACTCTTCCCTCTCCCTAGAATTGTAAAATCCACATGAATGTTTTGTTCTTTCTCTCATATGTTTGCTCTAAGTATTGAACAATTGGACCAAATCACTTGATGCTAATTCACGAGGGCATTTGATCCTATCCTAAAGCAATTCTTTTTCCTCCAAAGCCAGGCATAGGGTTTCAGGTTCTCCTATCTTCTTGCATAGATCCCATTGAAATGCTATCCCTCCAACTAATGCATTGCTGGGATATAACAGGCTTTAACTAAACTCTTACCGAATAGATTTAAAACAAAAGCAAAACACATGGGTCTTGGTTGGGCTGAGTCTGTCATTTAGCTCTCAGTAACTCCTTTTGCCCCACTGACTATGCAGAGCACCTAGTGTTTCAGTGGTTTGAAGATGCTGCTCCACAGTGAGAGAACTACCTCACAATATAACATATGCACATATTCTGCACCTTGAAGCTTTTATTACTGCTTTTGAAGGGGAGTCAGCCACTAAGTGCCTTACTTCTGTGGCATAGCTGACATTCCATAGATATTTTTGACAAATGTTTAAGCCAGAGATGATTTTGATTCTGTTATATGGATTTCCTGATCCTTTATATATGATATTTTATTTCTTTATGAGCTTATTTTACTCCATCTTTAGTCCTCAAATTCAGTGACCAAAGAGATATAATGGCATAAGCACAGAATATGACCTCTGAGTGGAAGAATTCCATTTCCACTCCATATATTTATAGTGCTTAGTGAAAGATGAGACTGCTCCCTGACTCCGTCCCTTCAGTTATCAACCAACCAAGTGATTCTGAGACTTCTCTTTTTTCCTGAATGGCTTTTTCTTGAATTTCTATTTGTGCCCTCTGATCTAATTAGTATAATTAGCCTTGGCCACATAATAAGCAGCAGGAAACAAAAAAAGCTCACAAAATTCTACCTCAAAAGCCTGCCTGTCTTTCACACACTCCAAGGGTCTAAGTGTTCAGCTGTCTTCAGAGCTCGTAACCTTTAATCCTCACATCAATCTCTGTGTTCTGTCCAATTCCAGCTGCTGTCTACTGAAGAGCAGCGAAGGTTGGGGAGAGTTGTGGGAACATGGACGTCACCCCATTCATTTTCATTAGTCAGCTCAGGAGACAAAGGATTTCCCGAACATTGCCAAGAGTGCTCCTGCAATGTCTGAATGATTTATTGTGAGACATCATATTGCTCCTCGAAAGGTGGCTAAAAGAACTGAGAAAAATCATGTGCATGTTTTATCTATAACATTATGTAATCTTATCACCTGTACACTGAAGTTAGGGGCTAGCACACAGAAGATAGACTAGCACCAAATGCTTTGCCTTGCTGGGGGCGGGGCATGTTTTTTCTTCAGTAGTGCCACTATGAAATTATGTCCATGATCTTAAAAATAACCCCTCACTTATTTTCATGTAAGCAACATTGAAATCATTAGGACCGATGGGAATGCATGTACGGGAAAGCAGGCACAAACACACACACACACACACACACACACACACACACACACACACACACGCACACACGCACACACACGCACACACATGCACACATATACACATGCACATGCACACGCACATGCACATGCACACACACACACAAAGTAGAACGGAGACCTTGTTAGAAAGAGGAAGGTAAAAAGCAGGAGCAGGGTGGGGTAAGAAATGATTCTGGAATAAAAATATGATCAAAGCATATTATACACATATGACATGAAAAAACTCCATAACAAAACCCATTAGCTGTGTTCTAAGATCAAGAATTGACAAATGGGACCTCATAAAAATTGCAAAATTTCTGTTAGGCAAAGGACACTGTCAATAGGACAAAAGAGCAACCAACAGATTGGGAAAAGATCTTTACTAATCCTACATCTCATCTGATAGAGGGCTAATATCCAATATATACAAAGAACTCAAGAAGTTAGACTCCAGTCAGGCAGTGGTGGCATATGCCTTTGATCCCAGCACTTGGGAGGCAGAGGTAGGCAGA
>NW_022196905.1:183930049-183939644 GCF_008632895.1 Mastomys coucha | reverse complement strand
AAGAAAGTTAGACTCCAGAGAACCAAATAACCCTATTTAAAAATGAGGTACAGAGCTAAACAACGAATTCTCAACTGAGGAATACAAAATGACTGCGAAGCACCTAAAGAAATGTTCAACATCCTTAGTCATCAAGGAAATGCAAATCAAAAGAACCCTGAGATTCCACCTCACACCAGTCAGAATGACTAGGATAAAAAACTCAGGTGACAGCAGATGCTGGAGAGGTTGTGGAGAAAGAGGAACACTCCTCCATTGCTGGTAGGATTGCAAGCTGGTACAACTACTCTGGAAATCAGTCTGGCAGTTCCTCAGAAAATTGGACATAGTACTACCTGAGGACTCAGCTATGCTACTCCCGGGCATATACACAGAAGATGCTCCAACATGTAATAAGGACATATGTCCCAATATATTCATAGAAGCTTTATTTATAATAGCCAGAAGCTGGAAAGAACCCAGATGTCCCTCAACAGAGGAATGGATACAGAAAATGTGGTACATTTACACAATGGAGCATTATTCAGCTATTTTAAACAATGAATTCATGAAATTCTTAAGCAAATGGATGAAACTAGAAAATATCATCCTGAGTGAGGTAACCCAATCACAAAAGAACACACATGGTATGCACTCACTGATAAGTGAATATTAGCCCAGAAGTTCGGAATAGCCAAGATACAATTCACAGACCACATGAAGCTCAAGAAGAAGGAAGACCCAAGTGTGGATTCTTCAGTCCTTTTTCTTAGAAGGGGAAACAAAATACCCATGGATGGAGATACAGAGACAAAGTGTGGAGCAGAGACTGAAGGAAAGGCCATCCAGAGAACTTCCGACCTGAGGATCCATCTCATATACAGTTACCAAACCCAGACACTATTGTGGATTCCAACAAGTACTTGCTGAGAGAGAGAGAGAAAGGATGGATGGAAGAGCAGGGCAGTGTTGGCACATGCCTTTAATCCCGGCACTTGGGAGGCAGAGGCAGATGGATTTCTGAGTTCAAGGCCAGCCTGGTCTACAGAGTGAGTTCCAGGACAGCCAAACAAACAAACAAACAAACAAAAAATACATTGGAGTTTGTATTTCAGGTAACTTAAGGATTGCTGTTTTATTAATCCGCGGTCTTAAATATTGTTTTACAGTAATTTAAAATCATATTTTAAAATAAATATTCAGGTGCTCGCTTCGGCAGCACATATACTAAAAAATTGGAATGATACAGAGAAGATTAGCATGGCCCCTGCGCAAGGATGACACGCAAATTCGTGAAGCGTCCCATATTTAAAAAAAATAATAATAATAATAAAATAAAAATTAAAAATAAATAAATATTCAGTGTTTTAGAGAGAGAGTTGGGGTGAGACATATTACCAACAATGATAAATAAATAAAAAATTAAAAGCATTTGACTCTATTATCTCTTAAATTATATCAGTAATAATAAATAGACTAAAAGGAGTAAGAGAGTCATTACATCTCCTTTAAAATATTTTGCTCCCGGGATTATCCCTAGTTTAAGAGCAGAGACAGAAACCTAGCATCTTCACATGATTCGAACTTCCTCAAGATGAGCCCTAAAATTAGCCAGCAGAGAAACTGCTTTGCTCATTCATTTTCTTAAGTGATACTTTGTTCCACATTTTGCTATGAATTACACAGCTTAATCTAGGCCATAACAATATAGAGGAAAAATAAGTGTGTGTTTTCCCCTTGGAACTGAAATGAAGCTACTACTTTTTCATGACTAGTTAAATTAATTCTCTAGCATCAATAAACAAAACCATTTATTCTTTGTAAGAAGAGTCATAAACATGAACAGCTGAGTTAAAAACACTCTACCTATAACTTGAATAAGAGGAGAAAAATGTTGAAAAATCAGTCATACCTAAAGGAACATGGGACACAAATACAATTTGTACTTTTTTGTGTGTGTGTGGTTTTTCCAAGACAGGGGTTTCTCTGTATAGCCCTGGCTGTCCTAGAACTCACTCTGTAGACCAGGCTGGCCTCGAACTCAGAAATCCACCTGCCTCTGCCTCCCAAGTGCTGGGATTAAAGGCATGAGCCACCACTGCCCGGCATAATTTGTATTTTTAATAGCTAAATTCAACCAGAGTAAGAGGGACTTGAATTAAATAGCACAGTATCTGGGTTGGAGAGATGACTCAGCAGTTAAAAGCACCAACTGCTCTGTCATAGACTCCCCAGCAGCTTTGCTTCCCTGTGACCCTCTCCTTATATCACTCGGTAAGTCTTCCTAGCTGATATAGAAGAAAGACTTGAGGTCTGTCAGTCTGTCTGTCTGTCTATCTGTCTGTCTGTCTGTCTTCCTTCCTTCCTTCCAAGAGGTTAAAATTTTCAAACTGTACTGTGGGAACTTAGTCATTAGTTGAACTCAGTGGGAGACCTAAAAACAATGGGAGGCCAGTTCCCAAGAACCCAGAAACAAGGGAACCAAGATGACTTAGCCCAAGAACTCAGAAACAACCTGGCCCAAAACAATTGCCAGGTGGCTAGCCCTCCCCTGGACCCTAGCACGAGCCAGCACCAATCAGAAACCATCCGGTACCTTCCCCTTACCCCAGTCTTCCCTTTTGCCCCAGCAACTGCATAGAAATAAAAAGCTGCCTAAGACCCTGCTCGGGGCCAGACTCCTCTACCTCTGCGAGGGATATGAGTCTCGCTCCAGCTAGCTGTAATGAAAAGCCTCTTGCAGATTGCATCAAGTCCGCATCTTGGTGGTGTGTGGGGTCGTCGCTCCCAGGATTTGAGTGTGGGGGTCCCTCCAGGAATCTCACACTTCCTTCCTTTCTTCCTCCCTCCCTTCCTTCCTTCCATCTGTCCTTTCTTTCTCTCTCTCTCTCTCTCTCTCTCTCTCTCTCTCTCTCTCTCTCTCTCTCTCTTTCTTTCTTTCTTTCTTTCTTTCTTTCCCTCTTTCTTCAATTTTGCCGTTTTCTACAGTTCTCTATGTGGCTCTGCCTGTCCTGAAACTCTCTCTGTGACCAGGCTGGCCTTGAAACCATAGAGATCCACCTGCCTCTGCCTCCAGAGTGCTGAGATTAAAAGTGAGCACCACCACTGCCAAAAGGATACTTTTAAATTTTTATTATTTTGTATGTGATGAGAGTTTTGTCTCACATAAGTCTGTCCACCACCTCTATAGCTGGTGTGTATGGAAACCAGAGGAGAGGTACTAGATCCCTTGAAAGTGGAGTTACAGAGGTTGTAAGCCATAGTGTGGGTGCTGAGAGCGGAACTCGGGTCCCGTAGAAGAGCAGCTGGTGCTTTTATCAGCTGAGCCATCTTCCCAGCTGCTCAATAAGATCTTCTTAATGCATAGAAAGACAGACAATAAGTGATCGCAATGGCAATGCTGTAAATAATGGTAATAAATAGACATCGTAATTATTACTTGTGTGTTCATACACAAGAACCATATCACTTAAGGGCAAGTCTCCAAGTGGAACTGACCCAATTACTCTTGTACAACTTCCTTTCCTTGTCCTTCTAAACCCAGCAGTCTCCCAGTGTCCCCCCGACCCCCGCTTGATCAGAGAGCAGCACTGTCATGATTTACTGTGCCCCTCCTAAAAGCCGTTAGACTCTAACCTTTAAAACACTTTTTTTCATTGTTGGAAATGGACCTGCCTATTCCCTAGTCCTTCGAAGGGTACTAAGGACCTGCTGGGAGCTGGCTAGATAGATAGAGACCAGCCTTTAATGTGTAAGAAAGACAAGTTCTTGAAAAGTAGGCAAAGAGTTCTGAAGATATGGGCATCTCTGCCAATGCCAGATTTCAAGTAGAAATGCTAGATGAGTACCCAAGAGAATATGGATGGGTAAAGGAGAGGGTCTCTTTGAGAGGAGGCAATATTGAATAGCCTGGAAAAAAATATTCTTTTCACAGTTTAGGTAAGGACTCAGTTATGCCGGTGTGTCGCTTTACTATTACACAAGAGTAAATATTGGAAAGCTATCAAACTCTGTCTTTCAAATTATGAGATAATTAACTTGGCCTAATCTGGGATTATCCTCAATTAAGTGAGAAATCAATCAGAATTTTTTAATGATTATCTTGTTTTGAATGTTATTACAACTATAATCTTGATAAAATCCAAATACTATTCACTCATTACTACAGTGATGGATTAGAGTATTTAAAACAGATTTTATAGTTATAATTATATAAATCATCATATATCTTATCTTTTACAATAAGTAGAGGCTTGCAGTGGTTTATAATTTTTTTGTTTGTTTGTTTGTTTTTTGCTTTTTCGAGACAGGGTTTCTCTGTGTAGCCCTGGCTGTCCTGGAGCTCACTTTGTAGACCAGGCTGGCCTCTTGCCTACCTCTGCCTCCCAAGTGCTGGGATTAAAGGCATGTACCACCACCGCTCGGCCAGTTTATAATCTTAATTTGTAGTTACTTCAATATACAAAACTACTAACAATATTCAGCTATTCTGGCTAACAAAATAACCTTTGTACTGATCGAATCTGTATCGTTTTTATACTTGACTTCATGCCTGTGTTGGCCAGGACACCTTAAACAGCACAGGAAAGAAAACCTTTCCATTAACCAGTTTGCACAACAGAAAAACAATGGGACTTAAGAAAAAATGTGGTGGAAACTCATAAAGAAAGAAAGATCCTTGCAAGAAAATTAGATCCTTGCAAGGGAGAGTTCAATACAACCAAAAACCTCTCTCATCTCTTTCACATGTCTTCTTGACCTTACACTGTAGGTTAACTTTGTTCAATGGCAGGAAAGATGATACCAATAGCTCTTAATACATATTCTCCTTGTTCAAAATTCGGGAGGTGGACCTGTTTCCAGCCTCCAAGTGTCCAGAGAAGTTTGGATTGGCCCTAACTGGCTCACCCACACTTAGGCAAGTTCCTGTGGGTTACAGTTCTATTACTGACTAGACCAGTTTAACACTAGAGGAGTGTAGCACTGGAGAGGGCTAACAGATTAGTCAACCAAGCAAACTTGGAGCAATACATTGCAGCCTTCATTTCTTCTGTCCCCACAATGTTGCTCAAAAAATAAGCTGTCTGTAGAGTCAGATCTATCAGTGTCTCTGGGAATATTTTATCCAGGCCATCAATATTTTGTCTTTCACTGCTTATATTTTGCAGTTTCCAACTTGTGGAAAGGAATGCTGATTTTCTTTATCCTTCTAGAGACATGAACATCACTGGGAGTATGAAATGAGGCAAGAGGGACTTTGCAAACTCCTGGTGACTTTCAGCTGTTAATTAGATCTGAAAGGAATACCTTTCGTGTGGCATTACCACACATCATGTACATTGCCACTAGCCCTCTTCATGGAATAGTGACTTAACTTATCAATGCTTCAACACTTCACATCCAATGTCTTGCAAGCAATACTCAAATTCCTGTTCTTTGCCCATCCACAGCATGCCTATAAGAGACTGTTCCAGTGACCCAATAGGAACACCAGTAGTCTCAAGTAACCTTGACCTCGCCAGGCGGTGGTAGCACACAAGCACTTGGGAGACAGAGGCAGGCAGATTTCTGAGTTCGAGGCCAGCCTGGTCTACAGAGTGAGTTCCAGGACAGCAAGAGCTATACAGAGAAACCCTGTCTGAAAAACCAAAAAAAAAAAAAAAAAAACCTGAACCTCGAGATCTCTCAGACACTGAACCACCAATCAGGCAGCATACACTAGCTCATATAAGGCCCCCCGACATATACAACAGAGGACTGCCTGGTCTGACCTCAGTGAAAGAAGGTGCACCCAACCCTCAGGAGGGAGAGGAGGCCTCAACTCAGAGAGTGGGGAGGTCTGGTGGGTGGGGATGAAGTGGCGGGGACATCCTCTTGAAGACTGGGTGGGGGGGCAGGATGGGGCTGGGGTGGGGGAGGGACAAGGAACAGTTGGAGGGCAGACTAGGAGGGGGATAACAGTTGAACTGCAAAAAAGATTAAAGAATAATGAGGGAGAAAGAGAGAGGGAAGGAGAGAGAGAGAGAGAGAGAGAGAGAGAGAGAGGGACAGGGAGAGGGAGCGGGAAAGAGACTGGTCCCAACAATAAATATCTCATTAGCCATATGGATCTTTAGTCCACTCCTCCGCATCTTCCTTGTTTGGTTATTTCATAGTCTGTTTCTGCTGGAAATAAAGAGATTATGTCTTTCTCTTTCTGAAATCCTCTTTTATTTCCTTTGGTTGCCTTCTACTAATAAATTTTAAAATGTAAGAAGTGTGATCAAAACTCCTAGGAGAAGAGGGAATAAATGAACAGCTGCTTACTTAGACATTAAGCTTTACCAAGGGGAGACTGTCAGGAATCTCATAGAGGATTTGGATGAAAATGACAATGGTTACCGGGCAGTGGTGGTGCACAACTTTAATCCCAGCCCTCGGGAGGCAGAGGCAGATGGATTTCTGAGTTCAAGGTTAGCCTGGTCTACAGAATGAGTTCCAGGATAGCTAGGGCTATACAGAGAAACCTGTCTCGAAAAACCAAAACCAAAACCAAACCAAAACAAAACAAAAAAATAAAAACAACAAAAAAGCCCAACAATGATTATCTTTGTTTTATTTTGACATGTAAAGTAAAATGAAAAGTTTGCATTCATGAGAAATGAGAAGACGAGAGGAACAGGGGCTTCATTAACAAAAGGGATTCCATTCATTTCAATAATATGTTTCCCCAAAATTAGTGTTAATTTTTCTCCTCTAATAACTTCCTTAACACAGAAAGAAGAATTAAATCCTAAGTGCTTTGTGGGAACAGCTTTGTAATTTCAGGATTTTTTACAGCACTCTAAGCCTATTTAAAATTTTAAAAAGGAAAAGAAAAGGAAAAGGGAAATTGTGTTGACAGAGTTCCTATGCTTAAGCCTTCCTTTTATTCTCCCATTCTCCCCAAACAAATTATGACACAATATTTCATTAAGCTGAACAGATATTCTATTGAACATATAACAGAATACCAAAACACGTTCTATTGTTTTAACAAAGAGAATCAATATTAGACTTTATACATTTGTGTTAAAAGCAAAATAGTTTTTGTGTAGTGGCTGAATCTTTTTAAAGATTTATTTATTTATTATACGAAAGTATACTGTAGCTGTCTTCAGACATACGAGAGGGCGTCAGATCTCATTATAGATTGTTGTGAGTCACCATGTGGTGGCTGAGATTTGAACTCAGAACCTTCATCAGAGTAGTAGCCATCTCTTCAGCCCTGCTGAATCTTTTAAAATGAGACTCATATCATAATACTAAAAAATACGTATTTTGTTTTCATGCTTGCCTTTTGAGACACAATCATGTAGCACAGGCTAACCAGACCTTTGAGATAACTCAGCAAGTGAAGGTGCTTGCCACATGGATACATAGAGAAGGAGAAATTGACTCCAGCAAGTTGTCTTCTGACCTCTGTGACATGGCAGGCACACATGCAAACACTCTAATGTAATTTCTATAAATGGGCTCAGAAGCTAGAGAGATGGCTTGGTGGTTTACACATGCTGCTCTTGCAGAGGGTTCAGTTCCCATAGCCCCCATGGAGGCTCACGACTATTCCTAACTCCAGTTCCAGGAGATCTGACATCTGACACCTTCTTAACTCCACAGGCATCAGACACGGTTACAAGACACATAAACTCATGCAGGCTACGGTCCTTTAACTGAGATGTTCCCACATCTCAGGCCTTTGAATACGTGGTCTCCAGTTTATAGTACTATACTGGTAGGTTTAAGAGATGTGGCCTCGCTGGGCAGTGGGGGCGCACGCCTTTAATCCCAGCACTTGGGAGGCAGATGCAAGCAGATTTCTGAGTTTGAGGCCAGCCTGGTCTACAGAGTGAGTTCAGGATAGCCCGGGCTACACAGAGAAACCCTGTCTCAAAAAACCAAGAGAGAGAGAGAGAGAGAGAGAGAGAGAGAGAGAGAGGTGGTCTCACTGGAGAAAATGGGTGATTGGAACTTTGAGTTGTGTGTGTGTGTGTGTTTGTGTGTGTGTGTATATGCGTGAAATTATAATTGTACCAATTATCCCCCTATCCCCTTTTCTTTCCTCCCTCCAATATTGCCCAGGTACTCTGATTCTGCTTACAATCCCATGTTTACTATCCCAAATATATAAACACACACACATATATATATATACATATATACATATGTATATATACATATATGTATACATATATGTATATATACATATATACATATGTATATATGTATATATGTATATATATATATTTGGGATAGTAAGCAGAAGCAGAGTACCTGGGCAATATATATGTATGTATATATATTATAATTTTATATATATAATTTATATATATATTTATTTAACAATGCTACCTTGGTCATAGTGCTTTATCAAAACATTAGAAAATTAATGTGTAGAAAAGCATTCATATGCATAAAGTAAAATTAATAAATCTAATTTTTTATGAACTTGGAAAATGGATTTGGGTACCCATTTGTTAAATATGAACAGTAAGTATTGCTAATGTAAGTATTAGGTGACTTGGTGGCAATGACGCACCTGAGGTTGAACTTCCTTCCCTGTTATTCCCCAGATTTTCTTAGTAGAGAAGTTCGTTCATTCTTTTTGTTTTGTTTTGTTTTGTTTGTTTTTGTTTTTGTTTTGTTTTTGTTTTTTTTTCGAGACAGGGTTTCTCTGTGTAGCCCTGGCTGTCCTGGAACTCACTCTGTAGACCAGGCTGGCCTCGAACTCAGAAATCTGCCTTCCTCGGCCTCCCAAGTGCTGGGATTAAAGGCGTGCGCCACCATCGCCCGGCCGAGAAGTTCATTCTTGACGGAGAATTGGTAAGACTCGTCTTAGCCAGGAGAAAACTACATGGCTCACACGTCTTAAGCACAACAAACTGTGTGAATGCAGATAAAGCAGACTGTAGAGCAGGCATCGTGGCCAGGATAAAAGCAGGTGATGTGATGATTTTATTCATCGAGATAAAGTAACAACCTTAGGTCTGGGTCCACTAATCACAGCGCTACTGAACATAAAACAAAAGAAGGAAGCAAATAGAGGGTTCTCACTGTAGGCTTCAGCATCCCCTCAGTAATTACTAAACCACAAAGAGCACCACTAAGGTTCAGACTTGACCAGCAGTGTGAACCTACTTGTCTTGGCTATACAGAAGGCTCCACTCAACACTCAAAGATATACATGGAACACTCACCGAGCTAGACTAGCAGATGTGGTCCAGTTGGTTTGGTCTTTTGTTTACTTATTTAGTTTTCAGCACTGGGTATTGAAACAAGCAGTGTATATGTTAGGCAAGTTCTTTTTTGTTTTTTGTTTTTTTAAGATTTATTTATTTATTTTATGTGTATGAGTACACTGTAGTTGTACAGATGGCCGTGAGCCTTCATGTGGCTACTAGAAATTGAACTCAGGACAGCCCCGCTCCCACCCCACTAGCTCCCGCCCCATAATATACTGTAGCTGTCTTCAGAAGCACCAGAAGAGGGCGACAGATCTCATTATGGGTTGTTGTGAGCCACCATGTGGTTGCTGGGATCTGAACTCAGGACCTTAGGAAGAACAGTCAGTGCTCTTACCTGCTGAGCCATCCCTTTT
>NW_022196905.1:183924726-183930027 GCF_008632895.1 Mastomys coucha | reverse complement strand
GGAACTCACTCTGTAGACCAGGCTGACCTTGAGCTCAGAAATCCATCTGCCTCTGCTTCCCAAGTGCTGGGATTAAAGGTATGCGCCACCACTGCCTGGCTATTAGGCAAGTTCTTACACGGAGCTACACCTCCATTCCTTTATTTAATTTAATTTTAATGTTTTAAAAATATTTTTTTGAGTCAAGGAAGCCCAGGGAGGCCTTGAACGTCTATCAGCCCTCAGCCTCCTAAGTATCTGAGATTACAGACAAGATAAGCCTGTTCCACCAGACCAGGCTTTGTGGTATATTAAAACTTAAATGTTTAACACTGATGCAACATGAGGTCCACTGGGCAATAGCATTTGATAATTAGTACCCTTGGATTCCAGTTTGTTCTATTGATCATGACCTTACAGCTTTATTTTTAAGCTATATATTAGAAAGAAAACTATATATTCACTTGGGAGGCAGAGGCAGGCAGACTTCTGAGTTCAAGGCCAGCCTGGTCTACAGAGTGAATTCCAGGATAGCCAGGGCTACACAGAGAAACCCTGTCTCAGAAAAAAAAAAAAAAAAAAAAAAAAAAAAAAAAAAAAAACAAAAAAAGAAAAGAAAACTATATATTATAAAGGAGAAAGTTAGACTTAAGCCCATCAATTCTACAAATATGTAATATCATGTTACCAGAAAAATAACCATATAACTTCTTTGCCATTCTCTATCCTTAGAAGTTTGAAGACAGGGCTGGAGAGATAGCTCAGTGGTTAAGAGCACTGGTTGCTCTTTCAGAGGTCCTGAGTTCAAATCCTAGCAACCAACCACATGGTGGCTCACAACCATCTGTCATGGGATCCGATGCCCTCTTTTGCAGTGTCTGAAGACAGCTACAGTGGACTCATAAATAAATAAATCTTAAAAAAAAAAAATTCTAAAAAAAAAAAACCAAGAAGAAGGAGAAGAAGAAGGAGAAGGAGAAGGAGAAGAAGGAGAAGAAGAAGAAGAAGAAGAAGAAGAAGAAGAAGGAAGAAGAAGAAGAAGAAGAAGAAAAAGAAGAAGAAGAAGAAGAAGAAGAAGAAGAAGAAGAAGAAGAAGGAAGAAGAAGAAGAAGAAGCTTGAAGACTGCAGGTGTTATCAACAAGAATGACATCATGGGATCAAAGAGATCCCCTACAATTAAGAATATAGTGTGTCATGGTTAGTATAAGGCTCCTAAGAAATGTTTTTAGTAAGCTGGGCGGTGGTGGTGCATGCCTTTAATCCCAGCACTTGGGAGTCAGAGGCAGGCAGATTTCTGAGTTCGAGGCCAGCCTGGTCTACAGAGTGAGTTCCAGGACAGCCAGGGCTATACATAGAAACCCTGTCTGGAAAAAAGCAAAAACAAAACAAAACAAAAACACAAAAAAAGAAATGTTTTTAGTAAAGGAAAACATTTAGTTGGGGCTGGCTGACAGTGCACAGTGTTGGTCCATTATTGCCATGGTGGGAAGTACAGCAACACGCTGAATCAGCAGAAAGCAAGAAAAGAGCCTACTACATTCTTCTTTTTTTTTATTCAAAGGTAGTAGAGCTTGGGATATCTTTCTTGTCCACAACTATCCTGATTTGCTTTACATTGCTGTGATAAACACCGTAACCAAACACAACCTCAGGGAGGAAAGGGTTTGTTTGTCTTATGTGTCCCAATCACTGTCTATCACTGAGAGACGTCATGGCAGGAACTCACAGAGGACAGAGGTGGCAACTATGGAAGGATGTGGCTTTTGGCTCACTTCCCATGGCTTACTCAGGTGACTTTCTTACCCAATGCAGGACCACCTGCCTAGGGAAGGCACCACCCAGTGTGATGCCCTTTCACAGTAATCTCTAAACAAGAAAATATCTCACAGACATATCCAATTAATTCCTCAATTCCCAGTCTTTGTGGTTAGACCTCACCATTTGAAATTTGATGTGTCTGGTTGTTCAAATTCTAATTGACTGCTTCTAATGAATAAAATAATGCATAATATATAAACATATAAACTAAACTCTGTACCAGTCACACATTATGTTATAAATCAGCCACATGAAAATCAATATATTGAAAGTATACTGAAATATTTTCATTTAAATTACTAATATAAAATCTAGTGGTAGAATTTTGTCAGTGAAGTGTGGGTTCAAAGAAGTTAAATAAATTTAGGATACCATAAAAAAATCTAAAATCATAGGATTTTTTTTATTTATTTTTTTTATTTTATTTTTTTTAGGTTTTTCAAGACAGGGTTTCTCTGTGTATCCCTGGCTGTTCTGGAACTCACTCTGTAGACCAGGCTGGCCTCCAACTCAGAAATCCGCCTGCCTCTGCCTCCCAAGTGCTGGGATTAAAGGCGTGCACCACCACCGCCCGGCTAACCATAGGATTTTAAATACTGACCCTGGAAAAGAAAAAAAAAAAAACCTTAACTTCTTTTTCATACTTTTCCTGTCCTTTCTTGCTATTCTTTGTCATTATTATTTTTTCTACAAGCAAAGAACAAATTAATCTGTCTGTAGATAATAGGACTAACCTTTATCAAACCTTTATTAAAATGTTGTATTTCAGAGTGGTAATGATGATTTTTAATTCAACATCTGTTTGACATAAATTTTCAAATTATCTTAATTTTAGAAGTGCAAGATAAATATTCCTGTTGCATTGCATATGAAAAAATCCTGTTTAAGAAAGATATTCTTTGCTGTGGTTGTGGGGTTCGCTTGTATTTTCTTATTTAAAATCACGCGCAGTACTATCATTAAATTGAATTCAATTGACTGAGGCAAGGAAGGGCGGCTCATCTCCCACACAGCAATTTTAACACCTACTCCGTGCTCCACATTTTACATAGTCTCAGATCCAGAGAGATTTGTCTACTTATAATGGTTGTCAAACTTTTCCAAGGATTTCCTCTAGTGGTCCAGACAAAAGTTTTCTTTGAAGGTTTCTGACTAACCTTTACAAGTGCATGTGAGGGACGTGAGTGAGCTCCTAACACCTGCTGTCAAGCCCTAAGACCTGAGTTTGATCCCTGGAACCCACATGGTGGAGAGAACTGGCTCCAGCAAGTTGTCCTCTGACCTCTACAAGTACGTTGTGACCCAGAGGCACGTGCACACCACACGAGTGTACACACACACACACACACACACCACACACACACTAAAATTACATTTTAAAAAGATTTTCAAGTCTATATTTTTTATGGAAAATATTTCAGTGTTAATTTTGATATAGACAATAGTGACGTACATCCTTTTTATCAAATAGCTTCACAAACTCATATTCTTATGTATGCCTAACCTGATTAGGAATCAGAAACATCTCTTGAATGTCATTGTGAAGAATGAAAGATTTGCGTCATGAAGCTACTGTGTTTTCAGTGGTACCCTGGTGTGAGGAGTAGAACTCCTATTTCAGAATGCCTGTCTCAATGGGAATAAGTGGGGTCAGGATGGATCCCCACTGGGTGGCCCATACTTTTCAAGGATCTCTATCATTTCTTTTATTCCTAAAATGCCGAACTTCAAGAATCGTCTCTCGGGTTCTCACTCGGGGAGACTAGGAATCAAAGAGGGTTTCTCTGTATTGAATAAACCACTACCAATAAATAAATAATTAACCACGTATGCATTGTGTTGCTTGTGGTAGATAAGGCAATGTTTTCAAAGTTGGAGCAAAAATACCTAGACAACAATGGCTACAATTGTTTGTCCTCAGGAAGACAACTCCGCTGTTGAAGATCAAGGATAGGAAGGAGATACTGTGCTTCAGTTTTCCTTTCCTTTTCCTGTGTACCATGCAGTCACAGTACTCATTTAGAAAACCAATGTGTCATAGTTTTTGAAGCACAAGCATAAGAATAAAGTGAGAGAGTAGATGGGGAGAGAAAAGAAGCAAAATGCTGTTCACTATAGCACAGACCTTCCTTGAATTCTTCATCCTACCACCTCTGCTGGGATTAGAGGTGTGAACCACCTTACCCAGCTATAATGTAATTCTTAAATATCTTGTTCAAACATCTGTAGAGGAGCTCAGAATGGTAGTAAAGGAAGCATCTATAACAGATGCTGTCCTAACTGAGTACATGTGTGATCCATCTTGGCCTTAGAAATGACACACGGGACACAAATGTAACGGCTGGATTAAAGTCACCCCAGCTTTGCATATGCCCCATCCTCTGACAAAGGAAGAAGTACGCCTATAACTTCATTCATCAGTGTGGGAATAGGGCCAGGGAGAGGACTCAACAGGTAAACGTAGTTGCTACCCAACCAGAGGACCTCAATTTCATCCCCAGGATCCACAGGACTAAAAGAGGGAGCCAACTCCTCCAAATTGTCCTCTGAATTCTACAAGACACTATACAGGAAAGAAGGTCAGAGGTAGAGTTGTATGATAACATAGGCAGTGACAAGGGGCAACAGACTGAAAACTTCTTTTGCTCTTTCGTGGCCTCCCCCATTCCAGGCCAGGATACATGAAGATTAGATAGTGGTGGATTCCAGTGAAGGTATCAAACAGAAACACACCCTTGAGGTTCACACTCCTCTCCAGTGAAGGTATCACACTCATCTCTTAGGATTCTCAGTCTTCTCTTTCAAAGCCAGGAGGATTCACAGAAGCTCACTGGTAAGGAAGAACAGCAGGGGGAGCTCCCCCCACCCCCACCCCCTGCTACCCACCTCTGAATGCAAAGCTCTGTGTTGGATCTCCTATCCTGCAAATTGTTTAAATGGAAGGAAAACCAGAGGATGAAGTGGAAAACCCCATCTGCTCCACCTCTGCCTAAGAAAAACTTTCAATATTCAAGGAGTGATTCTTTCTCCTCCTCGGTCAGTCTGGGATGCTTAGAGGGGAAGGCACTGCTCATTATTCAATTTTTATTCTATAGCCATTTAAGTCCATTGCTGCCAAGGGGAAAGAGGGACTGGCAAAATGACTTCTAATTAGAAATATAAGAATGCTTAAAGTGACTTCATAAAGATGTCAGGGCACTACAGTGCATACGTAAATCACCCTAACTCCCCAGATCGAAGCAAATAAGCACAATCTATTTCATGTTGGACTTCTATCTCAGGATATGAGTCCCCTGTCCCCTCTGAAGGTCTACTTGACCACAATTTTCCTTCTTTCCTTTGTTCCCAAATAACATCTCCAAAATAATTTATGTTCTCCTTAGTACGGTGGACAGCAAATACCTTCCTATATATAAACACATAAGAATCTGCCACTATCTCAACAGTCCTTGTCCCATAGAGCCTCTAGTGTACAAACTTTGTACTTTTTTTTTTTTTTTTTT
>NW_022196905.1:183917206-183924716 GCF_008632895.1 Mastomys coucha | reverse complement strand
CGAACTCAGAAATCCACCTGCCTCTGCCACCCAAGTGCTGGGATTAAAGGCGTGCACCACCATTGCCTGGCTTATACAACATTTCCTTTCTGTCTCCTGTGTACCTCAAACTGGCCAACTGCACAAAGAAAAAGCCGCTTACCTTTTGACTCACTCTCTGCTTCAAGTGTATTAAAGCCTTGAGGAAATGTTTTGAAGCACAGAGCTGGGCAGATGGCTCAGTGAGTAGGGTGCCTGCTATACAAACACAAGAGTCCCAGTGTCTACATTAAAAACAAACAAACAAACAAACAAAAAACTGTAAGAGGCAGAGGAAGTCTGTCACCCTGAATTGGGGGTCTGGGAGATCAGGGCAGGCATAACCTTGGGAATCACTGGCTAGCTAGTATCACCACAGGATCTATGAGAGAACCCATCTCAAAAGTAAAATAGAGACTGTCTAGAGGTAGCTTAGCTCTCTGCAGAAGACTTATGTTCAATTCCCAGCGTTTACCTCTGATGGCTCCCAACCACTTAGTACAGCAACAGATGATCCAACACTCTTCTGGACTCTGAAGGCACCTCTATTCATACACACACACACACACACACACACACACACACACACACACTGAAAATGAAAGGGAGAGAAAATTGATGAGGTACGATTAACCTCATCAATGAATGAAGACTCTCAACAAGGACAATATATTTTTCAGACCAAACCTAGTGGCTCATAGCTCTAAATTGTAGCATTCAGCAAGCTGACCAGCAGACAGAAAGATAGCCACACATAAGCCGAGGCTACAAGAGTGAGGACCTTGTCCCAGAAAAGCAAAAATGTGTGTTTAATTACTGTCAAGTCAAAAATAGAATTGCCTTCCATTCTCTCTCTAATGCAAACACCTTTGCTGTCTTAGACTAGTCTTGAGATGCAATGACGTCTATGTCTCCACACTTATTTTTAGCACAAGGTGAAAATGAATGCTTTAAGCCTTGCTTGGGTTATATGTTCTCCTTAACTCCTGTGGAGACACTTCTCAGGTCAGAGTTAACCTTTTCCCTCTGTTCACCCTTGCTATCTACTCTTTTTTTTTTTTTTTAAAGATTTATTTATTTCATTTATATGAGTACACTGTAGCTGTCTTCAGACACACCAGAAGAGGGCATCAGATGCCCTTTACAGATGGTTGTGAGCCACCATGTGGGTGGCTGGGAATTGAACTCAGGACCTCTGGAAGAGCAAGTAGCCAGTGCTCTTAACCGCTGAGCCATCTCTCCAGCCCCCTACTTGGTTTTTTTTTTTTTAAGATTTATTTATTTATTTTATGTGTATGAGTACACTGTAGCTGTACAGATGGCCTCAAGCCATCTTGTGGCTGATGGGAATTGAGCTCAGGCCCAGCTCTCTCCAGCGTAATTCACTGTAGCTATCTTCAGACTCACCAGAAGAGGGCGTCAAGATCTCATTATGGGTGGTTGTGAGCCACCATGTGGTTGCTGGGATCCGAACTCAGGACCTTTAGAAGAGCAGTCAGTGCTCTTACCCGCTGAGCCATCTCACCAGCCTGCTATCTACTTCTATCATAGAATCAACCATTGCTTATCTGCTCTGTAGACCTAGTTCACGCCCCCCTAGATGTGGATCTATTACTCTGACCCCAAGACTTAAATGTCTGTTTAAATGCCTGCATGTTTTATTAGGTTCAACCTCAGAAAGTCTGACGAGCAGTATGAAATACAGACACACACACACACACACACACACACACACACACACTCACATACGAGTTCTCAGGTGCTGCCAAAATGGCTTGGCTCACCTGAGGTCACATGTTGGTATAAAAATACTGTGTATACAGACTCAGAGAGCCTGTAACAAAGAGCTAAGTAACAAAGTGGGCTGAAAAGGCAAACATGAGTCTCCATGGGAAAGGGAGATAAAATAGATATAAAGGGTAGACATGGGCCTGGATGGGGACAGGGACAGGAACAGGAGGGATCAGGTCGGAGGAGCGTAGAGGGAGAGAGTTCTAGGAGAGACAACTGAAATAGGGGGACATTTAGGGAGTAAGGTAGAAACCTCATGAAATGGAAATGCCCAGAAGTCTACAAGAGTAACTCTAGCTAAGACTCTGAGTATTGGAAGATACAGAGCCCGAACTGGCCATCTCCTGTAACCAGACAAGGCTTCCAGTGGAGGAAATGGGACACCAACCCAGCCACTAAATCTTTGACCTACTATTTGTCTTGCCTGAAAGATGTGCCAGGGTAAATGTGGCATAGAAACTGATGGAGTGAAAAAGTGGGGTGAGGATGGCTGGAGAGATGGCTTAGCAGTTAAGAGCAATGGCTGCTCTTCCAGAGATCCTGAGTTCAATTCCCAGCAACCACATGGTGACTCACAACCATCTGTAATAAAATCCGATGCCCTCTTCTGGTGTGTCTGAAGACAGTGACAGTGTATTCAAAATATATACAAATAAATAAATCTTTAAAAAACAAAAACAAGAAAGAAAGAAATTGACGGAGTGGAGTGGAGTGGTCAACCAATGACTGGTCCAACTTGAGACCATGTTATGAGAGGGAACCTACCCTTGACACTGCCTGGAAGGCAGGGCCCAGAGGCTGGATAGCCGAGGGACCTAGGGGAGAACCATGTCCAGAAAAAAAAAAAATCAATGAAATGACTCCTAATGATATTCTGCTATACTCTTAATGTCTAGACCATTGTCATCTGAGAAGGCTTCAGCCAGCACTGATGGAAATAGATGCAAGTACCCACAGCCAACACTAGGTGGAGCTCCTGTAGGAGCCAGAGGGGTCAAAGAAGCCGCAAGAAAACCCACGGGGTCAATTAACCTGGGCTCATAAGCAGCTCACGGAGACTGACCGACTGAATCAGGGAGCCTGCAGGGGTCCGACCTGAGCCCTCTGCATATGTGTTAATAATTGTGTAGCTTGTGTTTTGGTGGGATCCTATCAGTGAGAATGGAGAGACTATCTTTGTGGCTTTTGCCTGCTTTGGGAACGCTTGTTCTCCAGCTGGGTTAGTTTGTCCAGCCTTAACATGAGGGGAGGGGCCTAGTCTTTCTGCATCCTGATATGCCATGTTTGGTTGACGTGTCTGGAGGCCCGCCCTCTTCTGAAGGGAAATGGAGTCGGAGTGTATCTTGGGAAGATGGAGATTCGAGGAGAGCACCTGAGAAGGGCGGAGGGAGGGAGAACTGTAGCTGCGACACGACATATGAAAGAATAAATAAATAATTAAAAAAAATACCGTGTGTTGTCCTTTGTCCTCTTCTGAAGCCCCATACAAATCACCACTTTGTTAATTGACACTGGGTACATACATGTCAGGTATGCCAGATAAACCATCAAATCAGTCCACTAGTGAAGATTTGTTGAACACAAGGTACAGAGCCCATAGCAAAATATTTCCATAGTAGCTTGGTGGGTAGTGTCTAAAACGTTTTTCATTTCAAGATGTGAAAGACCTCTCCCCAAGATTTTCATTGGCTGTCAATAGCCCATCGAAGCAGTCAGCACCCTTCTCAGTATTTCCTCACTACCAAGTTGGGGTGTGTTTAGAGGTTGGGTTTGGGTTTGGATAGGGAAGATGGTTTGGTTTTTGTTGCTGTTGTTGTTTGTTTTTGTTATTGTTGTTTTGTTTGTTTGTTTGTTGAACAGGGGTTCTTTGTGTAGCTCTGGCTGTCCTAGAACTTGTAATGTAGAACATGCTGGCCTCGAACTTGGCGACCCACCTGCCTCTACCTCCTGAGTGCTGGGATTGAAGGAATGCACCACTACCACCACCAGCAGCATCACAGTGGCTTGCTTTGTTTTTGATATGAAGTTTCAGCATGTAGCCTTTGATGGACTGCAACTCACTATGTAGCTCAGGCTAGCCTTGAGCTTGCAATTCCCTTCTTCTTCATTTTACATACATTTTATTTGTTTATTTATTTATTTACTTAGCTGGTTCTTTCCTTATTTTACTTTATTTATTCTAGGGGACATTGAGTGTGCTAGCACATGTGTGTAGGTTCAGGGATGATGACTATCTCCTTTGCATTCACCGTGTAGGTTCTAGAGCTAGACCTCTGAGGTGACAGGTGCCTTAACCAACTGAGGCGTCTCCCACCTCAGTTAATATAAATTTAATAGTTTTAATAATATAAAATATTAGATTTAACTCTCGACAGAAGTTCCAGGTCAAAGACTCCCTCGTGTTCTCAGGCTGTCTTTACTTATACATTTCTTCACCCAACAAATATGTGCCAAGCATAAAATGTGTGCCAGACACTTTTCTGAGAATGGGGTGAGACGTGAACAGCGGAAACACTGGAGCAAATCATTTCAGGCTAATGTAAAGCAAATTTAAAACGACAGAAACAAAGCACCAGGAATAGATAACGTACACCTAGGAAATGAGCTTCAAAAGGGATGACCAGGGAGGACCTCTGATGTCCCCATCGAAGCCGAGATGCAAAGGAAGAGAGAAAGTCACCCTGGCTGGAATGAAGATATGCTGTCTTGGTTCATCATCCACTATATACTGGGTTCTTCAAGGTAGCCGCCCTGCTGGGTGTTCTGTGGCTTTCTCTGGGTACCATTTGCAAACCCAAGGGGTATCCAACCACCTCTTCTCTCATCCACACCTCAAACTCTTTGTGAGACAGCATCAGGAGGTTGGCTATGTGATCACCTTGCTGAAGATAGGTTTCTAGCACCCAAGAACCAGCGGGGCTAAGCCTGTTACTGAGCATGGCAACTCATGCAGTTGGGAGTCTGAGGCTGAAAAAATGTTTTTTGAGTTTATGGCTATCTTCTGCTACATAGACAGTTTCAGCTCACCCACGGCTATGTAGTAAGACCCTGTCTCAATACATACACACATACATACATACATACATACATAATCTTTTTGTTTGTTTGTTTGTTTGTTTTTGTTTTTTTGAGACAGGATTTCTCTGCATAGCCCTGGCTGTCCTGGAACTCACTCTGTAGACCAGGCTGGCCTCGAACTCAGAAATCTGCCTGCCTCAGCCTCCTAAGTGCTGGGATTAAAGGCATGTGCCACCACCACCCAGCCTACATACATAATCTTGTAAAGAAATATCCAAGGCCCTTTTGTATGTAGGAAAATTCTCCTTGATAAGTACTTACTGAATCTTTACCAATGAGGAACTTCTTGTGACTAAGGGATGCAGAGGTAAGTGAGGTATGGATTTGGTCCTCAGGGAGCTTACACTGAGGCATGTTAGATTAGAAAAAGTGAGAAGCTAAAGGTACCGAAGAGTGGGAATCTCCACTGTTAAGAAAGAATGACTTAAGAGAGAGAGAGAGAGAGAGAGAGAGAGAGAGAGAGAGAGAGAGATGGCAAGATGGCTCAGAGGGTAAGAGCACTGACTGCTCTTCTGAAGGTCCTGAGTTCGGATCCCAGCAACCACGTGGATTTTGCCGGGTGGTGGTGGCGGCGGCGGCGCATGCCTTTAATCCCAGCACTTGGGAGGCAGAGGCAGGCAGATTTCTGAGTTCGAGGCCAGCCTGGTCTACAGAGTGAGTTCCAGGACAGCAAGGGCTATACAGAGAAACCTTGTCTCGAAAAAACAAAAAAAGAAAGAAAGAAAGAAAGAAAGAGTGATTAATTTCTCCCAGGAGACTCTGGAGTTGTTCCATGTTTCCTATCTGCACTAAGCCTTGAACTAGGAACCATGAGATATCCTACCCACAGGTACTATGTATGGCCTTAAACCAGAGGAGACTATGTTACTGAGGGTGCTTGAAGGAATGGGAATGGCATCTATCTCAAGTGATGGAGGTGCTAGCAAAACGGAAACCAGAGAAGGGAATATGACTTTTGGGTTTAACCTCGCGGAGGAAACTGGCAAGGTTTAAAAGAACTGCTTCATAGGAAAATAGAGAGGACAGATTTAGTGAAGTGTACTAAAGAAAACCTCGAGAACAGAAAGTAGACGTGACAAATTAGGGCTTCTGGAGTTTTAATGTCACTGTGATTTCAGGGACTACTAAAAGGCAGTTCCTAACTCAGAGGGTGCTTGGTTGGACCTGAGAGATGTTATTCTATCGAGCGATGCAATGGTGTTGGTGGGTTCTCATCTTAGTAGAGGCAGAGAGTCTTTCTGTAAGAGGGAACAGTGTGCAGGGCATCTGAGAAATGGCTCAGTCTGTTTTGTTTTGTTTTGACTTGTTTTGTTTTTTGAGACAGGGTTTCTCTGTGTTTCTCTGGGTTTCTCAGATGAGGCTGGTCTCAAACCCAGAAATCTGCCTGCCTCTGCCTCCCAAATGCTGGGATTAAAGGCGTGCACCACCACTGCCAGGCAAGATGGCTCAGTCTTTAATGCTTGTTGCAAATTTGGTATGGTGGTGCACTGCCAGCACTCGGAGGGAGTTCCAGGACATCCTGGTCTACAAAGTGAGTTCCAGGGCAGCCAGGGCTACACAGTGAAACCCTGTCTAATAGAACAAAACAAGAGGACTGGCTCAAAGGTTAAGAACACTGACTGCTTCTTTGAAGGTCCTGAGTTCAAATTCCAGCAACCCCGAGATCTGATGCCCTCTTCTAGTCTGAAGACAGCTACAGTGTACTTACATATAATAAATAAATAAAATCTTAAAGAAAAAAAAAGAAAACTGACTGCTCTTCAGAAATTAAAAATCTAGAGGGTGGACCAGGCAGGGGCCTAGCGAGCAGGGAAAAAACAAAACAAAACAAAAAACCCACTAAAGAAAAATAAAACAAAATAAGCAAAAGAAAAAGAGTGCTTGTTGCCTTGAGTTTGGTTCCTAGTACCCACATCAGGAGGCTCACAACCACCAATAATTCCAACGTTTCTGGCCTCTGCAGACAGCTGCACTCATGTGCACATACTCATACGCATACTCACACATCTAAAAAATTAGAAATAAAATCTTTTAAAAAATGAATGGTAGTAAAGGCCATGAGAAAAATGAGTAGGAGGAAGGGAATTGCCTCCAATAGTTAGTGGTCATTGCATGGGTATCTGTACACTGAAGGGAAGAGGGAGGGGTGGAACCGGAGGGTGGGGATAGAGCTCAGACAGGAGCGCCTTCTTGCTGGGCAAGGCCCAAGAAGATCCCGAGAATACGAAGCAGAGAACTTAGGGATAACTCATTTTCTTTCTCTTTGAGGAGTGGATATCCTTTGAACAAAGTTCCCAAGTAAACAAGATGATGTAATACTGAAGAATAGGAGAGATGGCGGTACAGGTGAGCACAGCCAGCCAGCGGCTCACAGTAACAAGAGGGAGCTCGAAGTGCGCAGGCGCATGTGTAGATACGCTGGGCTGTAAAGGACATGAAAGTTCCTTTCTGATTGGTTTTTATTTCTCACTGGAATACGACACTTAGGTGATAGGATGAAGAAGGTGTTAAGGCCAGGCTGTGGTGGCACATGCCTTTAGCCCCAGCACTTGGAAAGTGGATCACTGAGTTTGAGGCCAGGCTAGTCTACAAAGCAAGTCCAGGACTACCAAGGCTACACAGA
>NW_022196905.1:183912689-183917196 GCF_008632895.1 Mastomys coucha | reverse complement strand
AAAAAAGAGGAGGGGGAGGGAGAAGGAGGAGAGCGTGAAGGAGAAGGGGACCACAAAGACAAAGTAGTTAGCTTTAAGGAGAGAGGGGAGGGACAGTATGGAATAATCACGAGAAGGTACATTGGCTAAGGAAGCTACTCTTGGTCATACCCGATTCGTCCCTTTCTTTCTTATTTTTTTCCTAGGGAATGGAACCAACCAAGCTGTCTGCCCAAATTAAGCATCTCCAGAAATATATAAATGTCCTCTAGAGGATGACACTACCCCTGTTGAGAGTCATAGCCCCTGATCTAACCAAGGGTCCACAGAAGAGCATTCACAGTAATCTCATAGGGAAATGTTAACATGGGAATATATTTCGTTCAACTGTTTGAATATAAACTCAGAGGAGACAGGAGACAAAGCTGTCTTTCAACAGGGTGGCAGCTTTATTGGGGCATAATTGGACAGGAAATGGAGCAAGGAAGCTTAAGGTTCGAGTGTAGAATCCCCATGTGTAATTTCAAAGTCTCAAAAGATTTTTCAAAATAAAAAGTGGTTAGAAGGGCTGGAGAGATGGCTCAGCAGTTAAGAGCACTGACTGCCCTTCTGAGGGTCCTGAGTTCAAATCCCAGCAACTACATGGTGGCTCACAACTATCTGTAATGAGATCTGATGCCTTCTTCTGGTGTGTCTGAAGACAGCTACAGTATACTTATATATAATTAATAAATAAACTTTAAATTTTTTTAAGAAAATAAAATATTGTAGCCAGGCATGTTGGCACATCATACCACTCACCATTAGAGCTAGAGGATCAGGAGTTCAAGGTCAGCTATGGTTGAACAGTTAATTAAAGACCAGTCTGGGGGAGAGGGAAGGAAAAAAGGAAGGAAGGGAGAGGGGGAGAGGAAGAGAGAGGGCAAGGGCAGAGAAGGGGATGAAAGTTACTACATTAAATATTTTGTAAAGAATTGCTGTTTTTTTTTTTTTTTGGTTTTTTGTGACAGGGTTTCTCTGTGTAGTCCTGGCTGTCCTGGAACTCACTCTGTAGACCAGGGTGGCCTTGAACTCAGAAATCTGCCTGCCTCTGCCTCCCAAGTGCTGGGATTAAAGATGTGTGCCACCACCGCCAGGCTATTGTTATTTTTCTTTATGTATCTGTTCTGTGTGTACATATGGAGCACACCAGAGGAGGGCATTAGATTCCATTACAGATGCTCCTGAGCCACCATGTGGTTGCTGGGGACTGAATTCAGGACCTCTGGAAGAGCAGTACTCTTAACCATTGAGCCATCTACCCCCGAATTAGACCTTTATTTTATTTTATTTTATTTTTTTGGTTTTTCCAGACAGGGTTTCTCTGTATAGCTCTGGCTGTCCTGGAACTTACTCTGTAGATCAGGCTGGCCTCAAACTCAGAAATCCACCTGCCTGAATTAGACATTTTTTTAATGGAGAATAAGAGGAAAGAGATGTAGCTAGTGACACCTTCCAACTGTGAACTAAGAGTGAATAGTTGAGGTAGTACATGAACACTCTCTGTGGATTTTAGAATCACTGAAGCCCAGGGCACTGACAAACACTTCGAACCCCAGCACTGTGGAGGGTGAGGCAGGAGGATGGTGAGCTGATGGTCACCTGAACTACACAGCACAGCTATCAAGAAATAAACGAGGGTAGGGAAAATGGCCTGATGGCCTGAGCTCAATCTTTAGATGCACATGGTGGGTGAAAACTGACTCCCACAGCTGTCCTCTGACCTCCACATGTGCACCATGACACTTCTGCCCCTCCCCATCTCCACTAAAGTACATACACGCATACACACATATATACACACACATACATATACACATATGCATACATGTATACATACATGCATACATGCATACACACACATACACATACATATATACACACATACATACATATACACGTATATACATACATACATGCATACACACACATACACATACATACATGCACACATACATACATATACACATACATACATGCACACATACATACATATACACATACAGACATACATACATGCATGCGTGCTTTGAGGGGGAAATCACAGTTAAAAACTGCTGAAAATTGTATACTTTAGAAGAAAGTTTTCTGTAGCTTAAAAATTCAATCAAAATTATCAGAGAGGCACAATATATTATCTAATTGTGCTTCAACCAGATAAGTGGTTGGCTGGATGTGGTGGTAACATGTCTGGAATGCCTGCACTCTGGAAGCTGAGGCAGGAGGATTATTAATAGAGAGCTAGTATAGGCTGCAAAGTGAGACCTGTGATAGATAGATAGATAGATAGATAGATAGATAGATAGATAGATAGATAGATAGACAGAGAAAGATAGGTAGGTAGATGGATGGAAGGAAGGGTGGGTGGATGGATTGATGGACAGATGAACAGACAGGCAGACAGACAGACAAGTAGATATGAAGAAGGCTGAATTAGAAACAAAAGAGACCTGGTCACTTTTGTAGAGGAAGCATAGTTATTTGTTCAGTGAATCTATGGTTTGAGAAACTCTAAGCCATTCAATATCATTAAAAGTAAAATAACTATAATGAAAAAAAATGCTAAATATACATTTAATTTTACATTTAACATAATTTAATAATACATTTTATTTTATGAAAAGATGTTAAATATACATTTAATTTTACATTTTAACAAACTTTGGTAATGCATTTTATTTTAATACTATGCTTATTTGCTTTCTAAGCTTACATAAGGAAGGAAAATGTCTCAACAGCGATCCAGTGTCTGGAAATAGAACTGTGAAGACTGCAGACAGAGGCAGTAACACCTAAGACACAGAGACAGACCAGACAAGAATCGCAGTGACCTGACAGGTTGGTCCAGCAGGATCTGGACATTAGGAACCATCTGCTAGTAAAAACGAAGAGGTACAGTTCAGGAAAGAGAGCCACAGCATCCAGCCTGGAACCAGCGCTCGTGTTATTTACTCTTGGATTTTGAAAATTACAATCTACAATTTCATAAGACACTTTGGCATTCTGAGTGACCCTCAGCGGAGGGAGGACAAGGGGATCGCCACTGCCTACAGATCAGAAGTGATTCTCTCCCAGCAAAGCGTCTCTAAGACTCACTCCTAAGCCCTTGGTTTCAATTGGAAATAAACACTGCTGCCGTCCCTATGAAAGAGTTAAGACATACCCTAGATCCTCTGCCACCAGATATAGAGTCCTGGGTAGTATTTGTCAGAGCAGATCCTTCTAACAGAGTGAAAAGAGTTGACTAGCTCCTGGAGAACACCAGGGCCACTCTATTGGCTTCCTAATTGACCTTGCGTACTAAAATTTTATTTTAGTTTTAGTGAAACTGAGTCTCATTGCAGCCCAGGCTAGTTTTGAACTTGCTGTGTTGCTGAAGCTAGTCTTGTCTAGCCTTGCCTGACCCTCTTCTATCTCCTAGTACTAGGAATATAGTACAGGTGTTCACTGACAGGCTAGGCTTGTATATTGCACTTTGACATTGAGTCATATAAATTTGATCCCCCTTTCCTACTTATACTCTCCTCAGCACTTGGATTGCTAGTTCCAGTTATAGTATAAAAAAAATGTGTTGCAAGAAATTAAAATAAGCCGGGCAGTGGTGGTGCATGCCTTTAATGTCAGCACTTGGGAGGTAGAGACAGGCAGATTTCTGAGTTCGAGGCCAGCCTGGTCTACAGAGTGAGTTCCAGGACAGCCAGGGCTACACAGAGAAACCCTGTCTCAAAAAACAAACAAAAAGAAAAAGAAAAAGAAAAAGAAATTAAAATAAACTATGGGAGAATGTTAATGAATGACTGTAAAATGGTTGGCTAGGACCATACGGCCATACAATTTCCTGGCGAGCTATTGATGGTTTTGGGGGAGATGGGGAATCATTATTTCCAATTGCAGAGCCCACCATGCTCCAATGGAAAGCTCCAAATGCATGGTCATCCAGACAGCTGTGGTTAAACTCAGTGGGTCACAGAGCAAATCAATAGATGTGACTGTGAGAAAGAGATTCCTAGGGAAGTGGGGTGGGTGGGTAAGAGAATCATGGAGATGGAAGAGGGTGGAGGTGAGACCAGCCAGTCTGCATTTATCAAATAACAAATTCAATACAGGGGCTAGAGAGATGGCGCAATGGTGAGGGGCACTGACTACTCTTCCAGAGGCCCTAAGTTCAAATCCCAGCAACCATGTGGTAAACAGTTTGTGGAGATTTGGACAAAGAACTTCAGAAAGAAAAGAGGATATGTGTAAAAGTCCTATTACTGTGCATGGTGCTGTTTATCTTTAAAAGGACATAAATGAAGCCAGAGGTGGAGCTGAGGTTAGACCACACACTGTCTTCTAAGAGTGGAAGGAGATTGACTCCCATCTAAGGGGAAAGGAAGACAATCAGAGGAGTTTCCACCACAAATATCTCTGTAGTGGATTGCTTTGAGAGGACGTCCCCCCACCCCCATTCTCTCAGTTGTGACTCCTTTTTTTTTTTTTTTTTTTT
>NW_022196905.1:183896073-183912549 GCF_008632895.1 Mastomys coucha | reverse complement strand
CAGAAATCCACCTGCCTCTGCCTCCCAAGTGCTGGGATTAAAGGCGTGCACCACCACCACCCGGCTTCAGTTGTGCCTCTTAAAGCTTCATAATTTTAATCTCATCTAAATTATTCCTGTTGCTTAAAAAGACTATCCCAATTCTGAATGTAAGAAAATAGTCAGGCCAGGTGGTGGTGGTGCACGCCTTGCCTTTAATCCCAGCACTTGGGAGGTAGAGGCAGGAGGATTTCTGAGTTCGAGTCAAGGCCAGCCTGGTCTACAGAGTGAGTTCCAGGACAGCCAGGGCTACACAGAGAAACCCTGTCTCAAAAAAACCAAAAGGAAAAAATAAAAGAAAAAATACTCTCCTGGCTGTTCCTTCTTTAATTGACCGTGTAAACAGGGTGGTAAATATTAGGGCTCATACGTGATCATCAGAGGGAAACGTGTGGAGGTTGGTTCTCTCCTTCTACCATGTGGGACATGGGGGTCAGACTCAGGACCTCAGACTTAGTGGCAAATGCCTTTACTGGTTGAGTCATCTCAATGTGGCAGGCTACTTGTTTGTTGCAAAAAAAAAAAAAAGTTGTTTTATTAAAGAGTCAAAGCATAGAATACACCATACATAATAGAGAAGGGTCCAGAAAGCACATGGCTGAAGGACATGAAGTAGAATTGTATACACTCACAGTTCTATCTAAACTTCACTGGAAATGACTTTCTGTATATGTTATGAACTAGGAGATAAGATCTTTCACATTGTGTAGGCAGTGTTTATCATTGTTTATGGAAATATAAGCATTTTGCATGACTCTTTTGGGCCACCATAGTTGTGAGTCAAGTCACCTCATGCCTAGGATCTGTTTTGGACTCTACTATCTTGAGTTTTATCTATCCTTTCATTGTTTTAACAAACTATATTTAAAACACTAATGATTGGGGCTGGTCTGTAGCTCAGATAGCACAAGGCTTGCCCGGTAGCCCTGTTTCCTAGCACCAAAGAAAATACAGCACATGTTTGTGATTCCAGAACTTCAAAAGTGAAGGCACATGCCAGGCAGTGGTGGCACACACCTTTAATCCCAGCATTTGAGAAGCAGAGAGAGGGTGCTTTCTGAGTTCAAGGCCAACCTGGTCTACAGAGTGAGTTCCAGGACAGCCAGGGCTATACAGAGAACCCCGTCTTGAAAAACCAAACCAAACAAACAAACAAAAATTATGAAGGCAGGTAGGATGAGAAGCTTGAAGCCAGCCTCCGTTCCATAGCAAGTTCAATGCCAGAGCTGGTTAGGTATGAGGGAGGCAGTTGTCAGAGCAGATCCTTCCAGCATGGTGAAGAGGGGTGACCAATTCCTGGAGGATACCAGGCAGGCCTGTTCCACTCGCTTCCTGATTGCCCTTTGCCATTTGCATCCTGCAATTTTATTTTAGTTTTAGTAAGACAGAGTCTCACTAAACAAATGAACAAATAAGATATTAAATGTAGCTATAAATGAAAGTTGATGTTTTAAAATAATACGGTGCATTCCAATTTTGATGGCTTACTTCCTCGGAAAAGGGTGGTGGGGAGCCAGGAGAATTGAGGATCTGCATAGTTTCTGAATACCAAGTAGGTCATAAACAAACCTGTTTAATCATCCATGACACTTTTTCTTGTTTAGCCATATACATAAACAAAATTCTTGGAGCCACGTTTTTCAAACTTCTGCCCATTAGTTTGTTCCACCTCAATTTGAAAAGATTGAGCCAGGTAGTGCTAATGCATGCCTGTAATCCCAGCACTTGGGAGGTACAGGCAGGCAGATCTCTTTGAGTTCAAGGCCAGCCTGGTCTACCTACAGAGTTCCAGGATCTTGAAAACCCTGTGTGTTGCGGTGGGGGTGGGGGGGATAAAATAATGAATGAATGACGAATGAATGAATGAAACAGAATGAGGGAGAGAAAGGAAGAAAAAGGAGAGAAGGAAGGAAGGAAGGGAGGAAGACTGAGATCCTAAAATTGAACATGTATGGGTGGTGATCTGTCTATCATCTATCTATCTATCTATCTATCTATCTATCTATCTATCTATCATCTATCTATTCATTCATTCATTCATTTGGAGGGGTGCGTGTGCTATGGCACAGACACAGAACTCAGAGATAACTTGCTAATATGATTGCTCTCATTCGACCATGTGGTCCTGGGCATCAGATTTTCAGGCGCGGCAACCAAGTACCCTTCCTTACCTGCTGAGACATCTCAGCAGCCCTAAAAGACTATAAAGGCTGTATGTAATCACATGTTGCCAAAGTGTTTATTTTCCAGAACTTGCCTTGCTGGGATAAGGTCAGCCAGTATCACTAACAAACTATAAACATCATGCATTGTCATTTTTTCAAGTATCATACACAAGCCAATAATTGAATTGTTCTACGCAGCCTCAGTTTCACATTCTGGACCTTGTGAAGTCCAGAAAAACCCAGAGAGATGTGGATCTTATTGTTTTATCACTTTCCACATCTTTTTTTTAAAGATTTATTATTATTATAAATGAGTACACTGTAGCTGTCTTCAGATACACCAGAAGAGAGCATCAGATTTCATTATAGGTGGTTGTGAGACATCATGTGGTTGCTGGAATTTGAACTCACTACCTTTGGAAAAGCAGTCCGTGCTCTTATCCGCTGAGCCATCTCATCAGCCCCCACTTTCCACATCTTATATACAAACTCCCGTTTGAAGGCTAGATGATATAAAATGCAATGTTTTAATTCCAGATGGTTTGGTAGAGGTAGACAGAGCATTGAGCTTCCCAGAGATTCCTATGAGCTCTCAATTCTCACTGAGAGGCTTGCAAAAAGTGTAAATTTGGGGTTGTAGGTAGGCCTGACTGTTATGGGAATGGTACAAGAACATATTCCAGGACATAAATTATGTTTTCTGAGTTTGAACTGGGATTTCACAGTGGTGGAACTGAATGTCTACCTTTTAACTTGGTCCTAAACACAAAATGGCATCCTGGATTGGATCCTGGAACAGATAGAAGTACATTCATGGAAAAACTACTTCAGTCCAAGGTAGTCTAGAGTTTGGTTAGTAGTGTTATGCCATTGTGGAATTCTTACCGTAAATGGAACTTGGCTATATGATATATTAAACTTAAGACAGGCTGGTTAAAGTGTTCACAGAAACTCCTTATAATAGCTTTTCAATCCATGCACAAATTCAACAGCATGCTGAAATGAAATAAAAATAATAACTGGAAGACCATTCTATTTGAGCTTGATTCAAAACCCTGAGAAGGGAATATGAGAAGTGATGTAAGTCAGAGTTAGCTCAGGAAAGTCCCCCAGTTTTAGTGGGATCCTCAGCAGAGCATCGAGGAGTATTAGGAAAAGGAGGTCACTTGAACAGGTTGTCTAAGTCTTCATAGGCTACTATTCCAAAGGTAGATTAAATCATTCTTTTTTTTTAAGATTTATTTATTTATTATATATAAATACACTGTAGCTATCTTCAGATACCCCAGAAGAGGGCATCAGATATCATTACAGAGGGTTGTGAGCCACCATGTGGTTGCTGGGATTTGAACTCAGGACCTTCAGAAGGGCAGTCAGTGCTCTTAACTACTGAGCCATCTCTCCAGCCTAGACTAAATCCTTAGAAAGCAACAGAAATCCATTTGTACTTCTGGAGACTAAGAAGTCTCAGATGGGGGCCACATCAGACCACAAGTCTATTGAAGGCCATTCCAAACAGGTGATGCCTCAGATGTGCCCTTGAGTGACCTAAGGGCTCTCTAAAGCACCTCTCCTCCTTTTCCTCGACACAAAGCTTCACTAGGTAGCAGCCCCCATCACACCCTTCCCCCAAGCCAGAGGACCTGAAACTCCCTATGTAAATCAGACTGCACACAAATTCCTGTGGAACCACCCAAGCCCCAAGTGTCTTTTTAAGAGTACTGTTCACATTCATAAACTCAAGACACTTAGGGGGTGACCACCTGCTCAATACCACACCCCTTCCACCACCCTCTGTGCCAACACCGGAGCATCTTTTTAAAAGGGTACTGTTCACATTCATAAAACCAGAACCCCGGGGAGCCGATTGCCTGCTCAAAGCCACACCCCTTCGACCTTCCTCTGTCCCAGCAATCTAGCAAAGGACACTGTTCACAGTCAAAGAATCAGAGCTAATTGCCTGCTGAAAGCCACTTCCTTTCTACCTTTCCTTACGTGCCACCACCCAGCTCAAGAATCTCTTTAATTATTTATTTACAGAGCTTTTTTGTTGTTGTTGTTGAGACCTTTCCTTAGAATACGCTCTGTAAACAAGGTTTGTCTCAAGTTCTCAAAGATCCCCCACCACCACCATCCCCTGCCTTGCCTCTGCCTCCCTAGTGCTAGGAATTTAATCACGTTATTCCGGAGGCAGAAGCAGGTGGATCTCTGAGTTCAAGGTCAACCTGGTCCACAGAGTGAGTTCTAGGACAGCCAAATATACCCAGAAGGGGTTGGGGGTGGAAGCCCTGTCTCAAATAAATAAATAAATAAATAAATAAATAAATAAATAAATAAATAAATAAATAGAAAGAACAAGGTTGGGAGTTTACTGTTCACATTCATGAATGAAATCAGAGGTCCCCTTACTACTCCTGTCGTTTGGATCTCTCTCTCTCTTTTTTCTTTATTATTATTTTTATTTATGTGTATGTGTGTATATGTATCTATGTGTCTCTGTGGATGTGTGTCCCTTATATACATAAGGAGCCCATGAGGACCAGAAGAGGATCTTGGATCCCTGGAGCCAATACTGGGTTATTGAGCTCTGGTCCTCTGGAAGAGCAGCGAGAGCTCTTTAATCATTGAGCCACCTCTCCAGATCCCGAGGTATGTATTTCAATACGTAAGCACTAGAAAGGCATAAACATCTAGACATATCAAGAGTTCATGAGAGCTATTGCAGGAAACTAACAAAAATACCAGTAGCAAAGCACTGTTGGGTATTTGACATCTAAAAAAGACCGGGTAGCCCCTGCACTTAGGCCATCGCTGAAGTCTCCAGGAAAATAAGTGAAATATAATAATGCTTATGCTTATAGCTTTCATCTAAAGAACATTAACTTTGTTTGTTTGTTTGTTTGTTTTTGGTTTTTTGAGACAGGATTTCTCTGTATAGCCCTGGCTGTCCTGGAACTCACTCTGTAGACCAGGCTGGCCTCAAACTCAGAAATCTGCCTGCCTCTGCCTCCCAAGTGCTGGGATTAAAAGCGTGAGCCACCACTGCCCAGCTATTACTCATTTCTAATTTGAGTATAAACACTAAGTCTCCAGACATAGAGTTTGGGTAGGTCAGGATCATGGTTATAAATGCAGATGAAATTCTAATGAGAATACTAAAATCATTTTGTGCATTCAAATACATTCAATTGACAATAGCTAAACCATAAAATACATTCAATTGATAATAGCTAAACCAATAAAACCATTTAAGACTAAGCTTTAACAGAAAAGTAGCATCTTGCAATTACAAGGTTAATTGGCATTTATACATGATATGTGTTTTCTAAATAAGTATACAAGGTGATATTTCACTGTGTCATCCCATACATATATGCCATTATATTTTGTTGTTACTCATTCTCCTCTCTCACTGCTCTCCATATATTATTTTCCTACTTCTACTCTCACGTTTTGGAGGCAGGGTCTCAAACTCATTATCTAGGACGAGGTTGTACACTGAAATTATGTGTTCCTGCTTCTACCAATCACGTACAAGAACTGCAGACACACCCGCCACCTTACCCTGTGATTCCCATCACTGCTGGGATACAGGTTAAAGGACCCTGAAGGCTCTGACTTGGAGGATGAAACCCCCCTCTCCTTTGTTCCTATTTCTTCCTTGATCTTTCTGTAACTACAGTTTTCGGTCAACTGTCAAGGGAGATTCTGGCTTTGACACTCACTTGTTCTTCAGTTCACAGCAGCTCCAGACACCCCCTACCCCCCCAAAAAAATCCTCCCGGGCTCTCCCATGTTGGATTCTCCCAACGCCAAACACCTTGGTTCACTCTGCTAGCCTCACAGGCCCATTTCCATGCTTCTCTGCCATGATGCGTGGCTCCTGTCCACTGGCTTTGCTTTCACTTACAATTTGGATATTTCATCAGGAATTGTTGTCCTTCAACTTCAATTCTTTTTTTTTTTTTAAACTGTATTAAATATTGTGAGTAATGATTGTGGAATTCTTGTAGAAGCCATGAAATTTGCTGAAGGCTACCGAGTTACTACTCTAATCCTAATTCTGGCCCTGCAAGTTTGGCCAGTGAATTCCAGGAATCATATCCCCAGGACTTGGACAAGAACTCACCTAGGAGTGAAGCCAACACCTGTACAGCCAGACTAATGTCAATGGATAGTGTTTTGCTCTTTAAACTTCTAATGGGAATGCTGCCTAGTAGCATGCATAAATTGTCAGAACATCTTAAAATTTTTATGTGTGTGAGTGATTTGCCTGTATGTATGTGCATCACATCTGTACCTGGCTGGAGGTCGGGGAGTGCCAGCAAACAGAGTTGGGTTCCTCGGGACTAGAGTTCTAGATGGTTGTGAGCTGCTATCAGGGTCCTGGGAATTAAACCCGGGGTCTTCTAGAAGAGCAGAAATTATTTTTAATCTCCACAGTATTATTGTTAAAAACAGCTAATGATGGGCAGTGGTGGTGCACGCCTTTAATCCCAGCACTTGGGAGGCAGAGGCAGGTGGATTTCTGTGTTCGAGGCCAGCCTGGTCTACAGAGTGAGTTCCAGGACAGCCAGGGCTATACAGAGAAACCCTGTCTCAAAAAACCAAAAGAAAAAAAAAAAAGCAGCTAATGGATAAAATTTGAGCAGTCCAAATCTTTTTTGTGTTTCGTTGTCGCTGTGGCTTGCTTGCGGGGTCTCCTTCCCCAATCCAGGGTGGTCTGCATCTCACTATGCTTTGTCTCAGCTCAAACATCTCCCTACAGTCCCAGCCATGCAAATGCTGGGTCTGCAAGCAAGAGCCACCAGATGTGGAAAAATTCTCATTTTATTGCACTTCAAATGACAGCCCAGTTCTCTTTTGTGGGTGAATTGCTTCCACAACTCATTTTGGAGAAACAAAATTTCCCTTAAGCAAAGTTCATGTGTCAACAGATGAGTTTGTTCATTTAGTGTTCCCTTGGAGATGGGGGAGGGAAAGGAAAGCAAAATTGCAATGGGATACAATATAATGATGGATGTGTGAGATGGAGCACGGAGTAGAAGGCAGACAGGATAGGCCTCAGATACTGTCTGTGAGTCCCTGCCACAGCCTCACCCTGATGCGAATGAGAAGGTAGACAAAATCCTGCTAAAGGAGGGGTTACACATTAATCCAGTTTGTCCAGTGTCTCACAACTGAGGTTAAGGCACTGATAACAAAAGGGTGTGGCTCAGGCTCGGAATGACTAAGTCAAAAGAAAGCTTTCTGCTTCCTCCCTGAAGTCTAAGCAATAACCTAAAAAAAAGGGGGGGGGGAATTGAAACAGGACCTCATTTGTAACCCTGGACTGTCTTCATCTATTAACTTTTTTTGTTGTTGTTATTTGTTTTTTTTTTTTAATCACACACACACACATTCACACAGAGGTCGAACTTGTTGAGAATTTGTCAATGCATTTTTGTTTGTTCCTTGGTTTTTTTGAGACAGGGTTTCTCTGTGTAGCTCTGACTGTCCTGGAACTCACTCTGTAGACCATGCTGGCCTTGAATTCAGAAATCTGCCTGCCTCCCAAGTGCTGGGCGTAAAAGGCGTTGGCCACCACTGCCCGGTGGCCAATGCATTTTCTAAAAACGTCTTTCTGAGGTGTTATGGAAGCCTGGAGGAAAGCAGTTCCTTATTCCCCCTTCAGCCACAAACTCACTTCAAAGGACAACAGAAGCAAGAAGTTTATCCGATTTCCATTCAGAGGAATGAGACACTTAGAGGAAGCATTTTCATAGTCATAATAGAGTTTAACTTTTCATCGGTCGACATTTTTCTCAATCTCACAATTGCATTTTATTCCAAAAAAGAAGAAAAAAAAGAAAAGAAAAGAAAGCAACCTAGAATAAACGACCGATTCCTCCCTGATAAGTAAATTACAGAAAAGCTTCAGGTTAAATGTAGAGGATCTTAAATATTGATTTGGTTTTTGTCTTAATGGTGCCGATGTATTTATACGAACCATTAAATTTCACTTGACCGTAGTAGTCAGTGGTGAACACTGCTTGACCCATGCTCTCAAAGTGAGTTGTGTTGCTTTGCGGGAATCCAGCAGTCACATTTATGGCTGGAAAAAGTTAAGGCAACTAGAGTGCTTTAATTGTGGTGGGGTCGGGGAGAGGCTGGGATCCAGAGTGGTGATGGGATGATAGGGTAAAGAAAGTTTTCAGGGCTGGAGAGATGGCTCAGTGGTTAAGAGCACCGACTGCTCTTCCAAAGGTCCTGAGTTCTAATCCCAGCAACCACATGGTGGCTTACAACCATCTATAATAAGATCTGATGCCCTCTTCTGCCTCTTAAATTCAGTTACGTGTGCGTTACAGGTACTGAGATTTGACTGAGTCTCAAGGCCAGGAGACTGGGATTCGGAAGAGGCTTTTGCATAACTGTTGCAAGAGCCGCCTCTGCCCCCACCCTCCCATGCTGACCCAGGACACGGGGACAGCTACGGGTGGCCCACCTGAAGGGCCAGGGCCCCGCCCACCACCCTGCCCACCTCCGCCTTGAGCGCTTCTCATTGGGCAGTCCAGCCTACCCAGCTCGGAGTTAGTTACTTGATAGGTGTGGCCGGAAACCGAGTTCATCCATCTAAAAAGGGAGGGGTCCAAGGAGCTGAACTCCTGACTGCCTAGATTTCCACTGCTGCTCTGGGTGCGAGTGGCAGTTTCTTAGGATTTCAGAAAGGATTAAGAGCGCATCGCATCGCTGGGGCATTAAGTAAGTCTTGTTTCATGGAATGGCTGGGATTTGTCTTTTTTCTTATTATGAGGAAAGGGAAGAGGGGACGGTTTGAAAACCAGCAATTTAGAGTTTTGACTCTTCCAAATTGGTGAAGATCTTTTCAGCTTTTCGAGACAGGGTTTCTCTGTGTAGCCCCGGCTGTCCTGGAACTCGCTCTGTAGACCAGGCTGGCCTGGAACTCAGAAATCCGCCTGCCTCTGCCTCCGAAGTGCTGGGATTAAAGGTGTGCGCCACCACCACCCGGCAGTGAAGATCTTTTTAACTAGAACTCTGACTTTCAGTCTACATCGATCACCAGCTACCTTGGGCCATTGGCCACCACGTTTTCAAACACATTAAGGAGTAAAGTAGATGCACATTAAAAAGAAAGTGGGAATTCAGGTTGGAATCTCCTTGAAATTCTGTTCCAAATTTTGTTTCAAATATGTGCTTTTATTCCATGTTAGTTACCAGATCTATTTTATATTAAAATGTTTAAATTAGTGAGGTAACAGGGTACCTTCCTTTTCTCTCCACTTACCTCTATAAATTTCACTAGATTATTCTACCAAATGAAAACAGAACAGCTTTTGCCGGGCAGTGGTGGCACATGCCTTTAATCCCAGCACTTGGGAGGCAGAGACAGGCAGATTTCTGAGTTTAAGGCCAGCCTGGTCTACAGAGTGAGTTCCAGGGCCGCCGGGGCTACACAGAGAAACCCTGTCTCAAAAAAAAAAAAAAAAAAAAAAAAAAAAAAAAAAAAAAGAAAGAAAGAAAATAGAACGGCTTTTAAAAAATTATGACATTGCTTTACTTAATTATCCAGTTTCTTCACTCTATTTTCCAATCAAATAGCAAGCTGGAAACAACTTTCTCTTGCTTTTCCCACCCTCGGCATTGCAACCTCGAGATCTCTTGGTTTTCAAATTGCCTGAGGTCTCTATTCACTGTTGTCTTTTAATAGTAGATCCAGAGTAGTCATTTGTCTTTTAATTGTAGATCCAGAATAGTCGTTTGACTTAAACCAGAGCCCACTGCTCTGGTTTACAACCCCACAGTGGTTTCCTTTGATGTTGAAGTGCAACGCGCAAATGACTATCCGTAGAATTCCCAGCCTCCTTTGCAAAATTCCCAGCCTCCTTTGCGCTTGGCCGCTGGCCGCCATACTTCCGACTGGCTTTTCTAAAAAAGAGTTTCGACTTCAAGCTGGGTAGTGGCGTAGGTGGTGGCATTTGCCTGTAATCTGAGCACTCGGGAGGCAGAGACAGGCAGGTCTGTGTTGAGCTGGAGGACAGTCTAGTCCAGAAAGCAAGTTCCAGGACAACCAGGCTGCCTAGACAAAGGAACCTTGTCTCGGAAAACCAGAGGTGGGGAAAGATCGACAGCTTCTGTGGTGACTCTGGCTTCCTCCTGTAGGAAATATGGCATCCTTCTTTCTGTACTTAAAACTTTTATCCTGTATTACTTTATTTCTCTTACAACCATAATTTAATTTATTTTTTTTTAGAGTGACTGGCACACTGCTTGCTAAAGTCGAGGATTTGGGGGAATCAAATCTCACTTTTCCCAGGAGGGTACAGGGGGCTAACACTTCTCTGAGGAAGGCAGGTCCTGGGTGGTTCTTAAAATGATGGTGGCCACCTGAACGTCATCGCATACTCGATTTTTTTCCTGAGCCCTTTTCTCTCTCTGAAACCATTTTACTAATTTACTGTTTACTGTCTGTGTTACCCACATGATGAATGTGTGGCTCTGTGATAGCTGTGGATTTGTTGTTGTTTTTTTTTGTTTGTTTTCACACTGTTGAGCACCTGGACATTGTCATGTGATAGAAATGTTTCTATTCCTGTTTGGGATAAAACTAATGTTTCACTTATTTCTCAATATCCCATGCCATTAGATTTTTTCTTTATCTGTGTTGACCAGTAAGCATTTTGGATGATTTTAACTAATTAGAAGTTATTGGGGTGTGCTTAGTGGCACATGTCTGTAATTCCAGAATTTGGAAAGTAGGGGCAGGAGGAGTTTAAGCCAGTTTTGACCGCATGGAGTAACACTCTAATAAATTACTTTAACTTTGTTATTCTCTTGAGGTTGCATATTGGGTGGTGGGCAGCATAACGCTCAAACATCTGATAACCTAATGAAGAAAAGTAAATGCTGCTTTGATGGCTATTTCTGTTAGCAAATACCATTCTACCTAAACAGCATTTGCAAGCAACTCTGACTTTTTTTTTTTAAGCATTAAGTGTCTAAAGTTCTGTATACATACCTGGTAAGTTATTAAAAATTTCTAAATCGGGTCTCACCAAAAGTATAACTAATACCTATTCATGAACTCATTTCTCTAGAGAAAGGGACAAAGAGCTGGGACATTGGGCAAAGAAGACAGGCCTTTGCTCTCTGTAGAGTGAGTGTGCAGTGCAGCCAGCAGGTAAGACTAAACTATTTCACAGGCAATACCAAGAACTGTGTTCATAGGTATAATGTAAGCTGGGGAGCATTGAACATGGGATCCTAAGAATGGAGGAGAGCTCTGAGGAAGTGATGTTCAAGCACGGATCTGAAGTATATATGCTTGTGTGTACTAACAGTAACAGAAAACAGGTGTATTAGCGATAGAGAAGAACATACAAGGACTAGTGTTGTGCCTTACTCTATCTAGGAGGAGTTGCAAATGCTGGGAACGCACCTGCTTTCAGTGCTTTGGGTAGTAAATGAGGACCCCCACAAGCTACAAAGGAGCATTTTTCAGTTTCTCTTTTTGAAGTTTCTTTGTTTTTATTTTTATATTTATTGTATGTGTACATGTATGTAGTCAAGCGCAAGTGGAATCAGTCTATTCTTTCCACCGTTTGTGTCACTGGGCGTGTCCTTAGGTGTGGCAGCAGCAAGTGACTTTCTACTGAGCCGTCTTGCTGTGCCGACCACCTGATTATTGAAGTTGTTTTCCTTGTTGCTTGTTTTTGGTTGTTTCTTACACTCCTGTAGCCTAAAATGCCTAGCTGAGGACTGTGGGCATGTGGCTTTATTGCCAGAATTCGTATCTGAGAATGAGAGCTCAGAGGACAGCATCAGTAGGATGAGCATGGCTGCTTTAGCCCCAACTCCTAGTTGGAAATTTAGAAATGCTGATGTTCCTCAGGAGCACCTGCTTGGGCACATTAACCTTTTCCCTGTACTTCTCATTTCCTGTTCTCAAACATTCCTGGGTGTGGTGTGATTATTGAACTGACTTCTGGTGAGTGCTACCATGCAAGAAATTATTAAGCTTATTTTTTAAATCTATTTTTTAAATTTTAAAAAGATATATTTATTTATATGAGTACACTGTAGCTGTCTTCAGACACAGAAGAGGGCATCGGATCCCATTATAGATAGTTTTGAGCCATTATGTGGGTTACTGGGATTTGAACTTGGGACCTCTAGAAGAGCAGTCAGTGCTCTTAAACCATTGAGCCATCTTTCCTGCCCAAACTTATTTATTTTTGAGCCTGCACTGTCCTGTAACTCACTTCGTAAACCAGGCTGGCCTAGAGCTCACAGATCTGCCTGCCTTTGCCTCCTGAATGCTGGAATTAAAGGTGTGCTCCATCACTGCCTGTCCTGGTCTTTTTTGAATTAAAGGGAGAACTGGGAGAAAAAGAAAAGGCAAGAAATAAGCTTGGAGAGAAGAGAATCACATCAAGCTGCAGTCCCATTGTGGATGAATGCATTGAAGGAGAGTGGCTTTTGCATACGAGCCTAGACTTGATCTTGGCCTGAGATTTTGCTAATTAAGTACTCTTAGATATGGCCTTGATAAATTGTGTAGGTTTAAAGAACAGGTGTGGGGGTGATTTTTTTTGTTTTTTTTTTCTCCCCAGGGAATCCAGCAAAAGCCTTGGGCATGCTAGACAAGCATGTCACTGTACCACTAAGCTATATCCCAAGAGTGTGTGTGTGTGTGTGTGTGTGTGTGTGTGTGTGTGTGTGTGTATTGAAAATTTAAACTCTTGGTCTTAGCAGTTGGAATGTGCTTTGTTTCCTTTTGCTATATTTATCTTTTTGCCAAACTTGCATGCTATGTCTCTGAGATGCTTTCTTAAAAACATAGCCATTTCAAAGTACTTTCAAGCTGTTAATTCTCATACCACAGTTTTCCCATTTGCCCTTATTTAAAGAGCATTTAATTTCTGTTTCCACAGTAAGACATGAGAACAATGAAGACATCTTTTATCCAGCATACAATTTGAACGTGAAGCAAAGGCAGCTAGAAACACAACAATAACATGTTTATGTTGCAGCTTTAAATAGTTTCTAGTTTTGGTTTTGTTGGTGGTGGTATTTTTTTTTTTTTTTAATGAAGGGAAAATAGAGAGCAAGGCTACCCTGTGTCTTTATTTTGCCTAGAATTTATAAGACATTGGGATGCCATAGATTTCATGTTTTTACTTTTTGGATCCCAGACCATCTTTAGAATAATGGATGAGGAAACTACAGTCCAGGAATGCCATCTTGGCCTCTCCCTGTCTGGTTGTCTCAACATCCTCGGTCCTTTTCCTCACCATAATTGCATTACAGTTCAACAGGAGACGGTGGTTTAGACTGACATGGTAGCCTACCAAGCGTATCTGGCTCTGTACAAGAAATTAATTAATGGTTGAAAAGAGCTACTGTTCCTACTTCACCAGAAGAGGCAGAATCCAATGTAGAGTGAGTTAAATAAAGCAGCAGCAACTCATGTGCATGTCCAGCTATGCCTTGTGCCATGGACCGTGCTGTGCACCTTACAGACAGGCATCTTTTCATTTCCTCTTCACAGCTGCACACGGAAGAAAGCAGGACCTACCGATTTGCTGTGCTGCCTCCAAGTTTTGTCACCAACTACTGCCGACCAAATAGTAAGTTTGCCTCAGTACTCCGTTTAAAATAGCAAGCTCATACTTTCTGCAAGTCCTTTTATTCCTCTCTATCCACACTATTCTTTGCAACTTAATATTTGGCACACACTGCTTATTTTATCATTGAGGCAGGGTATTGTAGCCCAGGCTGGGCTCAAATTATGTCACTGAAGATGACCTTTAACCTCTGATGCCTGGCCTCCTCAGACAGCAAGCACAGACCACAGTCAGTTGTAAACCATTTTATTTTATTTTCCTTTTTATTCTTTTCTCACACAATATACCCTGACTTCTGTTTTCTTCATCTACTTCTCTCAGTCCCCCCAGCTCTATCTCCCCTCTTCCCCAGATCTACTGTTTTCTCTGGTTCCTTTCAGAAAAGAGCAGGCCTCCCAGCAATATTAACCACAGAACTCATAACAAGGTGCAAACCCTCACGGATCGTACCAAGGCTGGAAAAGGCAACCTAGCAGGGAGAAAAGATTTGAAAGTTTTATGAAGTCCCATTTACTAATTAGTTTCTCTGTGTAGCCCTGGAACTCACTCTGTAGACCAGGCTGTCCTTGAACTCAGAAATCCACCTGTCTCTCTACCTCCCAAGTGCTGGGATTAAAGGCGTGTGCCACCACTGCCCGGCCCATTTACTTATTGTTGATCTTACCTCCTGCATTATTGGTGTTCTGTTCAGGAAGTTATCTCCCATTCCAATATGTTCTAGGCTATTCCCTACTTTCTCTTTTATCAGGCTCAGTATGTCTGGTTTGTACAGAGGTCTTTGAGCCACTTGGACTTGTGTTTTGTGCAGAGATATAAATATGGATTTATTTGCATTCATCTACCTTTCCAGTTATACCATTTGTTGACAATCTGTTTTTTTTTCCATTATGTATTTCTATCTTATCAAAATTTAAGTGTCGATAGGTGTTTGGACTTACACCTGAGTCTTTGATTCAATTCCATTGATCTCTGATTTTATGCCAATACCATGCAGTTTTTATTTACTGTGGCTCTGTATGTATTACAGCAGAAATTAGGAATGGTGATACCCTCGGACGTTCTTTTATTCAGGATTGTTTTAACTATCATGACTTTTATTTATAACTTTTATTTTTCTACATGGAATTGCACATTGCCTTTTCAAAGTCTGTAGAGAATTGTGTTGGAGTTTGATGGGATTGTGTTGAGTCTGTAGATTGCTTTGGTGAGATGACATCCTCACTGTTAATCCTACCGATCCATGAGCATGGGAGATCTTTCCATCTTCCAAAATCTTTGGTTTCTTTTTGCAGAGACTTGTACTTTTTGTCATACAAGTCTTTGCACTTGCTTGGTTAGGGTTACCCTGTTACCCCAAGATCTTTTCTATCGTTTGTGGTCCTTGTGAAGGGTGTTGTTTCCCTGATGGCTTTCTCAAGGAGCGCTTCTGACTTTTAGTTAGCCCTGGATCCAGACAGGTGTTCATCAGCTGTAGGAGTTAGCTGGTAGAATTTTGGGGTCTTTGATGTAACTGTTACATCATCTGTAAATGAGCCACTTTGGTATCTTTTCTAATCTGTATTGCCTTGATCTCCCGTAGTTGTCTAATGTATTGCTATTGCTAGAACTTCAAGTTCTACTGGATAATCTGTATTGCTTAGATAGGGAGAGAGTGGGCAGCTTTGTCTTGTTCCTGGTTTTAGTGGAATTGCTCCATTTAATTTGATGTTAGCTATTGGCTTGCTGTAAATTGACTTTATTGTGATTAGGTATGTCCCAGTATCCTTAATATCCCTCTAAGACTTTGAGGGGGTGTTGGATTCTGTCAAAGGCTTTTTTTTTTTTTTTTTTTTTTTTTTTTTTTTGTATCTGAGATGACCATGTGGTAAACCGTTGACTTAAAGTTGTACATAACTTTTATATGGTGAGCATGTGCGTGCTTGCTTGAATGAGGTCAGGACAATCAGAGTTTTTTCCTACCACATGTATCCCAGGATCAAACTCAGCTGAATGGCAGGCAAGTTCCTGGTAAGCCATCCCCCTGCCTATAAACCATCTAGTGAATATACAGTGGCTCTAGTATTGGAGTATGTTTTAACTTTGGGTTATTACCTCAGGCAGGTGTTTGCCTGAGGTGACTCTTGTGGCTCAGCGCTGCCTGGAAGTGATTCATAGTCATCGTTCAAGAAGGAAACAGCTAAGACAACATGAGTGAACAAATGAAGAGAACGGCAAAGACTAGTGGCCAGAAAGGGCAGGGTGGAAGAGCCCTTAACAGAATGACTCTAAAGCAAGACGAGGTGAGGCCAGTCCAGAATCCCAGAGTGGAACCTCCCCATGTAACATACACCATCCAAGAGGAAAGTGAGATTAGCCTGGACACCGAGGAAGACGAGGTCCCTGATGGATACCTAGAGTGCATTATACGAGGTGAGTTTTCTGAACCCATTCTGGAAGAGGATTTTCTTTTTAAATCCTTCGAAAGCCTGGAGGAAGCGGAACAAGACCTTTCTCGCCAGGTTCTGGAAACGAGTTCCCCTCTCGAGTGTTCTTTGGATTACAAGACAAAGGGGACAAAGCAGGACAAAAGAGAGGCCACCGGTGGAGCGAACTCAGTGCTTGGCGGTTCTGAGTCTGAGACAAGCAGGAAGCTTCCTGTTGGAAAA
>NW_022196905.1:183879654-183895687 GCF_008632895.1 Mastomys coucha | reverse complement strand
AAGATTCACATCCTAACCCATGCAAAACCAGGGAAGAAATGCTGAAAGCCAAGACAGATTGTCCTCAGACTGGGTAGTCTTAATGGCAGAGGCTCTGGGGATACATGCATTATGTATGTATTATTACTTGTAAGGATAGATTCGATGGCTAAAATACTTTTGCAACTCTAGAAGACATGCTTGTATTTTTTTTTATTTGCTTAATTTTATAATTTTAAGACCTTTTGTATCCCACTGCATAGTTCCGACAAGGTCAATGGTGAAAGCAGTTCAAAACCATAATCTACACTCTTGAAGGTGATAAGAGTTGTTTTTTGCATACTTCAGAGAATATTGCTTATTTTTAATTATGCAGTTCCTAATTGCCTAGCTTTGACCTTTAAAAATGTGCTTCATGGTAAATGTGACAATCCTAAAGAATGGGTAAGTTTGGCAGTAGTCAACAAAAAAATACATATTTCTAAATTTTATTTTTTTATTTTTGTTTTCTTCATTGTACCAAACTATATTAATCATAGTTAAATGTGAATAGTTATAATAAAGTTGATCCATCTGAAGATTTTAGATATTTCAAAATAAAAGGAAATAAAACACTAGAAATGAGTTACATTTCTGGAAAAAGGTAAAAGTGCATTAACAAGATAATAGCCGGTTGGGCGGTGGTGGCGCAAGCCTTTTAATCCCAGCACTTGGGAGGCAGAGGCAGGTGGATTTCTGAGTTTGAGGCCAGCCTGGTCTACAAAGTGAGTTCCAGGACAGCCAAGGAAGGCTACATGGAGAAACCTGGCTCGAAGAAAAACAAAAAAACAAAACAAAAAAAAGGGAAGATAATAGCCAGGCCGGGTGGTGGTGGCAGCGTACGCCTGTACTTGGGAGGCAGATGCAGACAGATTTCTGAGTTCAAGGATAGCCTGGTCTACAGAGTGAGTTCCAGGACAGCCAAGGCTACACAGAGAAACCCTGTCTCGAAAAAGAACAAAAAAGAAAAGGAAAGAAAATAGCCAGTCGTGGTGCATGGCACTCAGGAGGCTGAGGCAGGCAGATCTTTGAGTTTGAGGCCAGCCTCGTCAGCCTTGAGCTCTGGGCTCAGCTAAAACTATATAGAGGTACTCTGTCTTAGAAAAAAGGAGAGGGGCTGGAGAGATGGCACAGTGTTTAAGAGCACTGACTGCTCTTCCAGAGGTCCAGAGTTTAAATCCCAGGAACCACATGGTGGCTCACAATCATTTGTAATGAGATCTGACTCCCTCTTCTGTAGTGTCTGAATACAGCTACAGTATATTCACATATAACAAATAACTATTTTCCCAACTATGTTTTTTCTTTTAAAAGGAGAGACAGAGCATTTCATTGTTCTTTAAAATATATCAGAAGGTTGGGGTGTGGTGGTCTACATCTTTGCTCCCGGCATCCAGGAGGCAGAGGCAGACAGGTCTCAGTGAGTTTGAGGCCAACCTGGCTCACAGCAGCAAATGCCGCTCAGCCAGGACTAACAATGAGACTTTCCCAAGAGGGAGTTACTAATCATCAGTATTGATGCACCAGTCCATTAGGGAGAAGTTGTCGAAGCTATTTTGATATCATTTCCAGGAGTTCTATTAAACTTCTGAAGTCCACAGTGACAAACACTACCTCAAACACTAGAAAAGTACGCTCTCGTAGTTATGGAGGCTAGGGAGCTAGCTGCCAGTCCAAAAGCAAAGGGGCACGCCAGGACTGGGTTTACTGCTGTGCTGTGCCTTCAGCACCACTTGCTCCTCCTGTTTTTTTAAAAAAGATTTTTTTAAAAATATTTAGCTATTTATTTATTTTATTACATGTTTTCTTATTTACAGTATCTCCTTTCCCAGGTTCCCCTCCAAAAAAATAAATAAAATGAGAAAGAAAAATAAAATAATCCCCTGTTCCCTCCCCCTGCTCACCGTCCCACCCCCTCCTGCTTACTGGCCCTGACATTCCCCTACACTGCATAGAACCTTCACAGGACCAAGGAAGGTCCTCTCCTCCCATTGATGACCGACTTGGCCATCCTCTGCTATATGCACATTGCTGGAGCCACGAGTCCCCTCACGAGTACTCTTTGGAGTTTTAGTCCCTGGGAGCTCTGAGGGTACTAGTTCATGTTGTTCCTCCTAAGGGGCTGCAAACCCTTCAGCTCCTTGGATCCTTTCTCTAGCTCCTTCATTGGGGACCTTGTGCTCAGTCCAATGGATGGCTATGAGCCTCGGGTTCTGTCAGAGCCTCTCAGGAGACAGCTATCTCAGACTCCTGTCATCCAGTTCTTGTTGACATCCACAATAGTGTCTAGATTTGATGATTGAATATGGGAAGGATTCCCAGGTGGAGCAGTCTCTGAATTGTCCTCCCTTTAGTCTCTGCTCCACAGTTAACCTCTACAACTCCTTCCATGGGCATTTTGTTCCCCCTTTTAAGAAGGAATGAAGCATCCTCACTTTGGTCTTCTTGAGTTTCTTATGGTTTGTGGTTTTTATGTATATGAGTACACTGTAGCTGTACAGATGGTTGTGAGCCATCATGTGGTTGCTGGGATTTGAACTCCCAGACCTTTGGAAGAGCAGTCAGTGCTCTTAACTGCTGAGCCATCTCTCCAGCCCCTCCTCCCAGTTTCTTTGTACTGAGTAACCCTCTACCTTGAAGACCTCATCTTAAATATCTATAAAAAGACCTCTCCTCACATAAGATCACATTCTGGTTCTGAGGTAATGGGAGTTAATGTCTGAATATTGAGGAAGATACAAAGCCATAAATTTTGTGCAGTACTCTTGGCCTAGTAATTTTTATTTCTAGAGTTCTTTAGAAGTACTTACGGTCATGTTGGAAAGTATTTCCTCAAGGATTTTAAGGAAGTTCTATTTGATCGTAGTAAATTCATAACATAAATGTCTACTCCGTAAGAACATTCACCTAAATCATGCTAGGTCTCCTCAATGAAAAAAATACGCAAATGTTCTTAAAGGACCCTACAAAGAGAAATGGGGGAAAGGCCATGCCTGGAGGGGACCCGTAAGGAAGGAAGGAGGTTTGTTATTTTTAATAGGATAAACTTGAGTGTGCATGCTAGGGAAGGAATTCAAAGCAGTTATATGTGGACAAAGGAAAAGGTAGTGAAATAAGACTCTATTATAGGATTTAACTTAATTTATATTTGTATAATTGTGACGGGAACTAACCAGAAAATGAGCAGCCATCAAACCTGCACCCCCTCCTGCCAGTCAATGTAAATATTTGGTTCTGGTAAAAATGCCACAGTTCAGCTTAGTTAAATGCCACTTTTGAAGATTTACCATATACCTGGAAGTTAAAGAGCACATATTTTAGAAAAAAAAAGGATGAATGACTATTAATTAATCTTGATTTCTTTATAAATGCTAAAGTTTAAAAGCAACCTGTCTTTGAAAATCAGGGCTCATAGTTTGACTTCAGTGTGAATGTTTTGCTAATATGGACTATTACAGAATGTTAACTAGCATGTATTCAGTAGGACAGTTCTATCATTTTTATAAGAACGTGGAACCTGAAACACCAGATTAATATCAGTAAAGTAGTGTGCACAAAAGCCATTCATAAATTTCAATTTTCTTCTAAATCAAAACCCCCGCCTACAGAACTTAAGGCGAGTTTAGTCAAGGTGATGGATCATGTGTCTACCTGGTGTTTGCTTTTGCCAGCCTTGTGTCAGACCCCATTCCTTTATGGATTCTAGTTTCAGTGTGAAGATTAAAGACCAATCAAAAGATGCAGAGATTAGGGTGCAAGTTCCTCACACCAGAGCCTTAGCACTCGGAAGGATTAAGATCGGCTCTCCTTGTAAAGGCTGGTCTGCTCTAAGCTCCTTTCCCAAGGAAAAGTCTCTAAAGTTACAAGATGTTCATATCTGAATGTTGAGGCCTAGAAATTCTTGAGAAGGAGTAGCATTTCATGTGGCTGGCCTGACCTTTCAGACGTAGATGAGATGGCAAAGGGTAGGAAAATGAAGACGTGGAAATGAGGCTAGCTATTGAGGGGCCAAACTTGAAATACTTGCTAGTGTTTCAGTTTTTATTTCATGTGCATCCGTTTTGCCTGTGTGTGAGGGTGGATCCCCTGGAACCGGAGTTATGAGCTGCCATGTGGGCACCAGGGTCCTCTGGAGGAGCAGTTATTGTTCCTAACGACTGAGCTATGTCTTTTTTTAAAAAGAAAAAATGTGTGACATTTTGCCTTCATGTATGTCTGTGCACCATGTGAGTACAATGCCTTTAGATGTCAGTGGAGCTGGATTCCCCAGGGAACTGGACTTTGAAAAGAGTTATATGTGGGTGCTGGCAATTGAAACCCAGGTCCTCTAGAAGCACAGTCAATGCTGGGACCTACTAGGTCCAGTCCCCAGCCCTTCTGTTAATGTTTAAAAACGAATGCACACACATTTTTCACATTTGTGTTTTACATTAGGAACATCCAAGCAAAATTGAAGAGTCTGTTCATGTAGATTTTTACGTGAATCCAGATCCTACTGTTTAATCAGCTCCACAGCAGGCTAATCGACATGCGAGCATGCACAGGCTCGATTTCCCTACCTAACTGAAAGCCTATTTTACCAACAACTGTTCCTTCTGCCTCCCTACTTCTAGTGATGCAGAGTACACTATTTCAGCCTGGTATGGTGGCGCTTGCCTTTACTCCCAGCTCTTAGGAGGCAGAGGCATGCGGATCCCTGAGTTTGAGGCCAGCCTGGTCTACAGAATGAATTGCAGGACAGTCAGGGCTACACAGAGAAACCCTATCTCGAACACCTTCCCCTTCCCCAAATAAGTATATTTTATTTTATTCTTTAATTTTAACGTGTATTTTGCTGTTAATATTCAGTGTGGGTTTTCTTTTAATATAGTGGCACCCAAGGTTTTCCACATTACAAAAGGCCGTGTCTCCTTCCAGCAATCCAGTATGTGCTGCTTCTACACCTTGGGTATTCTGAACAGCCTTAATAGCAAAGGGGCCAAGATGTAAGAGTGGAACAGCTAGGTTACGTAGCAATCCTACTTAGTTTTTTTTTTTTGTTTTTTTTCTTTTTTGAGGTCACCCTAAGCTGTCTTCCACAACAGTTCTCCACACAGAATGTTGTGATTACAGAAGTAAAATGGCTTCCTTGTGGTTATATTGTGTTTCTGTTGTCCATTTGTATGGAGGATTATTTGTTTATTTGCTAATGAGCTGCGAATTCTTTTTTTTTGTTTGTTTGTTTGGTTGGTTGGTTGGTTTTGGTTTTTCGAGACAGGGTTTCTCTGTGTAGCCCTGGCTGTCCTGGAACTCACTCTGTAGACTAGGCTGGCCTTGAACTCAGAAATCTGCCTACCTTTGCCTCCCAAGTGCTGGGATTAAAGGCATGTGCCACCACTGTCCGGCTCTTGTATATTTTAATACTTCCTTATCAGAAGCTTGCAAGTATTTTCTACTAGTTTGCAGGTGGCATTTTAATTTTGTTGATTGTTTTCTTAGCTGTGCAAAAGTTCTTTAGTTTCATGGACTTCCACTAACTTTGTTTTGTTTTTGTTTGTTGTTGTTGTGGTGGTGGTGGTGGGTTTTGGTTTGGCTTGGTTTTTCTTTATTTGAGACAGGGTTTCTCTGTGTAACCCTGGCTCTCTTGGAACTCACTCTGTAGACCAGCCTGGCCTCGAACTCACAGAGAGCCACCTCACTCTACCTCCCAAGTGCTGGGACAAAAGTTGTGCCTCTATGGCCCAGCTGTTGGTTTAACATTAATCCCTCCAGCCTATGAGCCGGGGACATCTTTTCATTTTACATACTTTTTCAGTTCCAGTAATATTTATAATTTTCAATGTATGGTTCTTTCCTTTCCAAGTATTTTCCTTTTTTGTTTTTGTTTTTGTTTTTCCGAGACAGGGTTTCTCTGTGTAGTTCTGGTTATCCTGGAACTCACTCTGCAGGCCAGGCTGGCCTCAAACTCAGAAATCTGCCTGCCTCTGCCTCTCAAGTGCTGGGATTAAAGGCGTGCACCACCACCACCCAGCTGTATATTCTTCTTTATGATTGCATGAAAATACTTGGAAAGGCCAGGCAGTGGTGGCGCACGCCTTTAATCCCAGCGTTTGGGAGGCAGAGGCAGGCAGATTTCTGAGTTTGAGGCCAGCCTGGTCTCCAGAGTGAGTTCCAGGGCAGCCAGGGCTCCACAGAGAAACCCTGTCTCGAAAAACAACAACAAAAAAAAAAAAAAAAAAAAAAAAAAAAAAGAAGAATATCCATAATTTTTTTTCCCCTAGATTAGTGCCAGGGTAGAGAAATATAATTGAACAAGCCGAAAATTATTGTTAACATAGATCCTTTCTCTAACACACATTGGGCGCAGAAGGATGGATCAGCAGATAAATGGGTACTGCTCTACGGAGGACTCGGGGGTCCTTGCCCAACACCCACAACAGGCAGTTTACAGCTAACTGCCCATAACTCATTTCCAGGTGACCCAACAGTCCTTGACCTCAGTAAGCACCTGTGCAAGTGTGGTGCACATGATATGTACATAAATAATCATTTTTAAAAAGAAGGAGTTTACATAGCACGTGAAACAGCTGCACTGTTCCATTTCACCGGAGACTTTTTTGACATAGGATCCTGGCTGCCTTGAATCTCGCTATACACCACCATGCCCAGCTTGTCCGGTTCCTATAGGACTCTCTTCCTGGGGGGATGGATGCATGTGCAGGCATTCGTGTGCACTCGTGTAGTGATTACCCCATGCAATGGCTCTGACTGAATAAACTGCATGATTACATCCTGCATTGGACACAGAACAGTGCAAGTTACATTAAAAACCCATTATATTTGCAACTCTAAGCAAGAACTATAATTAAAAGGCAATTGGATGAAATTAGCTTTAAGAGTACAAGAGCTTAAGCAAGCTTTGGTAAATGAACGTTAATGGTTAGCATGTGGGTTTTATTAGGGGTTTTTGTTCCTCTTCTCTGTGACCCCAGAGTTGAATTTCTTAGATGTCAGTGGACCAGATATGAAGAACACCTGTACCAAGCTGTGCTTTACCATATGGCTAAAGTCATATCCATAAAACAAGCTAACATAACTTTTGTGACTTTAGTAAATCAAAGGTATTAGGTAGCCTTCAATGATGCCCTGGGCATTAATAAACTATTCTTAGCACTCCTAAGATCATAGTTGCATGCCATAAAAAGATAGTACATGCTCCCTCCCACTCAAAATGATGGTCATAAAATACACATACAAATCAAAGAAGCAATAAAACTGGGAAGAATTTTGATAATCATCACCATTAAACGCCAAAATGCTGCTCACTATGTGTAATTACATCCTATTTTCTAAGAAAATTGGTGCATGTCCAAACTGCTGAGCACCAAGCGTGGGGACATTCTGTGTGTGAGGAAATGCTTTGGGGCTTGTTACGACTGCATTCTAGGGCTTTCTATCCTTCACTTAGGAAAGATGGCAGCACAGTCTCTGCTACTCCTACTATGAAAGCCTAAGATCTCACGTCACACCCATACCTGCTCTCCCTCACTATTCTGAAGAGTGAGGTAGAAAGACCATAAATTCAAGGCTAAGCTAGGCAACTCAGTGAGACCTCTTCTCAAAAAAAGTTAGGTCTTGGTCTAAGGATGGCTCAGCAGTAGAGTGATGGCTTAGCATCTTCAAGGCTCTGGGTACTACCCCTCAGCACTCCATACACAGAAATTAAATATAGGTAGATAACTTTTCAAATAAGAGTTTAGCTTCTGGATATGTATGTCAACTAGCTTAATTTAATCAGCCCACATGATATTCATAAACTATTACATCATGTTGTACCATATGTTTCTACAATTAAAACTTATCAATCCAGGATTCTTAGTATTTGTGAAGCTCTAAAGTCTGCCTCCCCTGCTACCCTTAGTGTATATGCACCTGATTAGCTATTCTCACTTGAGACACTGAGAATAACATCCTGGGTGAAGTCTAAGACCTTGACTGGATAAGACGTACCAAATATGAGGTAAGGAGCCATTTTGGGATGGTTACCTATCACCAGCCCACAAGGTATCCTGGTGTGACTTGAGAGGCAAATTGAATGGTCTTTTGTGAAATTTCAAACTCACTAAGTGACAAAATGGCTTTTCCAGATGCTTAGATTTGGGGGTTAGTTTATATAACAGACAATATCAATATATTGACTTTATGTAGGGTCATTATTTGAAGTTCAATCTCTGCCTTATACTTCTGTGAGTTGTACATACTCAAGGGTTAGATCCATATACTGTATAAAGTCAAGTGAAACTCTTCCATTATTCTCCGCTGTCCATAGGCCCACTGTCTATGAATTCAGCCATTCATGCTTTGTAAGCAGTTATCACATTGTAAATGAAGATACTTGTTCATTTGGTTGGGTTTTTGTTTTGCTTTGGTTTGTTTTGAGACAGGATCTCATGCAACCTAGCCTGGCTTAAACTCAGATTATAGCTGCAAAAGACCTTGAACTTTGATTCCTCCTGCCCCCTCCTTAGTGCCAGGGTGTTCCAGAGTATTAGGTGCTCTGGGATGGAACTCCAGGAATTTCTTACATGCTAGAGAAGCACCCAACCAGCTATGCCACATAACTGTTTTTTTTTTTTTTAAATATATTCAGCCTGAGGTTTACTGAGAGCTTACTGTAATTTCAAATTGATATCCTTGACATAGTTTTAGAGGCATACCTAGAGAGTCCCCCTTAACAGACTGACAAGACTTGGTAAGTGATCTAAGGAAATTTCAGCTGCCTTTACCAAAACCAAGGCTTGTCTCTCAAGACTAGTAAAGGGACAGTCTCCACTTGGGAGGGCCAATTTCTCTTCAGAATGCCACTTCAGCTTCCCTGTGTGGATCATCCCTCCCCTAGAGAACTCTTACAGTGCCGCTGCCACCATTGCCTTTAAAAGCCAGGCTCTCCTTTAACACTCTGACCCAAGCCACAGCACCCAGGCCTTTCCATACTTCTACAGTGGTAAAACCAGGACGAGACTGGAACATTTAAAGAGCGCGTAGAGAGGAAGATAGGAACAAAATATAATAACTTGTTTTTCCCAGGTCACAGGCTTCAGACAGAGAGAGCTACTGGTTTCAAGATTTGAGTTTAACCATAAAACACCTCTGATTCACATTTCCCTAACACCTGATTTTTCGTTTTTCTTCTGGTTTGCTCAATATGTTTCTCTTCTTCCCTGAAAGTTTATATCCACAAACCATGTGACTTCACATTTCACTGATGTGTTAATACATGCAACTTGCTAGGTGGTGGTGGCGCACGCGTTTAATCTCAGCGCTTGGCAGAGGCAGGCGGATTTCTGAGTTCGAGGCCAGCCTGGTCTACAGAGCGAGTTCCAGGACAGGCAGGGCTGTACAGAGAGAAACCCTGTCTCAAAAAACCAAAAAAACAAAAACCAAAAAAACATGCAACTTGGCGGCCTCAAAACATATATAAATGCACATATTTTGGGGTTGTGTTGGAAACAGGGAATGGTATGGATTGTAAGTCTGGCCTTGAAATTTTATGCCAGAATTGGCCTTGAACTTCTGATCCTCCTGCCACTGTCTAAGTACTGAGGTTACAGCAGTATATCACCATACCGGGATTAGTGCTGGGGATCAAAATCAAGGCTAAACACACACCAGGCACATATCCACCTACTGAGCTAAATTCCTAGTCCCCGTGTATACTGTGTACGGACGTTTCTTCTGGAACTCCTCCAGGGGATTAAATGTATTAGAGCATTTAATTAGAAAACCTTTAAAACTCCTATGTGAATGTGGAAAACAAACTCAAGGGAGAACTTGCCTGCAGAGGCTGGCAAGGGACAGACCCTGAAGGCTTTTAAAACCATCTTAAGGGCTAGGACTTTATCTTGTAGTCCATAAAGGAAGCATAAGAGGGATTAAGCGAGTCAGCAACATGATCAAATTCACTTTTGAGAAAAGTCATCTGGGAGGCCGACTGAAGACGGATATGCGGGAAAGAAAACAAGCAGCTGTTGCAATAACCCAGAGGGAAGATGACAAATCTTACTGGGCTTTATATTTCCAGCGCAGATATAGAAGACAATAAATGATTAATGGATGTTTAAATAAATGCTTGACTAGACATAACTGAAAAGATTTCCAAGCAGCCGTAAAAATAAAAAAGATGACAGATGCCCTAAGCTCAAATTCAGTGACACGCAGTAATCAAAGGACAAATAATCCAACTTAAAATGGCCATGAGGTTGGAGTAGACTTTTTCTCCACAAAAGATACACCAATAGCTAGTAGACGCAAGAAAAAGTGTTCACTGGTGTCATTTGGGAGATGCACATTAAAACCACAACTGAAGTCACTTTTCATTCACTAGCAAAGGTTTGCCCAACTGTGGAGGAAATCAGGTGCTTGGCCACTGCTAGTGACAACCACTACACTAACTTGTGAAGTCATACAAGAGCTGCATGGCACCCTGATGGCTCCGCATTTACCATGGGTGTCTCCCCAACAAAGGAGAGCACTCTGAAATTGTCAGTCACTTCAGTAGGGAGAAAGAAACCATGTAAAGGGTACTGATCATTGAAGCATGTTAGCATGCATGCAGAGATTTGATAATCATTTCCAGACTTCACTGTGAACTTCAGGTCAGCCCTGGCATCTTCCAGGCTTAGGAAAATAGTTTCTCTGTGAGGATCAGTAGATTATATAACTGTTCAGGCCACTGAAAAGGACAGGTGCATGTTTTGCAAGTGCGATGCACCCAACAGGAAATATGCAGAGTTCTGCTAACAGGCACTTTGGGTTTTATTTTTTGGTTTTTCATGACAGGGTTTCTCTGTATAGCCCTGGCTGTCCTGGAGCTCACTCTGTAGACCAGGTTGACCTTGAACTCAGAAAGCTGCTTGCCTCTGCCTCCCAAGTGCTGGGATTAAAGGTGTGTGCCACCACTCCCCGGCAAGAATTAAGTTTTAATTGACACATAAAGTAGATTTCTCATGTAAAAGACATTGTTTTAAAGCGTATATATCCCAGTATACATTGGAATAGCAAAATGCAGATGACTAACTCATGCCCTTCCTTTTTCTCTGTGGCTAGAACTTGGAAGGTTCAACAATGTTCGTGCTACACCACACGAATACATGTTTTTCTATTAACTGCAGTCACCATCTGATACAGCAAATCTTTTAAGCTGATTCTTCCTTAAATCTCTCTAGTGGAATCTTTCATGTCCTCTCCGTCCCTTGTTATCAGAATTTTTCTACTCTACTCAGTTCAAGCTGTTTAGATCCTATGTGTCCGTGAGATCAAGTTCACTCTGCCTTCCTGCAACTGGTTGATTTTACAGAGCATAGTGTCCCCAGGCTCATCCATCAGGCCCCAAATGGTGATTCCCTCCATATCTATTATGGCATTCCACTGGGTGTGTTCCCTTCTAGTTTCCTTTTTCTGTTCATCTCTGGATGGGTGATTGAGTGCATCTGACTTCATTCTATGCTTTACTCTCCTCTCCTAATAGTCATGCCTGCCTGGGCAACACATTTGAGATTTTCCTGGCCTGAACTGTAGTATTAATCATATGTATTAACCAAAATAAGTAATAATTAAAGTAAACAAAAATAAGTAGAAAAAATACAAGTCAAAAATAATTAACATGTCTAAAACTATTACTATGTGCTGCTGGGAATGAGTCATTCAAGGTTACTCTGACCCTCATCTACACTGATGTCAATTATGGTCTCTGCTTTTTACTTTTAAAATACCCATGAGTCTGGTCACCAGGAGACTTTCCAGAGGCACAGGCCTACTCATGGTCTATCCATCATCATCATCATCAACAACAAAAAAACCTTTTTACTCATGTTTATCTTTTGCCATATTTCTTTTTTAAATTATATTTTGTTTTTATTTTTTGAAAAATGCATGTATACAGTGTATCCACCTTGATTATATCCATCTTCCTGCTTCATGTCTTCTTAAAATTATTATTACCCTAATCTGAGTTCAGGACTTTAATACTAGCTTTAGGAGTCTGAGGCCAGAGCATACTGAGTTGGAGACCAAGCTGGGCTACATAGAGATATCCTGTCTCATAAAATCCACTTAACAAATGGGTGGGGGCTTCTAGTGAATGCATTCCTGAAAACTACCCACTTTGGGTTTGCGGAGATGGCTCACTCATTAAAGGCTCTGACTACTTGTTCAGAGGGCACCTGGGTTTAGCTTCTGGAGCCCATGTGGGGCTCGTGATCATCTGTAACTCGAAGATCTAATATCCTCTCTGGCTTCCATTAGGCACTGTACGCAATTGGTATGCAGGTATAGCCACAAACAAAACGCCTTTATTATATAAAAACAGAAACAAATAAAATCTTAAATACCTAAAACCTATCAGTTATCAAATAAGCATGAAGTTCAAATTTGTGTGCTAGGCTGAATATTGTTCCCATAAGTGTGTAGGAGGGAGAACTGAGGAAAAGGATGGGGAAAGGTCACCTTAAAAGACAGAAATTCTGCCGGGCAGTGGTGGCGCACGCCTTTAATCCCAGTGTTTGGGAGGCCGAGGCAGGCAGATTTCTGAGTTCGAGGCCAGCCTGGTCTACAGAGTGAGTTCCACGATAGCCAGGGCTACACAGAGAAACCCTGTCTTGAAAACAACAACAACAACAAAGAAATTCTAGAAGTCTAGAAGTCTGGAAAAGGTAGCTAGCTACTGTAGAGCTAAGGAGGAGGGAGAAGGCTGGCCATCAGGCCCTGGGGATGCGGGATGTGCAGGGAAAACGAGTGGCATCTTGAGTTGTTTTTTAGCTGGATTGCAATGCAATTTAAGACAAAACCCAGGACGGCAAAAGGACAGCAAAAAGGAGAGAGAACAATATAATTTATTGTAAGAATCACTCCATGCATGCTGAAGGTGTAAGCTCACCGTGAAAAAGTAAATCTAACGAATTTGGCCAGGGAAAGCCGAGGTGAACAAAACTCCAATTCCAGAGAAAATCTGACTCCTGGAACATAAGCATAAACAAGAGAGGAGCCCAGTGCCAGAGCAGGTGAGGCATAAAGGGATTGCATTGCACTTCAGCTCTGAAATTGACTAGTACGGCTGACAAAATCACAACCTGGAGACAAATCAAAGCTGTTTTCTCTCTAGCGGTTGAGTATGTATTTGCTGGAAGATGGGCATAATTAGGAATGTCCAGCTAAGCCCCTGAAATAATTAGGGATTCAAAGGCCTGCTATCTAGAAACTTCTCTAGCTGAAGAAATAACCATAGCATTAAAGGAGCTGACAAGTCATTTATTAAAACAGCAGCCAACTAAATTCGTCTCCTTGCTTCAAGGTTACCATATAAATCAACCTAGAGGGCCGAAAGCCTTGTAGGAGATCTTTAGGAGGATGAGCAGACAATTTAAGCTATATTTTTAAAAAGTCCTAAAGAGTGTATCTTACTTACAGAAAGAATGAGATTCAAAAGAGTGATAATTAACGGAAATTAACGCAGCTGCTATGCGGCAAATTCCAATTGCAAAGATCATATAAATTGATTTATAGTGTTCCCATGTGACTAATGAAAGAAGATTGGTGGCCATATTGTTCCAAATGATTGCATTAGAGAACATTATCACTCGCGAGAAGTTCCCATTAATAATAAAATCCTTATCACCAAAGAATAAACAAAATAATAATACAGGATCAACATTAAGATTTGAGCTCTTACTTCTTATTAAAAATCTTCCACATATTAAATATGTGATTAAAAAGAAAATGCTATAAAGCCCAGTTTTGTTCTTTATTTTATCAGTCCCCAGGAAGAACGAGAAAGTTCCAGAGCTTCCTGATGTCAGCATTTAGAAAGGTTAATTATTCATCCAGAACAATGAAGAAGCAGTTCTGGGTTTAATTGGACACATGCTTCTCACTTTTAAAGATAGGGGAGTGGATAATGATGTCCCTTTTGTGTCCTTCTGAAAGAAATACGGGGAACCGATAAAGTCTCGAGTAAGTTTTAAAGATGAAAGTGCAGAGCCCTGCACTTTCACAAATCACTCATTAACAAACACGATCAGAAGAAATGTGGTCTCAACAGAGCATGATCCAATCAGTTCACAGCAGTTACCGATGACCAAATTTAAATATCTCACAAATCGTTCAATTTGACATCCTAACCTCCAGAGCTTAAGAGGACAATCGTACGTGTGATGCTTTATCTGGATACGGAGAACTCTGGATCAAGAAGAGAGTTGAAAGAGTTTTTAAAGGGGAGGGGGTGTGTGATGGTTTGAATAGGAACTGTCCCATCTCATGCCCCTCGTGGGTTTGAATGCTTGGCCCACAGGGAGTGGCCCTATTAGGAGATGGAGCTTTGTTAGGGGAAGTGTGTCACTGAGGGTACCAGCTTTGAAGTATCCTATGCTCAATCTATGGTCAGTGATATGGTCTCCTGTTGCCTTTGGATCAAGATGTAGAACTCTCAGGTCTGCATGCTGTCTGCCGGCATGTCTACCCTCCATGATGATAATGGACTAAACCTCTGAAACTGTAACCCAACCCCAATTACGGGTTTCCCTTTATCATAGAGTTCCCTTGTCATAGTGTCTCTTTACAGTAATAGAACCCAAACTAAGTTAGCCTAAGTAAAAGAACATTTCTTCAATGAATTATGATCTAGATTTATACAGAAATAGTGAGAGTAAGTTTTTACCCCCAAGAACAAATAAACTACATCAGCACTCAATTCATGAAAAAGAAACATTGAGGATATGGCTCAGTCTATAAAATGCTGGATACACAATTCTCTACACCAGAGTTCAGATCTTAAGAACCCATGTAAATGCTCAGTGGGTATGATGACATACCTTTAATTCTAGAACTCCAAAGGCAGAGACAGGGAATCAGTGGAGTAAACTGGCTAGGCAGAATCCTCCTCAAATCAGTGAGCTCTCAGTTCAATAAAGAGCCCTGGTCTCAGTGAATAAATTAGAGGGAAGCCCAGTAGCATTCCAGATACAAGGCTGGGACCTCCACATACACGTGCAGCACATACATTCATAGGCATCCCTCACACGTGCGTATACACGTGTATACGTGTATAAGAAGATATTTTTAAAATAAAATTTAAAAAAATTAACATTTTTGCCCACTTTTTTCATTCACATTTCTTTTTTTTAAAGATTTATTTATTTTATGTGAATACATCACTGTGTGTAGACACATCAGAAGAGGGCATCAGATCTTATTACAGATGGTTGTGAGCCACCATGTGGTTGCTGGGAATTGAACTCAGGACCTCTGGAAGAGAAGTCAGTGCTCTTAACCACTGACTCATCTCTCCAGTCCTCAGTCATATTTCTTATTAAGGTATTAGATAATGAAAATGAAAAAAAACCTGTAAATGTATTTACATATTCCCTAACCCTCCAATATATCTTTCCTTCCTTCCCACAAAGGTAGCATTCTTCTGCCTGTGTATCCTATAGGTGGCATATGGGAAGCATATCAGTTTGAGCTATTGTGAATTCACCTGTAATGATTATTTTTGATATGTCTGCTAAAGCCCAAACCAGGATATCTCGTCCACTTCTAACTACAATTACAATTGCTTACTGTCTGGATATGAATATAATTTGCCTTAGAATATACTAGTGAATAGCTTTTCAAAGTGAGAGAAATTTTCTTTAAAGAATGACCTGTTCCAGACTGTGGAGTGGCCCTTAATTCCAGCAAAGGCAGAGACAGAGGCAGATGGATCTCTGAGTTCAAGGACCGCCTAGTCTACAGAGAAAGTTCCAGGATGATCAAGGCTATACCGAAAGACCCTGTCTTGAAAAATCAAAGAAGAGGAGGAGGGGGGAGAAAGGAAGAGTGGGAGAAAGAAAGAAAGGAAGGGCCCGGCGGTGGTGGTGGCCCACACCTTTAATCCCAGCACTTGAGAGGCAGAGGCAGGTGGATTTCTGAGGTCGAGGCCAGCTTGGTCCACAGAGTGAGTTCACAGAGGACAGCCAAGGCTACACAGAGAAACCCTGTCTTG
>NW_022196905.1:183878147-183879644 GCF_008632895.1 Mastomys coucha | reverse complement strand
AAGAAAGAAAGGAAGAATGAAAGAAAGGAAAACAATTGTCTCCCTCTTCTCTCTCTCTTCTTTTCTTTTTTGGATTTTTTGAGAATCTCTTAAGTGCCCAGGATAGCACTGAACTCACTAAATTGAAAAACCCCTAAGGCTAACCCTAAACTTCTGCTCCTTTTGTTTCTACTTCCCAAGGGCTAGGGTTATAGGCATCTGCCACATGCCTTGACAAACAAAATATATTGTACTGGTTATTAATCAAAATTTGTTCCATATTTAACAAGAACTAGAAATTGTATTAGATACCAAAAGGAAAATGTTTACTCACAAGCTCAGAGTTTTAGGAGATAATAGTGTTGATGAGTATGATGGTGCAAGTTATAATCCCAGCACATGGGAGATGAGAGAGAGAGGATCAGGGGCTCAGGGTCATCTTTGGCTACACAGCAAGTCTGAGGCCAGTCCAGGCCGCTCGTACGCCTGCTCCAAAAGCTTCAATAACATCAACAAAAGTTAACCTACGAAAGAGTTGGTTAATATAAAACTCTGTGGTACATGTCGGGACTTCGAAGTGAAACAACCCATCAATGCACTGATAACTTTTCAAAATTCCATTATACACAGTCATTCTGTGTAAGGAAATTATAGAAATGAAAGTGACGCTGTTGAATTCTGGTGGGCAATAGACAGGCAGTGGAATTCTGCAGACCGTTACTAAATACGTCCTTCATCCTCAAGCCTGTTCCCTGCCCATGTTCTTTCTTTCAACACATCAGTGACTCAGGTCAACATCCTTGCTAGTATTCTTAACTCTTTCCTTTTCTTTCATATTCCATATTGATCACTGAAAAACCAGACTTTCCCCCGTGCCTGTATCCTCCTTAGATGACATCTTTGAGACAGTAAGTGCTTTTCTTGCTTCCAACCTTGTGTACTACAGTCACTTCTACACAAAGGAGTCTGGGTGCTTAAAACGTTAGTTAGTCATGACCCTCCTTGCCCTCGTACTTTTGGTACAGGAAAGACGCCAGGTTCTTTGTGCGGTACGAGAATCTGCGTGTCCTAGTGATGATCCCCTGGCTCCTTTGCTGTGAGCAGTCACCTTATCCTCACTCGTATTACTAGCTATCTTGACCCTAGACACGTCCTGTCTGTCTGGACTGCTCTGCGGTGAGGATGTTTTTCCTCATCACTCCCTTGTCTGCTTTGTCTTTCATCCTCGTTTCCCCTTTCCCACTCACTACATGGAAAGTGGCAGCCTGGGATGACTTGGCGGGTAAGGGTGCTTGCCACCACGTTTATCAACCCGAGTTTGAGAGCCAGGACTCACATGGTGGAAGGAGAGAACTGAGCCCTGCAAGTTGTCATCTGACATCACATATGCACCACTACATGCTAGTGCACATGCGCGCAGGTGCATGTGTGCACACACACACAGACAAAATGTTATGCATATATGTGTGTGTATGATACATCTAAACATGCATGTATTTGTTTACCCATATATATATA
>NW_022196905.1:183877360-183878137 GCF_008632895.1 Mastomys coucha | reverse complement strand
ATTTGCCTAAGAAATAGCTCAAATAGAAAACAAAAGTTTTAGCGCTTTCCTGAAAACATTAAAGTGTCAATAGTAGCAGGGCAGTGGTGGCACACACCTTTAATCCCAGCACTTGGGAGGCAGAGGCAGGTGGATTTCTGAGTTTGAGGCTAGCCTGGTCTACAGAGTGAGTTCCAGGACAGCTAGGGCTATACAGAGAAACCCTGTCTCGAAAAATAACCAAACAAACAAAAACAAAAAGTGTCAATAGTAAATACAGCCTGGATTCTTCTTTTTAAGCCTTTCTCTCATGTGCATAAGCTTTGATGTACATTTTTACATTGTAGTAACCAGGTTATCATTTTAAGTCATTGTATTGTCTAAAATCCACTAAACATCAATATTATATATATATAATATATAATATGTATTATTATATTAATATAATATAATATTATATATTATATTACATATAATATATGTAATATATTAATATATATTATATATATATATATATATTTTTTTTCGAGACAGGGTTTCTCTGTATAGCCCTGGCTGGCCTGTCATGGAACTCACTCTGTAGACCAGGCTGGCTTCAAACTGAGAAATCCACCTGCCTCTCCCTTCCAAGTGCTGAAATCAAAGGCGTTCACCACCACCGCCTGACCAATACAACATTTTTAAAAAAAGTTCTAGAATGTTCTTAGTAGTCTAGATACACTTCATAAATTAATACAAATTGGGTTTTTTATTTTAAAATTTACTTAAAACCAATTTTTTTTTTTTTTTTTTTTTTTT
>NW_022196905.1:183867654-183877337 GCF_008632895.1 Mastomys coucha | reverse complement strand
TTTAAAGATTTCTTTCTTTCCTATTATAAGTACACTGTAGCTGTCTTCAGACCACCAGAAGAAGGTGTCAGATCTCATTATGGATGGTTGTGAGCCATCATGTGGTTGCTGGGATTTGAACTCATGAAGGGCAGTCTGTGCCCTTACCCACTGAGCTTTCTCACCAGCCCAAGACAGGGTTTCTCTGTGTAGCCCTGGCTGTCCTGGAACTCACTCTGTAGACCAGGCTGGCCTCGAACTCAGAAATCTGCTTGCCTCTGCCTCCCAAGTGCTGGGATTAAAGGCGTGCGCCACCACCGCCTGGCTAAAACTAATTTCTTTTGCTTGAAGACTATATCTTTTTAAAATTTATTTTAAATAAAAAAGAGGAGGAAAGGAAGGAGAAGCTACCCATCAGAAGTCTGTGAGTTTCCCTCCTGCATACAAAGTATCCTTCTGTCTGTCCCCTCCACCCCAGCTGGCTTCGCTGTCCAGGATCTTTGATTTTACCCATTCCTTTGATGGCTCGCACACACTAATGCCTTGCAAAGTCTGCTGCATGTGACAGAATCTCATTTCTGTAGTTAGTTAGGCTTTGCTTTGCTCTCGTTGTTTTGGTTTTGTTTTTAATGAGGCAAGGACGGACTCTTATGTTCCAGTCAAGGCTCAAACTTACTGTGTAAACAAAATAGCCTTGACCATCTGATCCCACTGTCTCTGCGTGGCCAGCGCTGGCATTACTGGTAAGGACTACCATGTGTGGCTTATGTAGTGCTGGGCATTAACTATAGGACTTCCTACACAGTATGCAAGCACTCAGGCAACTCAGACGTATCCCAGCCATCAACCAAACCCTTTCAAACACAGTTTTATCTGATGACTGTTCAAAGAGTGTTCAAATCCCTTTGCTCTGAGTCTCCTTCTCTGCTTCCTTTTTCATTCTTTTTTTTTTTTTTTTTTTTTTTTTTTTTTTTTTTTTTTTGGTTTTTCAAGACAGGGTTTCTCTGTGTAGCCCTGGCTGACCTGGAATTCACTCTGTAGACCAGACTGGCCTCGAACTCAGAAATCTGCCTGCCTCTGCCTCCCAAGTGCTGGGATTAAAAGTGTGTGCACTACCTCCCGGCTCCTTTTTCATTCTTTATTTAACTCATCTTTTCCACTCTTGGGGATTAACCCCAGGCCTCACAGATGCTAGGTCAGTGTTCTGCCACCACCGCTATGTCCCAGCCCTTCTGATTTCCCTTCCTTTGAAGCCATCAGAATCACTTTTACTTAAGCTACTGGTGGGTTTTCGCTCTGGAATGTGGACTCTATGAGGTGCTCCCCCAATGCAAAAATAGTCTTTTTCTTTTAGACACACATGATTTCAGTAGCTTTGTATTATTCCAAGGAATAATGCAAAGGCTGCCACACAGTAGTTACACAATAAGTATAAGTCAGGTAAATGAATGAATTTCTGGAAATTTTATCTGGTAGTCTGTTAATGAATGGCCCAAGATTAGATGTAGTACTAAAATACAATCCTTGAAGTAGCCCACAAAGGATACTGTAGTGTCTTGTCTATGTAATGTGATAGCTTTCCCCAGGAAACAATACAATACAGATGAGAACATCTGTTTGTAACTACACTGCCATTGTTCTTTGGTTTTGTTTTTTTTAATTTTGCACAATGTCTCTGTATGTCCTTGAGTCAAAACAGATAATGAAAAACTACAAAGACCCCAAATGTATCCTATATTTATATATTTGATAAACTGTACCTAGTATCAACTATAGATGGCATTTTCCATATTTCAGGATTTTCTAAAAATTTAAATGAAGAAATAGCAAGATTCTTTTACTCTTTGCAAAAATAGAAATAGTGGGCAGAGGCACAGAGAGAATGCTATTTACATAGGTGGTGAACATGTTATCTCCCTAATTTTTTTTTTTTGTGTGTGTGTATGTATTTAATCAGGCTTCTGTTACTGTAACAAAATACCTAAGAGAATCAGCCTAAAAGGCGGAGAGTTTCATTTCTGTACCCTTTGAGACACTTCAGTCTATGGTTAATGCTTCTATTTCTCCTCAGCCTGTGATGGGACAGTATGTCATGGTACAAAGTGTTTACTGGAACAAGCTATTCATTTCGCAGCTGCTGGGAACCGAAGAAAAAGAAAGAGCTAGAATCCTAATGACATCATGACTAGGCCCCCCTTGATAACGGTCCTGCTGACTTTCAAGAGCACCATTAACCAAGGACCAGAGCTTTAACAAATGGACTTTTGCTGGGATTTATCAAAACCAAAACAAGTTTCAATCAATGGTATGGGATATTTGATTATGGCACTGAGGAAACCTACTGGCTAGCAAAATGCACAGGCTTAGAAAGATGCAGCCTTTGTCAGATGCAGCTATGTGTGTCCTGAAGAGATGCCGTTTGGGCGAGCCTCTAAAAGCCTCCATAGATAAGAGTGCTGAAGACTGGAAGGTTCCTATTTTAAGGTAAGTTGCTTGGGAAAGAGAGGTCCTGTGGACTTTGCCTTATGACTGAAGCAGTCAGCTAGAAGGCCTTGGCTGCCTCACCATAAAAGTTTGACCCCTGCAAGGCTTGGAGCCCGGCTCCCATAGTATGGTTTAGCCTGCCAGAGGTATAGGGGAGGAGGAGGTAGACACTTCCTGTATAACAATTGGACTTTTGTTTGAGGTCTCTCTCTTCTGGCTCTTGGCTTGGCTTGGCTTGGCTTGGCTTGGCTTGGCTTGGCTTGGCTTGGCTTAGAAGAGGTTCCTGGTAAGACAGGGATTTTTCTCTTTGGGCTTGCAGGAACCACAGAGAAGCAGCTGGCAGGACCTTCATGGGTTTACAAGGGCTCAAGAGAAAAGTAGACTAACTAGTTAGAATGACACACATAGAGATTTCTAAAGAGCTAGCAGTTGCAGGATCAGACTTTTAATGGATATTGTGTATATAGTTAAGAGAATAGCTGGGCAGTGGTGGTGCATACCTTTAATCCCAGTACTTGGGAGGCACAGGCAGGTGGATTTCTGAGTTTGAGGCCAGCCTGGTCTACAGAGTGAGTTAGTTCTAGGACAAGCAAGGCTACACAGAGAAACCCTGTCTTGAAAAAAAACAAAGAGAGAGAGAGAGAGAGAGAGAGAGAGAGAGAGAGAGAGAGAGAGAGAGAGAATAAAGTTACCTGGCTGAGCTAGCATAGCAGCTTTTTACCTCAGCTGTCACACATAAATAATATGTCTTTATTATTATAATAATAATAAGGAAACCTACTGGCTAGCAAAATACACAAGCTTAGAAAGATAATCATCATCATCATCATCATTATTATATCTAAGTACACTGTAACTGTCTTCAGACACACCAGAAGAAGGTGTCAGATCTTATTAAGGATGGTTGTGAGCCACAATGTGGTTGCTGGGAATTGAACTCAGGAACTTCGGAAGAGCAGTCAGTGCTCTTAACCCCTGAGCCATCACTCCAGCCCCTCCTGTGTCTTTATTGATATAAATATTTGTTAAATTTAAATGGATAAATATTACAAATAGAAATCTAACTAATCATTTTCTTATTTTTAAAATTACATTTATTTATTCATTTGTATACAAAAGAACCACTAGGAAGAAACATTTCACTAGAACTGTAAATCTGTTTTTTTAAAAACTCAATGGCCAGGGAGTTCCCAGTTGTGGGAGAGAGCTAGCTGCTATTATTTTGCTGAAGGACTGTCATCTGAAGGGAACAGGGCAGCTGTGTTTGCTGCATAGGGACAGCAAGAAGTCAAGCCCAATCAGCATTCCAGCATGGAGAAGAGGGGGCTCCAACAGCTAGCTGTTGACAGATGAGAGGCTGCTGGGGCGGGCAATTTTTCTTTAAGGATGTGGCCTGTGATAGATCAACCATGTTCCACTGCATGGTCCCACACCCATGCATATCGACAAGCATTAGGCTCAGTGGAGTTGGTTGTTCCTTCCCTTTTCTCTGCTTGCTTGCTTTCTTTCTTTCTTCCTTCTTTCCTTCTTTTCTTCCTTCCTTCTCTCCTTCCTTCTTTCCTCCTTCCTTCCTTCCTTTTTTCTTTCCAGGGTTTCTCTGTGTAGCTTGGCTATCCTGGAACTTGTTCTGTGGACCAGGTGCTGGGATTAAAGGTGTGAGCCACCACTCACAGTATTTGTTGTTGTTGCTGTTTTCTAAGAAAAGAAAAAGAAAATAATATACAACATTAAATTGATAGGCATGAGAGGTGAAATCTGTAAGGAGTTAGTTGGATGGGAAGGCTGGGAAATGAGAATGATCAAAACACATTGTAAAAAAAATACATGTATATGAAATTCTCAAAGAATAAAAATATTATATTTAAAAATAGGCAGCTCCTACATTGTAATGTAACAGAGGTGACCCTGAAGCTTGCTGAATGAGAGATTAATTCCAGGCTATCCTCTGATTTGTAATCACAAAGACAATGGCACATTTCCCTTTCTCTCGTTCCTCTGGCCCTCTCCCCATCACTGAAATTTCTAAGTCTTAATGACTCCAACCTTTGGAGTCTAACTAATTGGCACTAAATTGTCCCCTTAAATAAACTTGTGTTCATCAAAACATAATAAAGGACACTGCAGGGGGCCATCAGCCAATACATTAACCATTGGGACAGGAGTGGGAATCACACACAGCAAATAGCCTGGTTTCTTCAATATCTAAGGGAGGGAAAGGGGGAAGCTACAAAGATTTAAAAGTTTCTGTGTGAGACTTGTATGGATTTGGGTTGAAATTACTTCAAACAGGTGTTTCTGAGATAATCAGAATGATCTGCACACTGACCACTTGTAAAAGGATTATTATTAATTTTTCAGGGCATATAGATGATATTGTAGTTAAGATGGCTTAAAAGGACATACTTTTTAGGCTGGGGCTGTGTCATGCTTGGGAGAATGCTTGTCTAGCATAAGAAGCCTTCGATTCATTTCCTAGGTCCATTGAAACCTGGTCTTTAATCCCAGCTCTCAAAAGGCTGAAACAGATGGGATTGCCATGAGCTGTAGGCCAGCCAAACCCACAGAATGAGACCCTGGCTCAAAAGAACAGAAGAAACAACATAAAGAAAAGCTCTCATCTTTTACTCGTGCATATTGGTGCTTTGATGAATACCTTACCATAGCCAGGATTTCCTTTTTAGAAATACATATGGGTATTCGAGCAAAGCAAGTGGAAGAGAGAGAAAAGAATCTAGACAGATATTGATTATTGTTACTTTGTTTGTTTTGTTTTGTTTTGTTTTGTTTGAGACAAGATTTCTCTGTGTAGCCCTGGGTGTCCTGGAACTCACTCTGTAGACCACACTGGCCTCGAACTCAGAAATCCACCTGCCTCTGCCTCCCAAGTGCTGGGATCAAAGGCGTGCGCCACCACTGCCTAGCTTTGTTACTTTTTCATACCAAGTAGTTTGCTAGTTTCTCACTACACAAAAACTACTGGGGCAGAGAGATGGCTCAGCAGTTAAAGAAAGGCACCCACTTCTCATATAGAATATTTCTCTTTTTTAAAGTTATTTTATTTATTGACATTCCACTCTTTGCCTCCTGCCTCAGCCCCGCCTCCCACAGTTCTTTAACCCATTCCTCCTCTCCTTGCCTCTGAGAGGGTACTTCCAGCCTCTCCCTTCCTTGGGGCCTCAAGTCTCTCCAGGATTAAGCACTTCTCCCACTGTGGCCAGACCAGGCAGACCTCTGCTATGCTCCTGGTTGGTGGCTCAGTCTCTGGGAGCTCCCTGGGGTCTTGGTTATTTGAGGCTGCTGGCTTTCCTAAGGGGTTGCCCTCCCTTTGTCTTTAATTCTTCCCCTAATTCAACCTTAGGGGTCCCTGAATCCAGTCCATTGGTTGGGTGTGAGTATCTGCTTCTGTCTTAATCGGGTGCTGGTAGGGCCTCTCAGAAGACAGCCATGGCAGGCTCCTGTCCATATAGAATATTTCTCCGTGAAGGACCAGAGTTGAGTTCCCTGTACTCGTGTCTGGCAGCTCACAATCATCTGTAACTCCAGCTCCATAGCATCTGACGACTTCTGCTCTCGGCAGAAATCTACATCTACATGCACAAATAAGCACACATAAGTTTCAAAACACTAAAGATATATCTTTTAAGGAATACACACACACACACACACACACACACACACACACACACACACACAAATAGGGGGTTCCTAGGATTAAACAAGAAATGTCATTTACACCACTAATATCGATGAGCATCCTGAAAGTTAAGGTCACCTTAACTTTAACCTTAAATAACACAATAGAAATCTTGCCATTGTGTGGAACTCGAGGATCCTTGAAATGTGCTTTTGGCCATACCCAAGTGCTCCTGAGCTGAGCAGGAAGACCATTAAAGTGTAAGTTCCAACAGATTGTGCCATAGGATATTTGAAATATTAAGATGTCAATCAGTTGCTGTATCAATGACTGGGGTGGGTGCTAAGACAAGCCTGCATTATGTGGGCATGTCTAATGTCCTTGCTGGATAAAAGAATAGAATGAATTCTTTGACAGGTGCCATGGACTGGGGTTCCTTACGGGGTTCCTTGTTCCGCGGGACGATGGGTTCTGGCCAGGTGTGCATGGGATTCGGCTTTGACAAACAGACTAGACACGAGTGGTGTAAGGTTTGAGTGTATTTCTCAAAAATGACATGAGGCTTTTACAATCATTGTAAAAGAGAGAAATGAAAAATCTGGCAGCTCAGTAGTCGAGGTACATCTGAGGCCATCTAAAGCACCCTGGATCTAAAACATCAGCCATCTCCTCTGGACTGGTGTAGCACCCCGGGCTCCGAGTATGTTCAGGCCGCATGGACTAGGCACGAGGGTAGAGGCTCGAATCTCGAATCTTCAATGCTGAATGCCTGAATCTTGAATGCTCACTCTCTTGAATCTAGACTGGTGCTGCACCCCCCGGGCCCAAGCACTCTGGGCCCGGGGGGGAGGGGGTTACGGACTGCATGAATCTAAGTCCTGGTCTACCTAAGTTCTGGTTCTAGTCCGAGTGCGAGCGAATCCAAATGCTGAATGCAGACTGTTGAATCTAGAATGCTCAATGCTGTAGACTGTCTCTCACACACACACTCTCAGATTAAGGTCCCGCCCATCTTAGGTAAAACGCCCACTGCCCACTATGCTAATCTTTTGGGGAAGTAGAGACAGTCTCTTGCTAATTCCTAGGAGTGGTTCAGCAGTAGTACAGGACTGAGAATGAGGATTTTACTTGACCTTGTCCTGGGATAAGTCTCTCATTCCGTGAGCTTCAGTGCCCTACCCACAATGCTGGAGGCAATTAGTTAGAATGGCTTAACATTCCAAGCCAGGGTTTGACTAGGACGTTGGAACATTGGTGAAGGTCAGAGAGCAATGTCCGAATTTTCTCTTACTAGCTGTAAAGAATTGATATCTTGGTGAGCCCCTAGCACACAAGTATGAGGACATATCTGGGCTACCTCTGAGTTTGGGGTGCCAGGCGACAATGCGGAGGCAGGAGACTGACTTTCCTTGAAGTTTACGCCTCAAATACCACCGTCAAGCAAAGTGTGCGTGGCAGACAGGAGTCTAAGGAACTGGTAAAGTAACAGTGTCTGATAAGGAGCCCACTGATCCACATCACCCCTTGCCATGTGTCTGCACGGCCACTTCTTTCTCTCTGGAATACAGAGGTGTGTTCTTTGAATGGTCCCTAGTAGGTGACAAGAATCAAACAAATGTAAAATCTGACAAATGGCTTAAGTTAGGACACTCTGACCCTTTTAACCTAAACAAATAATTTTTAACAAACTGCATGCAATCTGAAATTTTAAATGATGGTGCTCAATCCATATGCATATACAACTGATGATGATGGTCACATCCCATTCAAAACCCTTTTGACATTTACAACATAATATATCCAAGCAACATTCAAAGAGAAATGTGTTCAAAGCTATCCCAATTATTTTAGTTTGGCACTGTCTGTGGTAGGTAGTTTTTAACATATGGCCACAAATTCTTCCCACCTTGGGAAACCATAACTAAATCAAACCAAACTCCATTTTGCTCAGTGTGAATCTATTCTGTGCTGTGCTGTTTGCCCCACAAATGAATGCAGTGGAAGAAACATCTGAGGACTTTTGAGCCTAGGCTTCAAAAGTGTAAGCACTAATTTGCTCTTCTCCCTGGGAGCTTGCGTCCAGCTTCAAGAAAACTGAGGCCAAAGTTTCCTAAGGAGAAATTCAGGAGATGAATGGTCATCATGGTTCTTCCATCCCTACAGGAGCTTCCCATAGGATAAAGCAAAATGGAAACCCCAGCCTAGGTACCAAGACATGGAAGGACTAACTCAGCTCACCTCATGCTATGCCCAGGATCCTTAAGATAATACCTATAAGCCAGGCAGTGGTGGCATACACCTTTAATCTGAGCACTTGGGAGGCAGAGGCAGGAGGATTTCTGAGTTCCAGGCCATTCTGGTCTAAAGACTGAGTTCTAGGACAGCTAGGGCTATACAGAGAAACCCTGTCTTGAAAAACCAAAAAACCCAAACAAACAAACAAACAAACAAAAAAACCAAAAGATAATAACTATATGTTTTTTGGGTTATTAAATGGGAATTGTTAAAATCATTCAGCAATGTTGTCAAGGAAAAAATGAACAGTTGACTATTAAAATATTATATTCGAATCTCTGATATCATACTGCATAGTTTATTTCAGAGGATGGCTTTTTGAGGTTAATATTTTATTTTGGTAAAATGTTTTAAGCTCGCAAAAAATAATTATAGGAAATAATTAGGAACAGCTCTATACCCTTTATATTTTCTATTTTAAGCTTCTCTGTCTTTGCCTCTACTAATTTTCTCTATTCTAGATTTGTCTCTGAGTACTTCAATATATGCTTCCTAATAGCTGATATGTACAGTTATATACAACATTTTAAAAATAATGTCCTTGGTAGCCACTGAAGCTCTTCCTTTGTGTTGAGGATCCAAACAGGGATCGTGTCAGGGACCATGGTATTGATGAATTAATTTATATCTGTTTTAGTTAATTTCCTGTTGCTGCGATAAATATCATGACCAATAAGCAACTTGTGGAGGGAAGGATTTATTTCATCTCGCAGCTTAGAGTCCATCCCTGAGGGAAGCCAGGGCAGGACCTCAAAGCAGGGACATTGAGGCAGGACCTGAGGCAGAGAGTGCAGAAGAACACTGCTCACTGACTTTGTCCCCCAGGCTTACTCAGCTACCTTACTTATACTGACACAGTGGGTTAGACCATCCCACATCAATCCTTCGTCAAGAAAATACCCCACTGTCATGCCCCCATAGCAGTTTGATGGAAGCAATTTCTCAGCTGAGGTTCTCTCTTCCTAAGTGACTCTAGTTTGAATCAAGGTGTCCATAACTAAGCAGCATGGTTTCTGATCTAGAACAAGGTGGCCTGGAACAAATTATAAAGCTGAGGGAAACCTTGAGTCCCTGATCCTCTTGCCTCTACTTCCAAAGCTCTAGATTATGGCATACATCACCATACGTGGCAGGGATCATGTGTCAGGTGCCACAACAATTGCCATATATTTTTATTTTCTTTAAACACAAAATTTTGGCTTAACCCTTTTTGTGATTCTTGACTTTGGCATTACTGAGGCATACAGGCAGGCTAGTTATTTGCAGTATCTCCCTTTTTTTCTGTTTCCTG
>NW_022196905.1:183850823-183867644 GCF_008632895.1 Mastomys coucha | reverse complement strand
CGTTCATTTTGAGCATATGGACAACTACAGTTGTGTTGACTTTTACACTGTACTAAATACAAGGTGCACAAGGTTGTTATGCTCAGACATTATATTATCTTTGTACATTTGGTTAAGATTATATCACCCTCATTTTTCAATTGGCAAGTTGCATTTTTGCTTTGGAATTCATAGATAATTTGTGTGGACACTGTGCACATATCTTTTTCTTTATCAAACATTCACCCAGTAGTTTTGTATCCACTCCCTAAAGGGACATATTGTATGCACACAAAATAAACATTAGCTTCTACATACATGTTGAAGCAGAAGGTTCATTGTATTCTAAGTGTAGATAAATCAAAAATTTATAGCTTCAGTTTTATCTAGAAATATATTCATGAAATAAGTCTTGAGAATTTAGCCAACAAAATATTTACAAAAGACAAAACAGCTTAACATATGTGTGAATGTGAGCATGAACCATGGAATGCATGCGTGAATCATGGGATGCATGTGCATGTGGAAGACAGCCTCTGATTTTTTTATTTTTATTTATTTATTTATTTATTTATTTATTTATTTATTTATTTATTTATTGGTTTTTCGAGATAGGGTTTTTTTGTATAGCTCTGGCTGTCCTGGAACTTACTCTGTAGACCAGGCTGGCCTCGAACTCAGAAATCCACCTGCCTCTGCCTCCCAAGTACTGGGATCAAAGGCGTGCGCCACCACTGTCCAGAAAGCCTCTGATGTTGATTTTCTTTGCTTTGGGTTCTAGCGATTCAAACTTCAGTCCTCATGCTGTGTAGCAAGCTCATTTACCCACTGAGCCCATATCCCCAGCCCTGGATATTCTTAATCGTCCATAAATTAAGAATTCAGATAAGCAAGACACAGTGTGTGTACTCCAAAGTTAAACTCCTTGGCATTTCTGACAACAAACACAGTACTGTAACTGCTCTTTTAAGAAAATCCAGCTGCTGGTTTTCGTTTTCTGGCCCAGCGTACACAGACTATTCGCCAGAACTTAGTGAGCACTGACTATATGCAGATTCTAAATACTGAACCATTTCCTCCGTGTTAAAACAGAAGTGTTGCTCAAACAGATTGGGAAACGATGCATCAGGTGAGGCTTTCCTCCTGGCAGCCAAGGAGCTAAAGCTTCTGACCTCATTTGTTTAGAAAACACCAAGGAAACTTCAGCATCCTCTAATTATCCCATTAAGTGAGACATTTATGCCTCTTCCTGAAGAAAGGCTTACAACTATCAAGCAGCACCCCAAACTCCCCTTAGAGTACTCACAGATGATACACACACACACACACACACACACACACACGCACGTGTGTGCGTGTGTGCACGTGTGTGTGTGGCCATATGCCCCTGGAACCCACTTTTTCCCTTTGAATGGCATCTGGACTAAAGGAATTTTGACTGGTACCATTTCATATGTCAGTCAATAATTCTTCGACATAACAACATGTTAACAGTTGACTTTAGTATACCAATTAAATGCAGATTTTCATGTTCATGGAAGCTGTATAAAGAAATTATAGAACCTCAAACCTGAGTCAGTTGGCACAGATTTTAGAGATGATGGTACCGTTCCAAAGAGACACCTCACATCCAGGTGGCTGGCCTCTGGTGTTAACAGTGTTCATGGCTTAGGGTCTAGAATTTAGCATACCTGGAATTCGAAACACTGAATTAAGCATGAGGATGTCAAGGGATCCAGTTAGAGTTTGGATTCGCTCTGAGCAAACCACCAAGTCACTCTGTAACGCTGTGATAACAGTTTTGTGTCTAGCTTGCTGTGAGAATGGTATAACAGCCTAATTATTACACCGGGCCCTTGGCAGGCACAGATGCGGGCTACTTTCAAATGAGATAATTACATTAAAGAGATGATATTTTTTTCTGTCAAAGCAAATAATATAAGCCAGATAAATACTTCTAAAACTACTAAGTTAAAATATAGCGTGTCAATATGACGTGAAAAGGACCTTGATGCTTCATTAGACAGTCCCCCAGCTGCGGAACTTGCTCTCTGTGCGAGTGAGGTCACAGAATGACTTTGTTATATAGCTTTGACATGACCAAACACATAATTTGTTACCTGAATGACACGTGTTTTGTTGTGATAAGAATGGGGACTATAATCCCCTTTCCCTGGAAATGGTAAGAGTGCACAGTATCAGACTCCAGATGTGAGTCTAGTGAGTCCCTGGCCTCACTATACCAGGCTCAGACCTTTATGGTTTTGATAGACATGCTGAGAGCTCAGCTGGTGACAGGACTCCTCACTGCTAAATCTGCAGCAGTCTTCCAAAGTGGAATTGGCCAACAACAGTACCACTCACCAGCTTCCAGAGAGCTTCTGAGCTGACACAGCCATGCGCTTGGCTGGTCGAACCTTCTCGACAGAGAGCCACTTTAAACTTCAATTAGACTTTACCTCTCCTGAGGCCTGCTGCCATGGAAATTGAACAGCTAGGTTTTTATAACTCCACTCTCCATGAAGTAGGAACTCACCGTAGCTAACATACCACCTCCGTGGAGTCTACCTCCTCTGAGTTACTCTCTACTCTGAAAACAAACAAACAAAAATTCTCCATGGCAATACACTATGTGCTTCATAAAAGAAAACTTCGACAACCTCTTGATTTTTTTCACTGCATAAACTGTTCCTGAAAAGAAAATTGAAGCAGTCATTAAAAGATGACTAAGTACCATGGAAAATAAAAAAAAATGTTTATGGCTTAAAAAATATGACTTGAAGGAGTGAGCTAGTGAGAGACACAAAGGTAAAGGTTAGGAAATACAAGCCTGGCTAAGAAAGTACCATTTGATCTGAGACTTGAGTAAGGGCCACGTGGAGAGCTGTTAATTATAAAAGTGAAGCAACATTCCAAGGTCAAAATGTTGAGGTGAACATTGTTACAGAAGACAGTGCCTGCATCCCAGAGATGAGCAGAAGGGGCAGAGAGGATGGATTCTGAGGCAAAGGGGAGCGGTGGAAGCTGTTACAGATATATCCCTGATTATAATGTATCTCTGCATCCATTTTAAATACATTTGTTTTGTATGTCCACTGGTTTCTCTCTGTAGACCCAAGCTATCATAGATTAGAAATATTAGAGAGGAGTACTTGCCTCTGAACCGAATACATACAGGTATTATTCTTGTCATTATTCTCTACATAATTCAAGATTACAACTATCTGTACAGCTGTGATATTGTATTAAGTGTTATGGGCAATCTAGACATGACTCCTCTTGTATATGAAAGATGCTGATGTGCCATATGCAAATATAGGGACATAAATATCTTCTGCTGTTCTGGAACCAATCTTCTGTAGACAACAAAGAAAACTGTGTTCTGTCCCAGTGATCAGCTACCTTTGTCTGTTAAAGAATAGACAGTAAATATTCCAAACCTCATGATTGTTCCGCGCTATCTCCCGCCAGCAGGAAAGACGCGGCACACATAGGATCCTTCTGCAGTACAAGCTTTAATGCATCACAAGCTTCAGTTGAGGAGGAGGAGAGCCCCGACTATCTCAAAACCCTTCCCTTATATAGAGCTGTATGCCCGCCTCAGACGTGGCGACTCATAATAGGCTGTGTGACGATCAGGCCATTTGACGTGACCAAAGGCACTCGTTGGGATTTACAGGCACACGCGCACAAAGCGTTCTTATGCCAACGACAAGGCATTCTTATACCAACGGCAAGCCAAATGTCATCGCCATTTTGTAATGGCGATGTGCTTATGAAGTGGCTTCCCACACATGATCTCTGTGCTTTCTGCCGTAGCTTCTCAATTCAGGCCTTGGAGCACTGAGGCCAGAGGTAATATGTAACTAAATGAGTATAGTTATGTTCCAATAAAGCTTTATCTACAAAAACAGTTAGTCTAACTTACAAACACAAGTTCCTTCCTTTCTGCATTGTCTTTTTTTTTTTTTTCTGAGACAGGGTTTCTCTGTGTAGCCCTGGCTGTCCTGGCACTCACTCTGTAGACCAGGCTGGCCTCGAACTCAGAAATCCACCTGCCTCTGCCTCCCAAGCGCTGGGATTAGATTGCTGTCTTTTTGTATGAGACTTTGCTCAAGGTAAGCTAAGTTCCCTAACTTTCTCCTTAATCAGATCATGCTCCTGCTCACTGTAAAGGCAAGGAAACTACCTTTGCAATTATACTGATGACTGGAGACCCACAGTTGAGAAACAGGTTCATAGAAGGCTTCTGTGTGACAACCCTATTCCTACTCCACCCTACCCCAAAGGACCAACAGCCTAGACAGAAAACTACAGAAGAGAAAAATCCATTTTTTTTTTTTTTTGAGACAGGGCTGTGTAACGGCCCTGGTTCTCCTTGAACTCACTCTGTAGACCAAGTTTGCTTCTAGAGAGCCATCTTGCCTGGACCTCCTAAGTATTGGGAATAAAGGCTTACACCACAACTGTCCAGCAAAGAGAGCTCTTAAAAGTTGTGATGGGGTGGGGGGCGCTGGCGAGTTGGCTCAGCGGGTAACAGCACTGATGGCTCTTACGGAGGTCCTGAGTTCAAATCCCATCAACCACATAGTGGCTCACAACCATCTGTAATGAGACCTGATGCCCTCTTCCGGTGTGTCTAAACACAGCAACAGTGTACTTACATATAACAAATCTTTAAAAAAAATTGTGATAGGGATGCTGAAGTGTAACTCTCAACAACTGATGGCTTCTGGCAGGGGTATCCATGGGAAGGATGCAGTTTTCTTTAAGGGGCTGCCTACTGGGAGTTTGACCATGTTCCAGTGAGTCTATATGGGCAATACAAATTGGATTTTTTTCTTTACTTTTTTTCTCTTTTGGAAGGGGGGGTTGTCATATAAGGGTTGCGGGGAGCAGACCTGGGATGACTGGGAAGTAGATGCAATCAGGGTGCATGATGTGAAGTACCCAAATAACCAGGGTATTATGTAGGAAATTAAAAAAAAAAAAATGCTGGGGTTGGAGAGATGGTTCAATGGTTGAGCACACTCTCTACTCTTCCAGAGGACCTGAGTTCAATCCCAGCACCCACATGGCAGCTTACAACTGTCTGTAACTCCATTTTCAGGGCATTTGACACCCTCACTCCAGTGCTTATAAAATAAAATTAAATAAAGTATTTTTTTAAAAATTGCCTCAGATGTTCTATGTCCTTTGCATTTTTGTGTATATTAAAACTAGATGCCAATTTCTGCAAAGAATCCTTTTGGAATATCAATCTAGAATATGTTGCGTGAATGGAACACTTTGAAGAGAATTCATTTCAAAACAAAAATGCTTAAATCATCATCATGACCATTACCATCACCAACATCACTGCATGTATTTGTGTATGTGTGTAAGGGGGATGTCCCAGATTAAGCAAAAGATCAATTCTTTCTTTCCACTATGTGGGTTCTGGTATTCAAACTCAGGCCATCAGGCTTGAAAGCAACCACTTTTACTCTCTAAGCTATCTTGCTAATCCACATGTATGTTTTATATAAGTATAAAACTTTTAAAAAAGGAATTAATAAATTGTACTTCACAAAAATTCAAAATAAATTTTATGTGTACTTCACATTAAATTCAAAACATCTATAATCTTGAGAAAATATAGAAAACATGTATATTTAATAAAGAGCTCATAGCTAGAACAATAAAAGAGCTCACAGCTAGAATACATAAAGTGCTTTTATAACACAATAACAAAATTACAATCAACCTAATTAAAATATGTGAAGAGACAATTTACTAGTGAGCATATCAGAAAGCAAATAAGGACATAAAACATACTCTACTGAAGAATGCTAATTCAGATAGGAATAAACTATCTTTACACAGCCAAGGGAATGGTGGGATTTACAATGACTGAGAAACCAGGACTCACACAAGTTTCAAAGGGAATGCAAAAGGGAACCTGGACAGGGTTTTGTTTTTGTTTGTGGGATTGTTCTGAAACCCAATATATTGCTAAGTGTGGTGGTTTGAATGAGAACAGTCTCCATAGGCTCCTGTGTTTGAATACCTGCTCCCCAGTTGGTGGAAGTGTTTAGGAAGGATTAGGAGGTGTGGACTTGTTGGAGGCAGGCTTTGAGGTTTCAAACACCCAGCGTGTGTCATTCCCAATAGCTCTCTTTGCTTGCAGATCAGGTTAGCTCTCAGCTCTCTCTCCACTGCTGTGTTTCCTGCTGCTACTCTGCTCCCTCCTGTGATGGCCATACTCTAACTCTTAGAAACCATCAGCCCCCAAATGAAATGCTTAGTTGCCTTGGTCATGGGGCTTTATCTCAGCAATAGGAAAGTAGCTAAGACACCGAGGATAACTTTCTACTCCTGAGCCACTCACTGGTCCCTCTCCCATGCAAAGATTACAAGCATGCTTCACCAGGACAGGCAAAACCGTGTAGTTCTGTTTTAAGTTTGACAGGGGCGTCGGCTATAGATCACTTTGTAGATTGTTTGACTGGTAGACACAAAACTCTGGGTTTGATCCTCAGATTAAAGTGAATAAAATGAATTCTAGAAAAGGCATGCCTACTCTGATGGAAAGCAGATTGGTGTTAAACAACAATGGGTTGGTGGTATGTGGGAGGTAAAGACAAAGGGACGAGAAGGTCAAGATAATTTCTAGTTGTATAGCTAGACAAACCTGGGGAAGGACTCCAGACACTCTACAGATAACGACGGGCAGCCTGAGAATGCTGAGAGTGAGAGAAATGCTCTTCCTGGGGAAGAGCCCTCCAAATAGTTTTGTTGCTGTTGTTGCTTTGTTTTGTTTTTTTGTTTTTTGAGACAGTGTTTCTCTGTGTAGCCCTGGCTGTCCTGGAACTCACTTTGTAGACCTTGAACTCAGAAATCCACCTGCCTCTGCCTCCCAAGTGCTGGGATTAAAGGCATGCGCCACCACTGCCTGGCCCAAATAGTTATCCAGTACAAAATTGTCACCCTTGAGGTCATATACATACGTGTGACATTATGTGGGCTAAGCAGGTTGTATGTATGTATTCATACACACAAGAGACAAGCACATACACATGTATGTAGGTATATATGTATCTACATTCTAGAGGGAAAAGACTATGATATGAATTTGAGGGACTGGAGGAAGAAAAATTACATCATTTTACCCTTTCTTCTCCCTCCTCCTCCAGCCCTTCCCATACACAGCCCTCTCATAAGTTCATGGCCTTTTTTTTTTCCTTTTTGAGGCAGGCCTTCACTATGTAGACCAGGCTGTCCTCAAACTACCTCCTTCTGCCTTGCAAGTGCTGGGATTAGAAGCGTGCACCACTGTGCTTGGTGGCCTTCACCAACATTATTCACTCAGTATACCCTTAACACAGCTGAGGAACAGTTAACCATAAAAGCCACAAGGCAGGACAGTTCCATTTTCCATCACACAGAAACTGTCCTCTTGCCCCTTGGTAAGTGCTTTTCCTGCCACCGACACTAGCACCCCACTGTTGTATAAAACCCAACCCGCTTTCCATCACCGCTTTTCCAAGACTGTGTGTCTTGTCCAGAATCTGTTTTATTCTTTCAAATCATGCCGAATGTACTTTTTGGTGTAAGGTCTCTTTCACAAAGCACATGCTTTTGCGATTCACTCAAATTGTTACATGTGTTAGTAATCATTCCTTTTGTGTGCACAGAAGCATTCCACCGCATGTTTATACCACAGTATGTGTATCCATTCATTCTGCAGTTGATAGGCATGAATTGTTTCCAGTTTGGGGCTAGAATTTAGAATAAAGTGAAATGGACATTCCTGGGCAAGGCTGTATATGAATGTCATTTTATTACTGTTCAAGACCTAAGGATGAATTAACCAGGTCTTATATAACAACATAACAAACTTATATTATATATATATTCTATTCTCTCTATATATATGTATGTATGTATATATGTATATTATATATATATAATCTTTTACTGTCAACGTGTAGTTACCCTGAGCTACACAGCAGTTACCTCTTTATCAGAAAAATGACATTAATACATATATACGCACACAAAATATTTAATGGAAATAAAAGAACCACTGACTTGGCAATTGGGCATAGCTCAGTGGCAAGTTGTTTTTTTTTTTTTTTTCTTTTCTTTTTTTAGTTTTTCGAGACAGGGTTTCTCTGTTTCTCTATATAGTCCTGGTTGTCCTGGAACTCACTCTGTAGACCAGGCTGGCCTCAAACTCAGAAATCCCCCTGCCTCTGCCTTCCAAGTGCTGGGATTAAAGGCGTGTGCCACCATTGCCCAGCTGGTTTGGTTTTTTTGTTGTTGGCTTTTCTTGACGTTAGAAGTGGGTTCTGGGATTTGAACTCAGGTCATCTGGAAGAGCAATCAGTGTTCCTAACCAGTGAACCATCTCTCCAGCCTCCAGAGCTAGCTTTAAAAATAGTCCAATTTAAGGAATTAAGAAGCCAGGGAAAGCAATGAAATTCATTTCTATTTAAAAAGAAACCTGGGGAAATATTTGGAGTCAAACAGGTTTTGTCAACTTTGGTAGTCACTGAAAATTATTTGGCCTTAAAAAATAACAAATCCAAAGTGAAAACACCTGTATCTACTTTGTTGCGCCCTTTGGGCTGAGAATGAGCCAGAAAATGGATATTGGACACAAAGGGGATAAATTAAATTACCAAAGGATAGCAAATGACCTCAGTTACTTTTGCTTATTAATTACAGAATAATGCAAACCATGAAATTGGAAAGATTTTGGTAAAATAAAAAGGTTTGGGGGCACTAGCTACATAGTTCTACATTTTCACACAAACATATACCATAATTAAGTGCCCCACTGTTTTACACTTCTCCTGATCTCTGTCCTATGGTACACTTAGGGTTTTTCCTGAATGGAGTTCTTAAAAACTAGAGGAAATAGTGGATCATGTAGATTTCTGTATTATGCATTTACAGTTTTGAGCCAAGTTCATGTTTATTCCCAGCACACTGAATGAAGGCTGGGTAAAGAAATTTGCTCTATCATCAAGGAAAACAATATGTCTTTTGTGGTGCTTTGCACTTACTGTACAAAATTCATTGCTTTCTTGAAAAATGAATAGAATCTAGTTTTTCTTTGCTTAATAGGGTTTTCCTCTAAGAAGAAACCAAGGGGAATCTAAATGAAAGAGAATTATGTTTTTAGCATTGGTGTAGTTATTGTTCAGAAGAGAGGAACTGTTAACAAAAATATTCAATGAGTAAAGACCAACAAAAGATGGGGTTGATACTGTAGCTCATAACAAAAGAGGGGCTGATGATGGATCCACAGTGAAGAGAGAGCACTGCCCCTGCCAAGGACCCAAGTGTGGGTCCCAGCGCTCACATCCAGCAGCGTATGATGGCTTGTAGCTCCATCGTCTGTGCATGAGCTGGTGTTTGCTCTAACATACTCACACCCACATGCACACACACACACATACACACACATGCACACACAAAATTAAAAGTGAGGCCTGGAGAGATGGCTCAGTGGTTAAGAGCACTGACTGCTCTTCCAGAGGTCCTGAGTTCAATTCCCAGCAACCACATGGTGGCTCACAACCATCTGTGATGGGATCTGATGCCCTCTTCTGGTGTATCTGAAGACAGCTACAGTGTACTCATGTATATAGAAAAGATAAATTAAAAAGACAAAAAAGCCTTTAGTTTAAAAAAAAATTAAAAGTGAATAGATGTTTTTAGAGATAACAGTCTATGTTCAAATCATATTTTCTAACAAAACGATCTATAAGTTCTAATTATCTTGCTATGAACTATGTACGACCTTCCATTCAGCTTCAAACCAACATATGTAAATCAAATACTTAATGATTTGCAATGCATACAAATAAATATTCTCCTGGTTTTGATCGTGAAGAGGAGCATTTGATATTAAGCTATATTTTTGACTTGGTCTCTGTAAAGGAGAAAAGGCAATGTCTTCTCACCCACAACAAAGATTAGTAAAAATGGCGGACCAAAAGTTTCAGGTTCAGACTCCATCTCAGAGAACCTGACCTAATGTTGAACACAAGTTAACAGGCTGGTACCTAGCACCAGGTTTCAGGCTACCCGGCAACAAGACCTGTGTCTGGCACCAGCCTCCAGGTTACTACCCTGCCCTTGGCACTTCACTTCCTACAAGTTAAGTTTGTGGTTTGGCTCCCAGCACCAGCCAATTTTGTAAAAGGCCACAGAAGCCCCCAAATTAGATACTTGCTAGGCTAGAGACACCCCTCACTTTGCATTTCCTATAAAACCTTGTCCCAATGAGAGGTTGGGGCTTCTCCATCAGAACCATGGTTAGGAGACGAGTGAAGCCCAAGCTCAAGCTTGTGAATAATGACCCTAGTGCAATTGTGTCACATCAGCTCCTGATTGGTCTTGAGGGTTTGCAGACACTTCCTGGTACCACAACAAAAGAAGAAGAATTAGTACACAGATTAGTAAAAGAGAGCACACACACTTACTTAACACGAAGCCATCAGAAGGAAAGAGCCAGGGCCCGAATGGTGGCTCAATGGGTGAAGATGGCTGCCACCAAGGTTGATGACCTGAGTTCAGTCCTTGGGTCTGACCTGGAAGAAGAGAATTGACTCCTACAAGTTGTCCTCTAATCTCAGCATGTGTGCCCAGACGCTTGCACCCTTTCCTCACCTCCTAAAGTAAAATTAATGCAGCATGATAAAAAAAAAAAAAAAGTCTATCAAGCAATGAAGACTCAAGGACTCACAGAAAACAGTCTTTTATAGGCTATGTGGCAAATCATGGTTGAGAATAAAGTTATGATTTAATGGTAGTAAACTGGGATGACCTTCAGATTTACTTCGGACTCCGGGTCAGAGTTAGGATTCCTCTGGAGTAAAGATGTGACCTGCTTTCATGGGGTGGGGGCAGGGGAGAGAATATTTTATGATCTGTTCAGGGAGTGAGGGATCACATGCTGGGCAGTGGTGGCGCACACCTTTAATCCCAGCACTTGGGAGGCAGAGGCAGGTGGATTTCTGAATTCGAGGTCAGCCTGGTCTACAGAGCGAGTTCCAGGACAGGCAGGGCTGTACAGAGAAACCCTGTCTCAAAAAACAAAAATCAAACAAACAAACAAACAAAAAAAAGTGGGAGATCACAGGTGACCTTCTTTCTCCCGTTTTCTCAGTTTACATTAGTATAAACCAGTATGCCAATGTGCCAAATGCCGCTTAATGTGTCCTGCAGCCGTCAGCTAATACAACCCACAACTAAGATCTTACGGATGAGTTTTTCTTTTCTTTCTCTTCCCCTGGCCCCCCTCTCTGTGTGCATGTGTGTGTGTGTGTGTGTGTGTGTGTGTGTATGAGTGTGTAAGTGTGTGTATATGTGTGAGTGAGTGTGTGTGTGCATACACGTGAGAAAGCCAAAGGTCTATGCTGACTGGCCAGTCCCCAAAAGAATCCTCCTTTCTCTTCCTTGCTAGAGCTGGGGTTGCAGGCACATGCAGTCACACCCAGCTTTTTGGGCACTCAGGTCTCCTTGTTTGCACAGCGAGCATGTCACTCACTGAGCCCTTTCCCCAGCTTTGACTAATGTTCCTAGAATGACCATCAGCTCTGTTGAAAACATAGACGAACATCAGCAAGCTTTTCAAGGCTGCATTTCCACGAACTGGCTCCCTCTCTGTGCTGGGTTCAGCACAGGGAGTCTATTCCCACGAACTGGATCCCTGTCTGTGCTGGGTTCAGCACAGGGAAGCTATTCAGAGAAAGTGCTAGACTTTGCTGTCTATGATTCACGAGCATTTCCCCCCTCCCTGTCACCTCTGAAGCTCTAAGAACTATCCTGCAGCCCTCTTATCACTCAGCTTCACTTCTTGCCCACACTGGTAAGCACTTTTTCCTGGAAACCCTTGATAGTCAGTCCTCGATTTTAGTTTAATTTACACACCACATTAATCCTCAAATCCTTTGGTGGAAAGGTACTTCTCACCCGACTTAATACATTGAAACTTTTAAATCTATAATTTTAAACACAAGGGGAAAATCACACATAAGGGATTTTAGAGAGGCCCAGAGGGATACGTTGGGGTGTAAAACGAAGGACTGAAGCTTACACCCTAAGCCCTCTTACATCGCAGCCCGGCAGAACTTGAAAGGCTTTCTCCCTCTACAAACCCAATCCAGCAGGACATTAGAATGGCGATGCATCCAATTTATAAAATCAGCACTCTAATTTATATCGGAATACCTCTGTATAACTCACAGTTTGGGTTTCTTTGTGTTGGTTAAACACTATCTTACAAAGGACTAGGGGGATTGCTCCATGACTGAGAGTGTCTCGCTTCTCCAGGGGACTTGAGTTTGGTTCTCAGGTACTGTGATGCAGCTCAAAACTGCATGCAACTCCAGAGCCAGGGACTCAAGACTGCCCGCATCTTAACTCTGTGCCGCCCATAGTCACAAGTAATGCCTGCACATTTACAAACATAGTTATAAATAAATCTTTAATATAATCTTATAGTTAGTCATGACAAAGCCTTGTATTATCACACTGCTCACGATGCTCTCTGCTCCCAAACTGACTTTGCTGCCTGCTCTTGTACAGTTTCCAGGACTTCCACCCGTCTGTTGGGTGCAAGTCATTTTATGCTAAAAAGTAGACTGTTTGCACTGATCCTATTAGCTTATGGGGAAGATAAAATGTGCAGGGAAATAATTTGTTTTTCCTTTATCCTAAATTTGTGACTCTGACCCATAAGTAACAAAGACAGGTTAGCAAGAGAAACGCATGCCATTTATTTAATAAAAGTTTTATGCAACACGGAAAGTCTTTAGAAATAAAGATTTACCAGGTAGTGGTACACCTTTAATCCCAACACTCAGGAGGGAGAAGCAGGAGGATCTCTGATTTTGAGGCTAGACTAGTCTAGAGAGCGAGTTCCAGGACAGCCATGTCTACATATAGAAAACCTGTCTCAAAAAAACAGAGAGGGAGGGAAGGAGAAAGAGAGGGAAGGAGAGAGAGAGGGAGGAGAGAGAGAGGGAGGGAGGGAGAGAACACGAAATGGTAACCCATGTACATCCTGTTAGGCATGATGGATGGAAGAATAGGCTATTATGGGGAAGTGTGATGGACCTAAAGGCTATATCCTGATGGCAATAAGCCATGGGAGTCAGCTATTCAACAGCACTGTCGGTTCAGATTCTTCTCTTTTTTTTGTGTCTTCAGAGATAAGGATGTTCTTTCTCCCAGGTATGAGGAAACACCTCTCTTGAGGGTCTCCTGGCTGGCTGGGTGGGGGTGAGGAATGGGGAGAGGTGTGATTGAGTAAATAAAGTTAGAGAGACCTTTCTAGTAACATAGATTTCTAAAAAACAAAATGTGACATTCCAGGCTTGACCTAGTCTACATCAGGTGTCATTAACACTTAAAGCTGCATGTCCCCCACTTGCTTTATCCAGTCTTCTTTTCTGGCTAACTGGGTTCCAAACCCCTGTAGATTATTCTCTAAGAGATTTTGAAAGTCCCTTGTTAAGGAAACACATAGTCTAAAACTAAAACAGAACACTGACACAAATCAATAGTAAAACTGGTAAAGAAACAATACAAAATACTTATTGCTACATTATACAATAAAGTTGAACAGTTTATGATATGTCAGCATAACATAACAAGAACTACTAAATTTGATGCAAAAATGCATAGTTTTATAATGAAACATAAATTCCCATGGAATGCCTCTGTTTGCATTTTTTTCACTACTAGCCTAAAGCTGGAAAAAATGATATCAAAGCTTTTGTGTCTCCCTAGGGTCCTCAGAGTGTCAGAACTATCCTGGATTTCTTAAGGAATGGGGACACTCTACTCTTTCCAGAAACCCCCTACCATTCTGTTTTGCAGGGTGCTTAAACAGACAACTGTATCATAAAGAGATTAAGAAGAGCCAGTTGTATTTATCTGGGTTCTGTAGAGGAATAAACCAAAGATGATACACACAGACCCCCCCCACACACACACACATACATGCGCACACGTGCATGTTGGTGTTTGCTTTAAAATACTAACCATAGCTAAATCGTAACTGAGAACTCATAATTACTCAGTCCTTGAGTCCGGATGCTTCAGTGCCACAATAGCTATATCAGGGAGAGGGATGGGCCACCGACAGCTGCTCAGTCCACAAGGCGAGTACCTGAGTAGGTCCAATCTGAGACCAGAAGGCAGGAAGTTTCTTGGAAAGTTACTGCACAAAGAAAGCTTGGAAAAGCAGGTCCTGTTATCAGTGAAGGAATCCACAGTCCCAGGCAACAAGGAAACTCAATTCTGCAGCAGTGCAGTGAAAGACAAGATGATCTTTGTTTTTCTTTTTTAAAGATTTATTTATTTATTACGTACGCAGCAGCAGTCTGCCTGCCTGTATGCCTGCAGGCCAGAAGCGGATGCCAGCCCTCATTATAGGTGGTTATGAGTCACCATGTGGCTGCTGGGAATTGAACTCAGGACCTCTGAAAGAGCAGCCAGTACTCTTAACCACTGAGCCATCGCCTTTTCTTTTTCTTTTCTTTTCTTTTTTCTTTTCATTTTTGTTTTTGTTTTTTGTTATTTTGTTTTGTTTGTTTGTTTGTTTGCTTTTCAAGACAGGGTTTCTCTGTGTACCCCTGACTGTCTTGGAACTCACTCTGTAGACCAGGCTGGCATCGAACTCAGAAATCTGCCTGCCTCTGTCTCCCAAGTGCTGGGATCAAAGACGTGTGCCACCACTGCCCAGCAAGCCATAGTTTTTTTTTTTCCTCCACAAACTTTTCACGTGGGCTGCTACCAGAAGGTGCCACCTACAATGGGATGGGTCTTCCTGATATCAATCAAGGCAACCTTGGACATTTCTTCAGGTGAGGCTCCCTACTCAGAAGATTCTAATTTCTAGGAAATTGACGATAAAAGCAACTATAATAGCATATTAATAATACACAGGCAAACACTGTGGTACAAAGAGTATCACCAACCCACTCATGTCATGAGATGCAGAGAGACAAGTACCAAGGCTCTCCCATCCTGCCCCACATGGTCCTTACGAGCTTTGAGTCTTTGAGAGGGTTATTTTGGAACACTCTACTTCCATTTCATTATCTAGAAAATGAATACCACAACAATGTCTATCTTACCAGGCTAATAAGAAGATGAAGGGTTTGATGAGTACTCTGTAAGTAAATCATTCTGCCATCTTAAAATATTTATTTTGAGAAGCTATGAAAAACTTAAATCAGATTTGACTCTTCCAATGAGCCCATTTCTATCCATCTTTTTTCCGAAGTTAAATAAAATATTTTACATATCTTTAACACACGTGGCTTAGTTTTTGATCCTAAAAAATATAAAAATTTAAATATTACTCCAGAGATAAATTAGAAATCAGGGTGCAGAATCTTCCTGGGAAAGTATACTCATTAAAAATTGAGTAGAAGGGCTAGAGAGACGGCTTAGCAGTTAAGAGCACAGTCTGCTCTTCCGAAGGTCCTGAGTTCAAATCCCAGCAACCACATGGTGGCTCACAACCATCCATAATGAGATCTGACGCCCTCTTCTAGTGTGTCTGAAGATAGCTACAGTGTAATTACATATAATAAATAAATAAATCTTAAAAATAAACTGAGTAGCTGGGCAGTGGTGGCACACGCCTTTAATCCCAGCACTTGGGAGGCAGAGACTGGAGGATTTCTGAGTTTGAGGCCAGCCTGGTCTCCAGAGTGAGTTCCAGGACAGCCAGGGTGTATTAGTCAGGGTTCTCTAGAGTCATAGAACTTATGATAGTCTCTATGTAGTAAAGGAATTTATTGATGACTTACAGTTTGTAGTCCAACTCCCAACAATGGTCAGCAGCAGCTGTGAATGGAAGTCCGAGGATCCAGCAGTTGCTCAGTCCCACAAAGCAAGCAGGAGAAGCAGAGGGAGCTTTCTTTCTTCCAATGTCCTTACATAGGTCTCCAGCAAAAGGTGTGGCCCAGATTAAAAGTGTGTGCCACCACACCTTTAATCCCAGATGACCTTGCTTGAATTTGTAGATCTTCCAGTCTTAATCTTCTAGGATTCATAGCTACTATGCCACCACACCTTTAATCCCAGATGATCTTGAACTCATAGATCTTCCTATCTTAATCTTCTGGGATTCATAGCCACTATGCCTCAAGATCTCTATGCCAAGATTCAGGTCGGAAACTTGTATCTCTCAGCCTCCAGATTAGAGCCACAGGTGAGCCTTCTAATTCTGGATTGTAGTTCATTTTAGATATAGTCAAGTTGGCAACCAGGAATAGCCACAACACAGGGCTATACAGAGAAACTTTGTCTCGAAAAACCTAAATAAATAAATAAATAAATAAATAAACGAACTGAGTAGGAAAAAAAAGATACAAGCAAAAATAAAATAAAGTAGCAATTTATGGGGGAAAAACCCTGAATAACTGGGTGTGGTACAGTGTGACTGTAATTTCAGCACTTGGGAGTCCAGGCCAGAGGCTCAAGGGTTCAAGGTCAGCCTGGGTTACATAGCTAATTTGAGGCCAGTCCTAGCTATTCAAAAAAAATGTAAAGCAAGATTCAAAGGATAAGAGCACTGGCTGCTCCTCAGGGGGCTTTGACTTAATTCCCATGTCCCACCCAGTGTCTCACAACCATCTGTAACTTCAGTTTCAGGTCCACTGCACTCTTCTGGCCTCTGAGAGCAATGCATACATGTGGTGCATAGATGTACATGCATGCAAAGCACCCAAACACATAAAATAATAATTTAAAACATGTATTTTAGGCCGGGTGGTGGTGGTGGTGGTGCCGCCGCACACACCTTTAATCCCAGCACTTGGGAGG
>NW_022196905.1:183840103-183850813 GCF_008632895.1 Mastomys coucha | reverse complement strand
TTTTTTAAAGTGAAAAGAAAGAAAGAAAACCCCACCTATTCAGTGTGAAAAGTTAGGTGTGAAAACTTAGTCACTGGAGTGTTGTTTATATACTGCAAATGATGCTGCCTAGGAAATACACTTACTAAAATGTCTACCTGGGCTGGTGATATAGTTCAGTTGGTAATGTGTTTACATTATGTGCATGAGGCCCTGGGCATAATTCCTAGCACCATGCACACGCACACATACAGCAAATGTTTATTATAAATCTAACTATAAAATTATAACTTTATTATAAACCTGCATTTGATTAATGTAGATTTCGAGGTATTCTACAAGACAATGTCTTCTTTTAAAATTGCCAATATCATGGGAGGAAAAAAAAAAAGAATGATGGTAACGTAAATTTTTCTTGTCCATGAAATGCAAATTTTGTCCCTTGGAATGTTATTGGTGAGTTTGCAACTATTGATGTGTATGCAGATCAAGCTAGTCTGCCAGATTTTGTGTCCAGACATCTGTTTGTAATTCCATCCCTGCATTCCTCACTTCTTATGTGACATATATGTGTGCTGCTTGGTACTGTGTGCAGTTGCTTAGGATTTATACTTCTTCACAAATTAATAAATTAAATAGAATCTTCCCCCATGCTTATTTAGTATTTGCATTGGAATTGTGATCATATTTTCTTTAAAATTTACCCTTTGACATATGTTGACATATTTCTTAAAGTGATTGTTAGTAGTTTTATATAAAAATAACATTATTTTAAAATAGAAATAGCATGTTGCCCCAAAACTTCGGAGACTTTTAAATATGTTTCTACATTTTCTCTTTCCCTACTTGTAGTCAATACAAATATATTCATATATGATTAAGACAGGAAATTAAATGTAGAAATAATGCAACTGTAAAATTATTTAAGATAAAAGCATGTGATACAAAATACAGTTATTAAAACAAGAGTTTCAGGGCTGGGGTATTGCTCTGTAATAAAGCACATATCTAGCCTTGGGTTCATCCCCAACTCTAACTGTCACAAGACACACACAGACACACATACCAGAAAACAAATCAATCCAAACAAAGAGACGACCCTCCTCTATCCCCACCCCTACCCCCAAAGAAAGAGTTTTAAAATTACCTATCTAGGGTAGCCAGAAAAGGTCCAAATCCAGAATTACTGAGAGGGCACATCTGTAGATTACTAAGAGAAGATGTAGACATCATTTAAGAAGAAAACAAAGATAAACTATCATGGGGTTCATACAAGCTGTGCTATAAACGATGCACTAGTTACCTAATGTTCTAAGAGAAATTGCACCAAATTTATTGGCCTAAAATAATAATAATATTTGTTAGTATTACATAGCTTCAACTGGTCAGGAATTCAGATAGAACATAGCAAAGGGGATAGCTTGTCTGTCCCAGAAATGTCATCTGCAAAACTCAAGATGGGTGTTAAAACCATTGGAAGACTTAACTGGGCACAGAAGTCTGCTTCTGAGCTTCCTCGTGCTCATGACTTTCAGCCTGGTACCAGAAAGTCAATTTCTTTGCCACATAGAAGGCTGACTGGGTGTTCTGATGACCCGGTCACCGGTTCCCTGAGAAGCATCTGAGAGTCTAGTGGTTGCTATCCTTTCTAGGGTGTGTCCTTGAATCATGTGCCCCCTCGCTCTGTACTAGATGAGAGTCAGAAGTGTTAGAAAAGTGTAGGGGGTGGTTCTTATGTTAAGGTCCGGTTCCCCAATTGGTTCTTGATCTATCAGTAAAGATGCCAGGGGCCAATTGCTGTGCAGAAAGAAAGGCGCAGGACCTGCAGGAGGAGGCATGAAGACTCAAGCAGATGAAGAGTTAGGAAGAGTTTTTCAGCTGTGCCTGAGAGGGAGAAAAGGCCATCAGCCATGTGAGATCTCGGATGGAGTAGCCATTGGCCACTTCCCCAACTGGGCCTGGGGTAGCAGCTAATGCTGAGGGCAGATTTAGGGTGTTGAACTGGGTCTAAATGTAACTGAGCAACTCAAGTTGAGGACAGATTTTGGGTGCTGAGCTAAGAGTATTGGGAAGGGCGTCCTAGCCTTGTGAGATTAAAAGCACCCAGGAATTAAGCCAAGATGGCTAATGTGTGTGTGTCTTACATTCATGGATCTGAGGGAACCTGGGCATCGCTGGTAGAGTGGTTCACCTGGAGCTTAAAGCAAAAACTACAGCCTACAGAAAATAGTTCATCTCTCATGTTAAAGGAGTCAATGAATTTGAAGATGTCTTTGAAAAATGATTACAAGGAACCTGAGGAACTAGTTAAATTTGCCAAGAGACTGAGCTCAAAGGGCAGACTAGCAAAGGAAAAGAAGCTGGGTTTCAGCTCCATAAATAAATAAATAAATAAATAAATAAATAAATAAATAAATCATATATATAAATAAATACTTTTTGAAAAAAAGCAACTCAACTGAGTCCATAATGTTTTTAACCAGTTCTGCTTTCTCCATCTTCAACCATTCAAACTGTCATTAAATGTTAGAAGGGAGACTGTGAAAGCAGAATTTTAGAAAGGTGAATTTGGTGAGAATGAATTAGAAAGGTGAATGTAGGGGTTCATGCTTTTATTCCCAGAATTCAGGAAGTTAAGACAGGGGGATCAAGAACTTGAAGCCAATGCTTTGCCGGCTAGCTAGATGTCTAGCTAGATGCTAGATAGATGGCTTAGTGGTTAGAGCACTGGCTGCTCCTCTAGAGGACCCTGGTTCAGTTCCTAACACCCACAGAGGAGCTCCCAACTGTCTGTAACTCCAGGTGCAGGGGATCTATTGCACAAACATGCATGGGGTGCACATATACGGGCATGCATGCAAAATACCAATACACATAAAATAAATCAATCTTGCCTGGTGTAGTGGTATACTACTTTAATATCAGCACTCAGAAGGTAGAAGCAAGTGGATCTCTTTGAGTTTGAGGTCAGCCTGGTCTACAAAGTGAGTTCTGGGACAGCCAGGGCAGTTACAGAGGAACCCTGTCTTGAAAAAAAGAGAGAGAGAGTTTGAAGCTAGTCTGGAATCTATAGTGAAACCCTGTTTCAAAGCCTCAATGGCAAATGAGATAGCTCAGCTGGTAGGGATGGTTGCCACCCAGCCTGGCAACTTAAGCTACTTCTCCAGATCCACAAATTACCTTCTGATCTCCACAGGGGTGCTACCCACACAAAACAATTAAACATAATTTATGAAAGTCAACTGATGGAAGAAAAGGCCGTTTCAAATGGAGATAATTAGATTAAAATTAATATATGGACCACTGATTGAAAACTATATACATTTTTGTTTGTTTTAAAGACAGGGTAACTATGGCTGTATGGAATTCACTATGTACAGCATGTTAGCCTCAAACTCACAGTGATCCATCTGAGTGCTGGGATTAAAGGTGAGTACCACTGTGCCTGGCTTAAGAACCATATACAAATTTAAAATTTGCTTTTGATTCCTGTTAATCTGGAAAGTATAGTTTTCATCATTTATGTTTGCTGGAACTTTCACCACAAAAGCCAAGAAGTGGGGATTTAGCCCAGGGTTTTGTGTACACTAGAGAAGTACTTTACCCACAGAGGGTCCAATCAAGTATTTTAACTGTGCCAAGTATAGACTACTACAGAATAATTTGATTTCCATTATTAACTAAGATGGGCTAGAAATAGTAACTCTTCAAACATTTAGGCGAATGGAAAAAATGTTAACATCTGAAAAGAAACTCCAAGCAATATAAATAATAAGTAGGAAGTGATTCTCTGCAGAGGTTCTCGGCAAACAAATTCCTTTTTGAAAGTAATTTAAAAGAACTTGGCAGGGAATCTATGAGCACAGAAAAACTGTCTCAATATATATGCAAGAGCACTTAACGGTTTTCTTGAGAGGAGGAAGATGGTTGGGTTGGTGTGCACTTGTGAATCCCCTGACTCTAAAAGTATCCATAGAGGTCATACGTAGCTGGCTTGCAAATTGTATTAAAAGAGTGTTTCTGTTTTTTCCCCATTATTAGACTCCAGAATGATCTGTTGGCAATACGGCTATGTCCAATAATTGTGAGAAGTCTGGGAGGTATGCCCAAAAAAGAGGACAAGGTCTCTTTGGATCTCGTTGGGAAGATGTGACAAAGAATTTAAAGATTGGTCCACTACCTTCACCACAGTTGCTGGCTTCATCCCTAGCAAGATGACTTTGACTTGGTAGACCTGGCAGATTAGCCTGAAGTCTTTTAAGGCCTATTAGATAATAAGCAAATGTGAAGAGTCATGAAAGACAGAAGAGATGGTTCAAGAGTTAAATCCAATTACTGCTTGTGCAGTGAACTCAAATTCTGTTCCCAGCACCCACATCAACTGTCTCACAACTGCCTGTAACTCCAGTTTGAGGAGATCCAATGCCCGCTTCTGCCCTCCACTGGCCCCCAAACACACACTCATGACACATACAACCATTTAAAACATTCTAGACAACACAAGACACTTGTTGGGAAGAATAGGTTCAGCAGGAAAGGGAATTAACAAGGGAAGGCAACAGGAGGATTCAAATGACCAAAATGCATTATATACATGCATAAATTGTCAAACATAAATAAATAAATGTTTTGAATGTGTTTATTTGGAAAAATTATCTTCAGAATCTCAAACTAAGTTTTTGTTTCTTTCTTTTTTCTTCTTTCTTTCTTTCCTTCTTTCTTTCTTTCTTTCTTTCTTTCTTTCTTTCTTTCTTTCCTTCTTTCTTTCTTTCTTTCTTTCCTTCCTTCTTTCTTTCTTTCTTTCCTTCCTTCTTTCTTTCTTTCTTTCTTTCCTTCTTTCTTTCTTGAAGCTAGTCTGGAATCTATAGACTCCACCCCTCTTTTTTCTTTTGAGGGGATTTTCAAGATAGGGTTTCTCTATGTAGCCCTGGCTGTCCTAAAACTTGTTCTGTAGATAAATCTAACCTCAAACTCACAGAGATCTGTCTGCCTCTGACTCCAGGGTGCTAGAATGAAGGGCATGTGCTGTCATTACCCAGCTAAGGGGCCATTATTAATATTGTTATTATTATTATTATTATTATTATTATTATTATTATTGACAGTGTCTCATGTAGCCCATACTGGCCTTAAACTCACTATGTAGCTGAGGATGACCTTGAACTCCTACTTCTACTTCCCATGTGCTAGGATTATTGGCATGAACCCCCATAACTAGCTTTAAACCTAGGGCTTTTTTTTTTTTGCATATTAAGCAAGTACTCTTTCAACTGACTTATATTCAAATTATGTTATTAAAACATAAGTACATGTGACTCAGTTCTTATGCTCAGTATAGGATTGGAAGATTGAAACTTACTATATTTATATAGAATTCACCAGAAAAAAATTCCAAAATATTATTACAAATAAATTGTTTTTAGAGTTTCTATACATTAAAGTATATTTGGAGGCAGGTATAAATGTATGCATAGATACAACAAATTACATGTGGGCATTATTTGTTTATTTAACTTCATTTGTGACTAAACCTAGAGCCTCGCATATGCTAGGCAAAGTCCTCTACCATTTAGGAAGTTCTGCAGCCCCAATTTGTGGTCCTTTTACATTAAAATTTAATTTATATGAGAGTCACATGTGTATATATAATTATATATATACATATGTATGTATATATGTTGGCTGCCTTTTCCATCCAGCGGAAATAAGGAGGCAACAATGAGCTCTTCTCCATGAAGGTTCCTAATCAGGAACCTTCATTTTTACTTCTTCTCTAGCTAGCTTCTTTTATATTCTTCTATATCTTCTTCTTACATCTTACTAGTTACATCTTTCTACTTTCTTCTTACTTACTCCTATTTCCTGCTTACTCCTATTCCTATTCTTACATACATCATTCCTACATCTTACTTCTATTTTATTTCTATCCTTACATCTTACTTCTATCCCTACATACTTACTCCTAATTATACATGCTTACTCACTATTACTCCAGCCCCCAGCCCTTGTGGGTTAAATACTTTCCCTGTTCCCAAAAAGCATCAGCTATGTGGCAAAGCATAATAGGCTATGAGAAATCATGCCAGCTTGCATCACAAACTAGAGGCACTCAGCTTTTCCAACTAAAGGCTTGTTTATCAATGCTCTCTGCTCTGGCTGGAGACCAGGTGTTCAATATATATATATATACACACGCACACACATATATATGCATATATATATATATATGGTGGCAGCTGCGGCTCCCCACATATATATACATTTATATATTAAATTTTAGCTCTGTTTATATTAACGATTGATGGGATGGTGACTGTCTTAAGTCAGGGTTTCTATTCCTGCACAAAACATCACAATCAACAAGCAAGCTGGGGAGGAAAAGGTTTATTCAGCTTACACTTCCACATTGCTGTTCATCACCAAAGGAAGTCAGGACAAGAACTCACACAGGGCAGGTACCTGAGGGCAAGAGCTGATGCAGAGGCCGTGGAGGGGTGCTGCTTACAGGCTTGCTTCCCGTGGCTTGCTCAGCTTGCTTTTTTTATAGAACCCAGGACTACTAGGGATGACTGGACCCACAATGGACTGGGCCCTACCCCCTTGATCACTAATTGGGAAAATGCCTTACAGCTGGATCTCTTGGAGGTGTTTCCTCAAGGGAGGCTCCATTCCCTGTGATAACTCCAGCTTGTGTCAAGTTGACTCACAAAGCTGGTCAGTACAATAAAGTCCTTGCGGGGCAAGCAAGCCTGAGAACCCGAGTTTTGACGCTCAGCAAACAGCACTTTGAAGGCTGAGATAGAAGCCCCGTGGAGCTGTTGTCCAGCCAGGCTAGATAAATGGAGAGTTCCAGGCTAAGTGAGGGAACCTGTCCAAAAGTAAACAATGTGGAAAAGAGAGGAAGATACTTAATGTCTCTGCCTTCATTCACGCGCACACAGACACACACACACACACACACACACACAATTGCAATAAAGGTAGGGATTTGTTTATATGTGTGTATAAATATCCTTACACATTCTTATGTAGGGACAGAGAGAAAAAAAATGGCTTAAATCCAGGTTTGGAACTCTTTATTTTTCCCGTTTCAGAGTTCAGCGTAAGCGGTCCGGATTTGCGTGGCTGCTCTACTCCATCCATACTTACTGGGATGAAAACATCTCCATCCTTTGGCGCCCATCCACACACTATGGTTGGTTTATTCCTTGGGCTTCTCCCGAGGAGCAGGTGGTCTATTTAAGGTTTATGGAAACTAATATAAAAGGAGATTTATTATAGAAATTAGCTCCTGAGATAACGAAGGCCAGAAAGTCCCAGGACATGCCTTTGGCAAGCGTCAGAGCCGTGCCGGTAGTCAGTGGAATAACTCAGCCTGAGGCCAGAACAGCCAAAAGCGTAACTCAGTTGAAGGCTGAAGCCTGAGAATTGCAAACGAGTATGGAGTTTGTGTGTCCTAGAGACCAATGGCTGCAGAATCTCCAGTACCCACCCCAGAGTATATATGGCGATAGACCGCCTAGCTCTAGCAGAGAGCTGATAGGACCTTCCGTGGCTTTTTCCACCTATCGTCCTCAGTGGCTGGATGATGCCCACCCACATGGAGATAGATGACTTTCCTGCAGACCACAGATTTGAACACTAACTTCGGAAAGACCTTCACAGACACACTTGGAAACAGCTTTGACCATCTGCCTGGGCCTTCCCTCTCCTGCCGAGTAGATGCACAGTTACCCTCACCTGGGAAAATCAAGCAGGTAGAGGAGGCCGTGGGCTTTGGAGCCTTTTCTGCTCTCGCGGTCTGTGCTTTCACCTGGCAAACATTCTCTTATATTTTTGGTTGTGAGCCTAGCCTTTAAAGGCTGAGCCATCTCTCCAGCCCAAACATTCTCAATCCCAGAAATAAAACTTGGCTTGTAATTATGAATTAATTTCTGTATTTACCTTAAGTTAGATTTGTTCTCCAGTTTTGTGGCAAACTCCTTAAAGATAATGAGTGTTCCTGAAGGTGCGCTTCCTTGTAGAGCTAGACTTGGCTCTTAGCCACTATTACTTTCTTTCCAAAAAAATAAAATGTTGTACAACCTCTAGTCTCCCTTATGAATAATTGCTTTTAGTAGCTTTTAAGTGCGCAGAGGTCTATAAAAAGATGAAACCAAGTATCCATTCTAAACCATGATTTAAAAAAAAAAATACCTAAAACATAAAGCTTTCTTGTAGGAAGTCCGAGTTCAGTGATTGTTGAAAATGGAGATGTTAAACAAGACTGTGAGAGGGCTGGAAAGGTGGCTTAGTGGGTATAGACACCTGTTGCCAAGCCTGCCAACCAGAGTTCAGTGTCTGGAGCCCGTGTGGTAGAAAGAGAGAAACAATTACATAATCTCTCTTCTAGCCTCCATATACATACTGTGGCAAGCACCTTTCCCCCACAATAAATAGAGCTTGCCTAAATAATTAATTAATCTACAATAACTATATCAAAATATCTGTACCAAAGTGTACAAACTTGCCGGGCAGTGGTGGCGCACGCCTTTAATCCCAGCACTTGGGAGGCAGAGGCAGGTGGATTTCTGAGTTTGAGGCCAACCTGGTCTACAGAGTGAGTTCCAGTACAGCCAAGGCTATACAGAGAAACCCTGTCTCGAAACAAACAAACAAACAAACAAATAAAAAAAAAGTGTACAAACTATCTGCACCAAACTGTGGGCATTGCAGAATACAAGAATAAAGAGTGGCTTAAGGAACAAGCATTTTTTTTTTCTAAAATACATCTGGAAAGATCTTTGTCTTTAAGAAATGAAATATGTCCAACTATGTCTGATGGTAGTCCTCAGCGAGTAGCTGCCATTCAGAAATCACTGTCCGGAGACATAGCTCAGGTTCGGCAGAATATGCAAGCTTCATGAGAGGTCAGAGGTCATCCATCCAGGTAAGGGGGCTTGTCGTAAAACTGTACTGTAGGGAATTGGCTAACAAATTATTATTCGAGAGAGTGTGTGTGCATGTGTGCATATGGGTCTGTCAATGTGTGTGAGTGTGCATGTGTTTGTGCATGTGTGTATATGTGTATGTATGCGTGGGAATGTGTGTGAGTGTGTGCATTTGCATGGGTATGTATGTGTATGATGTACGTGTATGTGGTGGTGCACTCATGAAGGTATGCACATGAATGTAGAGTCAAGGTTGAGAGTCTCTCTCTCTATTGCTCTCTACTTTCATTCTTTGAAACAGGGTCTCCCATTAAGCCTGAACTCACAATTTCATCTAGACTAGCTGGCTGGAGAGTGTTGTATTGCAATTTTCTCCAAGATGCGGGGAGTTCTAAAGGGAGGTGAAATGTGTCATCCTTCAGGAAAGCTCATTCAGCTCACAAAGTGGACAATCTCCAAGGGTTCAGAAAGTTCCTAAGCCTGACAAGATATAATAGCTGTCCTCACTCCCATCCCCCACCTCTCAGCACATACAAGCCATAAGGACTGCCAAGAGCATCTAAGACAAACTGAGCTGCCTGGAAGCCACAGTCTCCAACCTGTTGATCTGCCTGCAGGCTCTTCAGTGTGCTCCAGGCTCCCAGCTATGAAGAGCTATCATCCATGCTGAGTTGGGCTTTTTGTGAGTCTGCTGTCATGTCTGCTCCTGCGTTATCCCAATAAAACACATTGGGTCCCTGAGTTAGACTTTGGAGATATCCTAACTGTGACCTGTCATGGGTTCCCTATCTGGGCTAAGTAGTGGCTTGTTATGTCACCCCAGGAACAGAGCCATACAAGGATCCACCCGCCACTGCCCCACCCCAGTACCTTGCCCAGATTTTTCCATGGATGCTAGGGATCTCAACTAGGTCTTCATACTTGTAAAGCAAGCGCTTTACTGCTGAGCCATCTTCCTAGCCACTTGCAAATCCTACTAATGCCCACAAACAGTAAATAAATATTTATTTTAGGCAAAGTTAATTAAAAAATACAAGTCCAGGGCATGGCAATAGACCAAGGATCTTAGGATATGTTACACTGATGTTTATAAGCCATTTCCTATGATCTGAATATTAATGTTCTAGAACCTCATTTTGAAGTGTTATGAGATAAGGATTACAGCAAAAGGAATTGTCTTAGGGTTTCTACTGCTGTGATAAAACATCATGAACAAAAGCAACTTGGGGAGGAAAGGATTTATTTCAGCTTACAACTCTTCAGATCACAGTCTATCACTGAAGGAAGTCAGAGCAGAACTCAAGCAGGGCAAGAACCTAGAGACAAAAACTGAAGCAGAAGCCATGGCGCAATACCCCTTGGTAGCTTGCTTCTCATGGTTCTTTCTGCCTGCTTTCTTATACACCCCAAGAAGACCTGCCTAGGGGTAACACTGCCAACAGTGTATGGGTCCTTGGGTCCTTCCACATCAATCATCAACCAATAAAATTACCCCCCAGGTTCAATTTGACCAACAAACCAACCAACCAACCAACAAACAAAAAACCTTAACTAGGGGAAGAATGGGATAAATGCCTTTAATTATGAGTCTGAAAGGAGCAGACTTGATCCTTTGACCTGTGAGAACAGAGTGGGAAGTGCTTTTCTTGCAACAGAGAGTGTGTTCTCAGTAGATATTAAGATATGAGGACACCTCAGCCTGGAGAACAGTTTTTTCTTTTTTCTTTTTTTTTTTTAATTAAGATTTATTTATTTATTATATGTAAGTACACTGTAGCTGTCTTCAGACACACCAGAAGAG
>NW_022196905.1:183832578-183839943 GCF_008632895.1 Mastomys coucha | reverse complement strand
GAACTCAGAAATCCGCCTGTCTCTGCCTCCCAAGTGCTGGGATTAAAGGTGTGCGCCACCACCACCCGAGTTTTTTCTAAATTATCTGGTCCAAGATGCTTTGTTTAAAAAAACAAATCTAGAAGAGACCAAGGTATCATCCCATTAAGAATTGTTATTTTATTGCTTTTGTTTGGTGTTTTTCTTACAAAAACAAAAACAAAAACCAGGATCTTCTATAGCCCGTGCTGGCTTTGAACTTGCCCTGAACTCTACCTCTCTCAATCATGGTGTTACAAGTGTGCATCACCACACCCAGTCTCTTTTAGGAATTATTAAAATTCAGTTAGCATTGTTTGGATAACACTTGGGCACTTCCCTATTGTGATGTGCTCTATACTTGGGTGTTGATGTTCTCAGTTCTGGCATCGTGTCACTTTCTTTATTTCCAAACTTTTACTGCTCTCCCCAGGGTTGTTGTGAAGCCTGAATAAAATCACCTTAAATCTGGGCATGTCTCAAAACTGAAGTGGTCCCTGGTCAGTGGTCAGCTTCTGGTACCACACTGAAATTAAAATCTCATGTTTAGAATGCCATCCTGGCAGAATAGCAATGATGGAACCAGGGAGTAAAGATTCTTTGATGGATGCTGGATACAGAATGCTCATCTACCTCAATTCCTACTTGTTTTTCCTAGGACTCAAGACTCCTCCCAGGATTTCATTTTCATTGAACTGCTGTAGCCTGTGTTCTTCTATCCCGATGTGTTTATAAGGGTTATGTTAAGAATATCAGTGTAAGACAAATATGCACTTCATCTAGGTTTGTATACATCCCTTTCGAGACAGCTTGCAAGACTCTTGGGATCTACTTCTGTTTTCCAAGCATTACTGAGTGATCACAAACACGTTACCCATATCTATGACCCTTCAATGTTTTCATTTATGAAATAAAATGATTTGACTGCATTGATCCTAAAATCAATTCTTTCTAAAATTCCACAAAACTGTAGAAACTTTTAACTTAGAAAGTGTTAGACTCCATCAAGCTTCTCACGTTTCACTCCTAAACCAATAATCATGAAAAATAACCTTGGGAGGTCAGCATTACATATTGCCATCATCCTAAGAATCTCACTATGGAAATATATTTGTCATGGAGTCAGCCAGTCTTCAAAAACAGAATTAAAGCTTTACAAATGAATATATTTTCTACAAGGTCCTAGAAATTTTTTGGTAAATAAAACCACACGGAGAGTAATTTGGAAATGCTTCCAATTCATAGCATCACTTGTTAATCTAAAAGCTGGGAAAAATTGCCAAGCTCTATGATTATATAAATCAGGAAAACAGAGTATAAGCTAATTTATTCGTCAGAGACCACCATGATTTCAGTAATGTTCTAGGCAGGTTTGGTCTTAGGAATATCAAAATATAGTCTTAAAAGTTTTATTTAGTTAGGAAAGAACTATGCCAGTTAACACCATCGAATTGCCTTTTTAAGTTCAGCTAATAATATTCAATTTTCAAGACAGAAAGATTTTAGATTTTAGCAGTTGTTATTACCATTAGCTTTTTTTTTTTTTTTTAAACCTTGGCTGTATTATTTGGTATGAGTCAAATGTTAAGGTGGTATCAATTTTGGAATTCTACCAGGCATAGCAAGCCATTCTAAATTCTGGCTTAAGTAACATGGTCACTGATTATTCCAGCTTACCAGGCTCAAGCTTGTCGTTTTTGGCAAAGGAGGCACATTTTCACCCACACACTGGATTTTAGCTGTATTTACTTTCCCCAAACACTGCCAACTGTTAATTAATTTTTGAATGGGTAATACAGCATGCACACAATACAAAATCTGGAAGGCAGAATTATTAATAACGAAAAGTAAATTTTCATTTTTATCCCAGTCTACCAACTAGCTTCTTAGTCTCAAACCAATTCATTTAACCTGGGTAAACTGAGATAATTTTATAATTATTTTAATCTGTTATAACTAACTAACTAATTAATTAATTAATGGGGTTGGAGAGATGGCTCAAGGGATCCAACGCTGTCTCTTGGCTTCTTCGGGTATCTGTATTCATGTGTGTGTAAGCACATACATGAGCATAGTGTTTGTGTATGGAAGCATGCATGCATAGGCAGCAGACACTGGAAGTAGAGCACAGCTTTCTGAAATCAGCTCTCTCCTTTTTTGTTTAAGATTTATTCATGTTATTTGAAATAAAATGATTTGACTGCATTGATCCTAAAATCAATTCTTTCTAAAATTCTACAAAGCTGTAGAAACTTTTAACTTAGAAAATGTTAGAATCCATCAAGCTTCTTCCATTTCACCCATAAACCTGTAATTGTCCTCATTGTCTTGGCCCAAACTGATGCTCTCCGTAATCTTGTGCTCCATAAACGATTTTAATATTAAATCATAGAGTTCGGGGAGGGTTTATTAAGCAATTAGACAGTAGGCTAGACCAAATAAGTCAAAAGGCACAAGCAATGTAAATATCATTGCTTCAGCAGCCCACACGTTCAGTTCCCCCCAGCCCACACGTTCAGTTCCCCCCAGCCCACACGTTCAGTCCCCAACCCCATGTTTTGTGTTTGTTGTGCCTGGATTTGCCCACTAAAGCCAGACTTCTGTGAATGAAAAGGAAATAGATATTTACCTCTTACCCCCGTATCATTTCTATAAAATTGACTGATATTTATTATATTTCTTTAGAAATGAAGACAAGCAGCCAGTATAACCTGGCTTGGAAAATAGTAATCCAGAGTGAAAAGGGGTAAGAATAGAAACTGTGTGTGTGTGTTTTAAAAAAAGTGATTTAAAAAATTATGTGTATAGCATGTATCTGTGTGGGAACATGTGCATAAGAGTGCAGATGCTCGTGGAGCCCAAAGATATGAAAGCCACTGTATTCCCCTGGAATCTAAAAGTATTCAGGATTTGAGCACCTGATATCAGAGCTGGGAGTCAAACTCGGGTCCTCTGCAAGAGAGCTAACGATCCATCCCCATCCTACATCCCCAAAAGTGCAGGCTCTGGAAAGCTCTGGAGGTTAATTTATCTTGACGCTGACGAAGCCAGTGAACTATACAGCACTGTTAAGTATTTTTACATTAGTAATGGTAGGAGCAGAGATGGATGAAATTGTACATTAGCAACCATCCCGAGAAACACAAAAGCAAATTCACATTTGCCTGAATTTGCTTTTATTTAAATATATGGTAACAGCTATACACACAAGAAATCCCATCCTTTAGGAGGTTGAGACATTCGATTCAGGAGTTCAAGATTAGCCTTGACCCGATGAGCCATCTCTTCACATAGGGCGCAGTCGGTAATGGCTCTTGCTACTGAACTCCTCACTTGTGGAGTTAGATCCCAGGAATCCACTTAGTGGAAAGACTAACCTAACTCTCATGAGTTGTCCTCTGACCTTCATATGTACACACACATTAGTAAATTTAAATATATAACGACTTAAAGTACTTCTTAGATTATGGTTTACAAGAGGACAGGCATTTAAAAGATACTCTAAGAAACAATGTTTGGGGGGTTGGAGAGATGGCTCAGTGGTTAAGAGCACCAACTGCTCTTTCAAAGGGCCTGAGTTCAAATCCCAGCAACCACATGGTGGCTCACAACCATCCATAACAAGATCTGACTCCCTCTTCTGGAGTGTCCAAACACAGCTGCAGTGTACTTACGTATAATAAATAAATAAACCTTAAAAAAAAAAAAAAAAGAAACAGAGAAACCCTGTCCCGAAAAACGAAAAACAAAAACCAAGCAAACAAACAAACAGACAAGAGCAAAAGGCGAATTTACAACATTATCAAGCTCTTCCAGATCTTGGGAACGGAAGGAAACTATGTTTATATGACTGGAGAATTTTTGAGCTGGCTCATGAAATCTGAAAGTGGTGGTGCTTTCTAGAGATCTTCAGTAAGAGTCTTACCCTGAAATTAACACCTCTGTTCCATGTCATTTTCAAAAGGATGGCATCTCTTGTCCTGGGGATTCAGTTGCACGTTCTGAAGACCGAATTTTCTGTGCCCAATCGCTGGTCCCTTTCCCTCAGAGCCTGCTTTTTTTAGAGACTTCTTATCCTGACACAGACAGCAGTCGGAGTCAAATATTCTGTCAGATCACAGCCTGGGGTGAGAAGGCATCAGGACTGAAAGCCATCAAGAGGAATTAGAAATAGAGAGAGAAGGCAGTGAGGGAGAGTGATTTCACTTATGGCTAAGTTAGGATGGGGAAAAAAGTGCACTTAGCCCACCTGTGAAGTAGTTAGCTGTGTACAGTAAAGCCGAGTCAGATTGTGTGTGTGTGTGTGTGCGCGTGCGTGCATGCGTGCGTGCATGTGTTCACGTCTTGAGACGGTTTCTCTGGGTAGCCCTGCCTGTCTTAGCTCTCTCTATAGACCAAGCTAGCCTTGAACTCATAGAGATCCCTCTGCCTCTGCCTCCCCACTTCTGGGAGGAAGAGTGTTTGCCGCCATGCCCAGCACTAATTTTGTTTTGTTTTGTTATCAGAATACTAAATCCATTAGGTTAATGAAAAAGTTGTGACTTTTTGGAAAACAGTGGGCAAGTTTCTCGTTTCAAATTTCAAAACTGCTTTAGCTTTGAGAATGTTTTATCTGTATGCATATAGAATGTTGCATTTTGCTCCCCGCCTTCTCATATTGACACAGGAATTGACTGATGCAGCCTAGTGTCTGTTGTTGAATCTTTACAAACAAAAAAAAAAAGGGAAGAAAATTTTTTAACAATTTTCGCAGGTTGTCCAAGTAGTTTAAACAAAAGCACATGCTGAAATATTTCCAATTTTCAAACTAATTTGATCTTAGAGAAGTGTGGAAACCAAGAATGCTCTAATATTTTTTTCTCTCTCAACTTTTTACTTTGAGAATGTTTTCCCAAACGAAAACCCATTATTACACAGTGAACTGTGTCCCTCTGAGAGTGTATGCTGCCGTCTCAGACCGCGGCACCTGTATTAGGAGACTGGGTGTTTTGTGAGAAGAATAACGTGTACACAGAGACACAGAGGAAGGTGCACACGGGGATCACACACACACACACACACACACACACACACACACACACACACACACAGGCAGCAAGAGCTAAGACAGACCTGAGAAGAATCAACCCTGACCACACCTTCATCTGAGACTTGCAGACCGAAGAACTAAGGGAAAACACATAGTTCCAGCAAAGTCCCCCAGGTCCAACATTCACCTACCCTTATCATCCAATTTCACAGTCATTAACATGTTACAATGGACTGATCTCTGTCCCTGTCTCGGTGTGTAAGTATGTGTATGTTTATTTCTGTCTGTCTGTCTGTCTGTCTGTCTGTCTGTCTGTCTATGTCTGTCTCTGTCCCTTTCCCTCTCCCTCTCTGTCTCCCTCTCCCTCTCTGTCTGTCTATGTCTGTCTGTCTCTTTTTCTCTCCCTCTCTGTCTCTCTGTCTTTCTCTCTCACTGTCTCTATGCATACAAGTACATGCTAAGATATAAGGTATGCTTGATGGACTGGGGAAATAATTTAGTCTGTAAGGTATTTACTTACCTTGAAAGTATAAGTGTGAGGAAATGAAATTAAAGCAAACAAGCAGACAGACTTAATCTTAACAGCCTAAGACTGCTTTATTGAACCGTCAGGACACTCAAACCTTTCCATAAGACAAAGTTCAAGTGCATTTAGCAGGGTTGAAGGGTGTGTGTGTGTGTGTGTGTGTGTGTGTGTTACCTACCAGGAAGTTACAGCTATTTATTTGTGATTTGAGTCTGGACCAAGGTGGATTTTGTTTGATACCTGGGCATGTTGTTTGTGGCATAGAACAGTTAGGCTGGGACCAAGCAATTCCTTGTGGCTAGGAGTTGTTGCTCAATACAGCCTGACTTAATTCTTCAGGACTTGAGGCTATTACCAATAGTGAGGATCTGAGTTCAAGACCCAACACTGATGGTTATCCCCAGCATTCATTATCCCAATGTTGTGGAGGCAGAGAGAGGAGGATCTCTGGGGATCTCTGGCCAGCTAGTTTAGCCTCCTGAGCTAACTCCAAGCCAGAGGAAACCATCTCTAAAAACAAAACAAACAAAACACCAAAACAAACAAACAAACAAACAAACAAAAAGGTACACAGCACCTGAGGTTGTCCTCTGACCTCCACATGTGTGCGCACAGACATATATACACACACAAACAAACACAAAATAAAGTACATACACATGGTCGCACATACACCATAAATCCATAGATAAACAGAAGCATATGCACATGTAAACCACTCTTTAGGCAAGTGTTAATCTCAAAGATGTGAGGAGAAAGACCACTAAGTCGAATCCTCATGGCCAAATTAAATAAAGCAAACAGTTAATTAAAGCAAGCTTTTTAATCTGTGCACAGGGGCTACCCACCCCTCCCCTTAAGTCAGAGTTCAAGTGGTTAGAATCAGGTGTGAGGAAGACAAGTTGGTTACAGCTCAGAAGTATGGAGTTTCCAAAACGAGGTTTGACTGGCAAACTAGGTGGGATTACGGGAGCAGAACATAAGCATAACAAGTTGATCACAACAGCCTCGTGAAACAAAGACCTGATTGCAAGGTGGTCGTAATAAGGTAGTCCCAACAACCTTTTGAAACAAAGGTAGAGTTGCAAGATGCTTTTAATAACTTTTGAAACAAAGACATTGGGTTTTTTTTGTTTTTGTTTTTTGTTTTTTTTTGTTTTTTGTTTTTCTTCAGATTTCTATAGTTCCATTTCCTGGAATGATTCCAGTACAGAATGATTTATAGTTAAGGTTGTAGGGGCAGCATAGCCCAGTACTTGAGAAAAAGAGGTTTAATCATAAACAGAATGAACCTAGTTTATCTACTACAAGTTGACTTTTAAGCCTAAATGGAGGCAGGCAGGTTTATCACAAGGGCAGGGGAATATGTGAACCCTCTGAATGTTAATGTCAGTATTATGACATTTCTTCCCCCAATACTTAAGTGGGCACCTTCCAATAACCAGGACATTTCCTGAATATAGAATCAAATTGCAGCTGGAGAGTGGTGGAACACACAGCTTTTAATCCCAGCACTTGGGAGTCAAAGTCAGGTTGATCTCTGAGTTTGAGGCCAGTCTGGTCTCCAGAGCAAGTTCCAAGACAGCCAGGGTTGTTGACACAGAAACACCCTGTCTCAAAAAGCCTAAATTAATAAATTAATAAATAATCAAATTACAATGGTTGGGGAAGATGACCAGAAATAGAGCATGATTACCAAGCACACCATTACATTTAAATCTTATTTTTTAAAATTCTAATTAGCTAGATTGTTGTTTTCACCAAACCATTTTTTTTTTTTTTTTTTTTTTTT
>NW_022196905.1:183764881-183832502 GCF_008632895.1 Mastomys coucha | reverse complement strand
CTCAGAAATCCACCTGCCTCTGCCTCCCAAGTGCTGGGATTAAAGGCATATGCCACCACTGCCCGGTGCCAAACCAAAATTTAATCATGGCTTGTACTTTTCATTTACTTGGTGAGCCTTGTAGTGTTTCTTAATACTAGAATAGCTATCTATACTTTTTAATGTCTTTTTTTTTTAAAAAAGAAATCTATTAGCTTGTTTGTTTGTTTGATTGATTGCTTTGAGAGAACAGGGTCTTGCTGTGTGACTCTGGCTGGCCTGGAACTTAAATGTAGTCATGGCTGACTCTAACAATCCTCCTGCCTCAGTATCCCAAGTATTCAGATAACAGATATGTACCACTGCACCCAGTTTTATATTAAATTTTTAAAGAGCAGTTGTTTTTGCTGGACATCCCTTAATCTGATAGCGTCTGATTGCTCCTTCAGTATTAGACATGGGTGCTTACATCATTCTTGGCAGGACAACCACATAGATGATTTATATTTGCATCTTGTTACACTTAGAAAGTTATGGATTTGTTTTGATGCTGAAGTGGTTAGAATGAGAATGACCCTCAGGACAGTTGTATTTGAATGCTTGATCCCCAGTTGGTGGAACTGTTTGTAAAGGATTAGGAGGCATGGCCTTCTTGGAAGAGGTGTGTTACTGGGGTCGGACTTTGAGGTTTCAAAAGTCCATGTCATCCCTAGTTAACTCCTCCTCTGTTTTGTGCATGTAGGTCAGATGTCAGCCCTTAGCTACTGCTTCAGTGCCATCTCTGCCTGCCCGTTGCCATGAGTACCACCATGATGGTCAAAGGACTCTAACCCCCAGGAACTGTGAACCCTGAAGTTAAATGCTTTCTTTAAATTGCCTTGGTCATTGTGTTTTGTCATGACTATTGAAAAACTAAGTAAGGCTGGTACCTAATATCCGGTTAAAATGGTAAGCATGCACTCTTATCTTTGCAAAATGAAAGGCTATTGTTGGAAGACAGAAGGTCTGTGGAGAGGCAGCCAGATAGTTTTTGAGCAGGTCCATATACTTGCTATCAGGCTCTACAACCTGATCCATAGAATCCATAGGGTGAAAGAAGAGAACTGACTCCTTCAAGATGTCCTCTGACCTCCACATGTGTACCATGATGTGTACAGACCCCCCCTTGAGGTAATAAATAATAAATAAATGGAAAAATGTTTAAGGCAATTGCTCTCAATTCCTAATTCTGTGGCCCTTTATTACAGTTCCTCATGTTGTGGTGACCCTTAACCATGAAATTATTTTTGTTGCTACTCCATAACTATAATGTTGCTATGGTTATAAATTATAATGTAAATATTCGTGGTTTCTGATGCTCTCAAGTGATCCCTGTGAAAGAATCCTTCAATCCTTAAAAAGGTCATGACCCACAGACTGAGAACTAGTTGATTTGAGGTGACATTCTGTCAGGTATGAAGAGAAAGATCAGTGGTTAAGAAAACTTACTGTTTATTCCAGAGGACCCAGGTTCAATTCTCAATGCCCATACATCTGCTTATAGCTGCTCATAACTCAAGATCCAGATAATCTGATGCCCTGTTCCTGTCCATATGGACACTAGGCACACAAGCAGAACACAGGTATTCATTAAGGCAAAATGCTCAGACACAAAAAAATAAAAAAAAATCAAAGAAATTTGTGTAATTATTCTGCTCTTAGCAACCTGCCACTTTGGTTTAGATGTATAGATGTTTCTTGTCAGAACCAGTTATTATAATAATGGATATAACATGGTAATTTTAACTAATTAATGAATTCATTATACTTTTTAGTTTTGCTTTTAAGCAAGGCCTCAGTCTGCAACCCAGTCTGGCCAGACCCTCACTGTGTAACCCCTGTAAATCTCAAACACATGGCAGTCCACTTGCCTCAGCCTTCCAAATGCCGGATTAAAGGCAAGAGCTGTCATGCCTGGCTTGCTAATTTTCTTTGTAAAATAATAGGGGACTGGAGAGATGACTCAGCCACTAAGAGCACCAGCTGCTCCTCCAGTGGACCCTAGTTTGGTCCCCAGCACCCACATGGCAATCTGAAACCAACTGTAACTCCAGTTCCAGTGGATCCTCATGGTGTATAGACATAAATGCAGGTCAAAATCCCATACACAGAAAATAAAAATAAATAAACCTTCTGCTATGAGTGGTGGTGCACATAGTTAATCCCAGCAATCAGGAGGCAGAAGCAGGTAGACCTCTTTAAATTCAAGGCCATCATGGTTTATAGAGAGAGAGTTCCAGGACAGCCAGGGCTCTGTTACACAGAGAAACCTTTTCTCAGAAAACCAAACCAAACCAAACCAAACTAAACCAAACTAAACCAAACAAAATAAAATAAAATAAGACAGGTCTGGCGAGGTGCTCCAACAAGTAAAAACACCTACTATTATGTATGATGACCTAAGTTCAATTTCTGGGACTTACATTGTAGGAGAACCAACTTGTACGTGCTGTTTTCTGACCTCTGTATGTGCACCATAGAACACACATGACTACACATGTTCACGTACACCAAATAGATAAGTAAAAATGTTAACTAAAAATTATTCCCTTCCTTTCTTCCCTTCCTCCCTCCCCTTTTAACTTGTTCACTTGTTCTTGCAGTACAGACTCATAGATTTCTTTTCACCGGGATTTTCTAATAGTTTTATTACATTGTTAATGCTTGATGTGTTTCAGATTTCATAAGCAGGCAGGCTGTTAAGTTAACACATATACCCTTGTGACCTGTCCCTAGAAATTATGAGCATGTCTTTATCTTCTAACATAGCTATTCAAATCAATATATGTTAAACAGTCAGCTTTTCACCCAGTTTGTCTCTTAGATATATTTTAATTTAGAAAGGCTGGCTCTTTTATGTTAGAATCATCATGACAGGTTGGAGAGACAGGTCCCATTTCCGTAATGTCCCACCTTCTGGTATTTTATTGTCCAGCTGTGGCCTTAGGGTGTCATGTTACTACCTTTATTTCCTATGACACAAAAGTGACACTTGAAAGTGTCATTAGCTGTAGGGTATTTTTGGCAGGAATACTTTATAAATTATGCTTTGTGTTATATTACATCTTAAACATACTTTTATGATTATTTATTAACTCACTGACAGGATGGGGATGTGTGTGTCTCGGCATGTATGCAGAGGTCAGAAGAACACAGTTTACAGGCATCAGCTCTCTCTTTCATCCTGTGCATTCTAGAGTTAAAAATGAAGTCATCAAGCTTGGAGACAAGTACCTCTCCACTGAGTCGTCTCACTAGTCCACTATTATATTTTATTAAAATATAACATTAACTATTCTACTATCAAATATATAGTTCTACTACTATTGGAATATAATATCACTATGTATACATACAACAAAATGTTTACCCCACTCATGAAACCAATGGTAAATTTTATTTAAATTAATTATTGTTACCTAATGTTTTCAATTTTTATAATTATTTCAGTAAATACATTTAATGGCTTCTGGACACTATGCCTATTAAAATAAAAATCCTACACAAAGGAGGCTATCCTAAATATTGTTGCCTGTATGTTGGATATGTTTTTCTAGCTGGACTGCCTTGCCTTACCTCAGTGGGCGAGGAAGTGCCTAGCCTCACAGAGATTTGAAATGGTAGAGTGAAGGGATACCCAGGGGAGCCCCCACCTTTCCAAAGGGGAAGGGGTGGGGTTGGAGGGAAGGGTTATGGTAGGGGGTGATTGGGAGGGAGGCAGTGAGCAGAATGTGAATAAAAGAATAAGTAAAATCTAACTAACTAATTACTAACTAAATGTCAAGTTATTCATCAATTGGCTCAACTGCTGACTGAGAATGTATGTAATCTAAATGTTGCATTTGTGTAGCTTATCTAGGCCTAACATGCTTACCACTGGGTAAAATATGGACAGATTAGGATTCCTCAAGAGCGGCTAGATTACAACGGTTACATTTGTCATATAAATACAGAGCAGAGATGGGAGGTGAGGATGCAGAGTGCTAGGTCATTTTGGTATGTGTCGGAGAGAGTTTCAGAACCCCATATACATGCACGAAATGGCTGAGTGTACAAGTAGAGCTTATCAAACCACATGGAAGAAGCCTAAGAAATGTTGGAGAACAGAATGGACAGCTACTCACATTCCTTTTAAAGAATGCGGGTTTTTTTGTTTCGTTTATGGTTTTTTTTTTAATAATTATGGCTTTCACATTTATTTTCCTAAACTCATGAAACGAATTTATTTGTGGTCTCAACAAAATAATGTAGCACTTTGGAACAAAGATGCAAAGAAGCATCCCTGCACTGGAGGCCAAGATGCAGAAGACCTCCAGAGCAACCATAGCCTTGCCCTTAGTGCTGTGGTACACAGGGAGGAAGGTGATCCAGACACTGCAGAACACCAGCATGCTGACTGTCAGGAGCTTGGCTTCATTGAATGTGTCAGGCAGATTCCTGGCCAGGAAAGCTACAGTGAAACTTGCTAGAGCAAGAGAGCCCATGTATCCCAGAACACAGTAGAAGGCAATCACTGAACCTTTGTTGCAAACAATGATTATGTGTCCATGTACCACGTGCAGATCAGCATCAACAAACGGAGGGGATGTTTCCAGCCAGATTCCACAGAGAATCATTTGGATCAGGGTGCGTATGGGAATGATGTAATTGGGTGCCCCTGAAAGCAGCAGCCACCTCAGTCTTCTTCTTGGAACAGTGATCTTAAATGCTAGTACTACAGTAATTGTCTTGGCTAAGACACTAGAGGCAGACACAAGGGCAAATGTAGTCTGCTGCAGGATACAGCTGACCATACTGGGATAGCCAATGTAGAGCAAGGAACAGATAAAACAAAATATGAGGGAGATGAGTAGAACATAGCTGAGAGTTTCATTATTGGCCTTGACTATGGGCGTGTCTCGGCGTTTCAAGAAGACACAGATACAATAGCTGTAAGCAAAGAAAAGAATAAAGCCACACCAGCCAGAGCATGATTTTTTTAAAATTTTATTTATTTATTTATTTATTTATTTATTTATTTATTTATTATATGTAAGTACACTGTAGCTGTCTTCAGATGCACCAGAAGAAGGCATCAGATGAAATCTCATTACAGATGGTTGTGAGCCACCATGTGGTTGGTGGGATTTGAACTCAGGACCTTCAGAAGAGCAGTCAGTGCTGTTAACCACTGAGCCATCTCTCCAGCCCCTAGTTTATGATTTTTAACATTATTATTGTTTTTGTTGTGGCATAATTTCATTTGAATTATTTATATGTATACATACACTACTTATGTATTACATGAGTACTTTCAATAAACATAAGACAATGTTTGCCTGTAACGTAACTTCTTCAATCATTCTTAGTATTCTTTATCATTCCTCCCTTCCTGTCCTTCAGTACCGCTCTCTCTCCCCCTTCCCAGACAAACTCCACAGTAGCCCCATTTTTTCCATTTCCTCTTTTGTAACATCCTTCTTCTACTCTCCCTGTCTCTAGGACTCTGTTCTCCTCCACTATGGTCTCTTCTACACTCCAGATTTTTACAGTTACTCCTTGTTAAATACTTGTTAAAGATTTGATGATAAGCTTCACAAATTGGAGAGAGAACACATGCAGTTTTAATCTGTTCTAGTTCCAGTCATTTACCTGCAAATTCCAGGGTTCCATTTTTCTTTACAGCTGAGTAGAAGTCCACTGTGCATATGTACCACATTTTCATATCCATGCATCAGCTGAAGGACAGTGAAGTTCTGTTCATTTCCAACAGAGTGATGGGGAGGGCAGCTGAGCAAGTCTCTGTGGAGTAGAAAGCCAAGTCTTTGGGCATATGCCAAGGGGTGGCATAGCTGGATGATGTGGTAGGTGAGCTTTTAGTTTTCGAAGAATTTGCTGCACTGGTTTCCATGGTGGCTATAGTAGTTTGCAGTTCCACCAACAGTGAATGATGGCCCCCTTACCCAGCATCCCCAGAAACCCAGCATCCCAGGATCCCAGGATCCCAGCATCCCAATATCCCTGCATCCTGGCCATTGTTGTCAGTTGCTCTTCTGATCTTAGCTCTTCAGACATGTGTAAGATGAAATTCGCATTCCTTAATTTTTACGTTGAGCACTTTTAAAGGTGTTTCTTATGTATTTTCACTTCTTTTGAGAGCTCTGTTCAGCTGTATAATCCTTTTTTTTTTTAAAGCAGGTCGTTTGTTTACCAGACAGTACCCTACAAGAAATAGGTGTAGGAAGGGACTTTCTGAATAGGAATCCATTTGTTCAGGAATTAAAGCCAATGACTGACAAGCGGGACCCCATAAAACTAAAAGTTTCTGATAAGCAAAGGACATAATCAATGGAATGAAAAGGAAATCCACAGAGTGGGTGAGAATCTTTGCTAGCTAGAGAGCTAAAGGAAGTAATACATTCAGGAACTCAAAAACCAAAAAGGAAACACATTTTGAGAAAAGATCCACCAGGTAAAGGCCTGCTTCTACCTCAGTACATTTATTTATTTTGTATAATATTGTAAGGTCAGAGGCCCAAGTTGTAAAATGTACTCATCCATCCCCTCTTTTCCCAGATGGCTTAAGGAAGTTTTCAAAAGCATTTTACCGAAGATGCTCTCTGCGATGTGTCAGGAGGCCTGCAAATACAAGGGTAGTATTTTATACTTATTCTAGTACTGTATGTAGTAAGATTATTATTTTTCATGCTCAGCTGAGTTAAGTTTCCCTTTGTTTGATCAGGCTGTCTCCTTTCTCCATTCTAATTTCTGTGCATTCTCCCTACAGACGAGTTTCCCGAGATGGGATGTAAGGCAGCAGTCTACAGACAACAGAGTGTGAGCTATCATCAACCTCCCTTTGTGTTGAAGTAGAAATTGGAGTTTGTGTGAAAACTGAAGAGAAGCTTGTGACCCTTTAATACAGTTCCTCATGTTGTGGTAACCATCAGCCACAATTATATAAAGTTATAATTTTATAATTATTTTCATTGTTACTTTATCACTGTAATTTTGGTACTGTTATGAATCATAATGTAAATATCTAATAGGCAGTCCCCATGAAAAAGTCATTCTCTGCCCAAAGGGGTTTCGATCTAAAGGTTGAGAAGCACTGCCTTAGACCATCCTGTATCTTAGGGAGCTTCCCTTCAAACTGGAAGGAAGGTTTGATCCTTAGGGAATGTGCTACCCTACGCCCATAACAGCTATCCTCCTATGGTTAGCAACACACAAAACTGACCATAGTATCAGCTCACTGGGCAACCTCCGATCTGCCGTGATGCCTCCTACTAATGACTCCGGCCCCCTCATGGGTCTTCCCAAAGATCCTCTCCTGTGCATCTGTTCTACTGCATGCCAGGGAATGGCTAGAAAGTCACCTCAGGAATATTCTGTTGGTCTAGACACATCCCTGGGCTAGTGGTCCTGGGCCCTATAAGAAAGCAGGCTGAGCAAGCCATGGGGGCAAGTCAGCAAGCACCCCTCCTCCTCCCCGGCCTCTGCATCAGCTCCTGCCCCTACGTTCCAGCCCTGTGTGAGTTCCGGTTCTGACTTCCTTCAATGACCAACTACAATGTAGAAGTGTAAAGCACATAAACCCTCTCGCCCAGAACTTACTTTTGTTACAGTGTTCGGTCCTAGCCATGGTAACACTAACTAGGACACTTACCTTTGTCATTGGCTGTATTAATATGTTATGTTAACACATGGAAAACTCTCCTTTGTAAAGGCAACATGGTATTTCTTGAAGTATCTTTAAGTCTTTTGGCTGTTTATGAAGGTGTCTTATGGGCTGGGGAGATGGCTCAGAGGATAAGAGCACTGACCGCTCTTCCAAAGGTCATGAGTTCAAATCCCAGCAAACACATGGTGGCTCACAACCATCTGTAATGAGATCTGATGCTCTCTTCTGGTGTGTTTGAAGACAGCTACAGTGTACTTAACTATAATAATAAATAAATCTCTAAAATAAAAAAAAAGCGACAGTGTCTTATATAGCCCAGATTGGTCTTGAACTCTTGATCCTCCTGTCTCCAACTCTCAAGTGATGAGATTACCACCAAGTGCTACCACGTTGGGCTGCTCGTTTTTAATTCTTGTTCAGTAGATTAGGCTGAGGTTCTTCTTTATTTTTTTGGCGTTTGGTTGCAGCAGTGGTAGTCATTGTTGTTGTTTTTGATTTTTATTTTTATTTTTTTTTTATTTTGAGACAGGGTTTCTCTGTGTAGCCTTGGCTGTCCTGGAACTCTCTCTGTAGACCAGGCTGGCCTCGAACTCAGAAATCCGCCTGCCTCTGCCTCCCAACTGCTGGGACGAAAGGCGTGTGCCACTACCGCCCGGCTGTTGTTTTTGAAACAATGGGATTTCATTACTTACTGCTCAGGCTAACCTGAACTTCATTATGTAGCCCGGGCTAGTTTCAGACTCATGGCACTGCCTCTGCTTCAGCTTCTTGACTGTCAAGGCTCCCTAAGGTCTGCTTGATAGGGCTGATAAGTGGTGTTAATTTGGGGGATTTTGTGATTTTTTTTTTTTAAACAGTGCTTTAGTAAATGTCCTTTGTATATTTGGCATGGCTCATGTGCCCTGGTAAGGGGATAATACTTATGCTTGGGTAGTTTGCTTGTTTTTTATTTTCTTTTAAGAGGGAGAGGCAGGAGGAAACCCTACAGTATTAGTTAGCTAGCAGAGGCTTCGGACAGAGTGACTCCTTGCTGTCCTTCTCCAGAGTGGAGATAATGTCCCCACATTTGTGCAGAGAGAGGCAAATAAGCTGAAACCAAGTTCTTTAGTGCCAATAGCTCTTTCGTACCTCAGAGATGTCTGAGTAGCATCCCAGCAGTCAGTGCAGTTTCATGCCTGAATTTGGGGAAGATGCAAACTAACACTTCCCTAGAAAGGGAATCACTGGGCCGAGGAGTAATATACTGAAATCCTTGAAGATATTGGTCTTCCCCAGGCATTAGACCAGAGACCATACAGAAGCATGGCAGCGTCCTTCAGGGTGCCCAACACATCCTTTTTCCCACTAAGAGATTTTTAGAGTTTCTAACTTAGAAGTATCCCATTGTAACTTCAGTATTCTCTGTCTTAGACATACTAAGTATTCTCACACTTTAGCGACATTGGTGGCTGAGTTTCTATAATTCCTAGGACATCATTCCAGAGGCTGCCTTACCTTTCAGGATTTTTTTATTGCACTAGAATTGCACTAGTCAACCTGTACCCCCAATTTCTGCCTCGTTGGCTTTGTACTTTGAATTCTCCTTCTGAAACATCCTTTTCTACCTGTTCCTTACATCTTAAATCAGAACCTTAATCCATATGAGCAGACTATCTGCAGGTGACTGGGAGGAGGAACTAGGTGGAAGGGAGGAAGAGGAAATTGCTTCTGAGTAGCATTAAGTAAATGGAACAGAGACTGGGGGAGATGCATCCCCGTCTCCTTTTACCGATACATAGTGTCAGCTCACATCCCGACTTTTGCTTCTCAAAGCTATAGCTTTAATGTAATTTTCACCTCCAAGTTATTTATCTTCACTAGCAAAATCATGAAAATTAACTACCTGAGTTTAATATTACTGTAAATTTTAACAACATACACTTTTTTTTTTTGTAGAAAAAGAAGAGTGCTCCTTTGGACAGGTCGCGACCTCCCTGATTATCTGTGTCTGGCTAAGCTTTGTGTTTTATCAACAATCCTAACATGTCCCACAATCAGTGTAGGTACTCAAAACCTGCTTAATTCATTTAGCAAATATTTATTGAGCTGGTGTTCTGGGAAAGTACACTGGCAATAGAATTTACCGTCACAGTCCTCTCCGTCTGAGAGCCCAGTTAATGATGAAGACAGACACAGAGATAAATAACGCCAATGGATGCAATTTCAAGACAAGAAGGGAGACGATGAGAGTCATGTCGTAATCTATCTCAGCTTTTCCCTATGACTGAGTCAAGTAGCATTTTCTTGAGATTTTAGGTAGACATCAGGAAAAATTTTATTAGATAATTTACTGCAGAAAATATATGACAAACCCTGTAATTTTGTAGCAATCAATTTTGGATGAGGTTGAAGTAGACACTTAATTTTAAAGAGTCAGTCACTTAAAAACAAACCACATAAGTAAATTGAGATTTGTATAGACTATAGATTAAACAGTGTTGGACAGAGATGTCACAGGGCAGCCAGGTACAGCTTGCCTCGTAATAGTAACTGGAAATGAATATGAGGCGAATGATCCTGGGATGGGTCAGGCATCATGTGATGTCTTTACAGTTGTCCACTTGCTCCAGTTTGCTTTCCTGTTTTTGTGGAAAAACAAACAACAAACGAACAAATGAAAAATCCATTCATTCAAAAGCACCTTTCCTTCCTTCCTTCCTTTCTTTCTTCCTTTCTTTCTTCCTTCCTTCCTTCCTTCCTTCCTTCCTTTCTTTCTTTCTTTCTTTCTTTCTTTCTTTCTTTCTTTCTTTCTTTCTTTCTTTCTTTCTTTCTTCCTTTCTCTTTGGGGGGTAGGGGTGGGTTCAAGACAGGGTTTCTCTGTATAGCCCTGGCTGTCCTGGAACTCACTCTGTAGACCAGGCTGGCCTTGAACTCAGAAATCCACTTGCCTCTGCCTCCCAAGTGCTAGGATTAAAGGCGTGTGCCACCACTGCCTGGCAGGGAGAGCTACTTCATCTTGGACTTCCAGGTAACAATCCATCCCTGAGGGAGTCAAGGCAGGAACTTAGGGCAGAAACTCAAGGCAGGAACTGGGCTGCAGAAACTGAACTAGAAAAGATGGTGAATCCCTGCTTACTGACTTGTTTTTGATAGCTTGCTCAGCCTGTGTTTATAGAACCCCGGAGCAGCTGCCTAGGGGTAGCATCTCTCACACAGGGCTGTACCCTACGTGTGAATTATGAATCAAGAAGATGCCCCAAAACATGTCCAGAGGCCAGTCTGATAGGGGCGATTCTTCAACTGTATTGCCCTCTTCCAGGAGACTTGAGTTTATGTTAACTTGATACAAACTAACCTGAACATTATCTAATAATTATCCAAGAGAGAAGGAATGTGTTTTCTTGAGGAAGCAGAAGCTGAGTTAAATTACATGACAGGTTAATAAAGAAATTCATTTTTTTTCCCAGTGCTAACCAGTTGGATCATTAGGAGGCAAGGTTTGAAGAAAATGATAGCTAAGATTTCTGATCTTGTAAAATTTGAATTTAAGGGCTGCAGAGATGGCTCAGTGATTAAGAGCACTGACTGCTCTTCTGTAGGTCCTGAGTTCAATTCCCAGCAACCACATGGTGGCTTACAACCATCCATAATGAGATCTGACACCCTCTTCTGATGCGTCTGAAGACAGCTACAGTGTACTTAGATATAAATAAATCTTTAGGCTGGAGCAAGTGGGGCCAGCTGGAGCAAGCAACCTTCATTCTCAGCAACTACCTGATGGCTCACAACCATCAGTACAGCTACAGTGTACTCATATACATAAAATAAATAAAATAGATCTTTAAAAATTGAATTTAAGCAGGAAGAGAGATACCAGGTGAGTGGAGTATGTGGGAGAGTTCTGCAAAATGCTTCCAAACATATTGTGGCCTCTGCACTTAACTCATTGCAACTATGCTTGCCTACACAAGACCTATGCAAGATCAGACCAGCAAAGTGAACCCATACCAGGTATTACTAATTAAACAGTGAGATTTAAAGAGAAAGAAAGAAGGGATTGAAGAAGGGAAAGGATGAGAGAGTGGGAGAGGAGAGTTGGAGATGATGAGATAAACAAATATTATATACATGCATGCAATTGTTAATGAAACACAATTTAGGAATGGTGTTTGGTACTATACACCATGAGATACCTTGGTATTATGAACAGTTTTAACACAGTGGAAGGCAAGGTCAAGAAGGCTTCCTGGTGGAGGTGTTACAAAATTACTGATGAATGAGGGGAATTCATTGAGGACAACACAAAAGAAAAGTTCAGGTAAATGGCCCTGAACACAATAGCAAATGGGGTTGTGTGGTGACAGAGTATGTGGGAGTCCCATAAGCAATGACAGAAGCACATCAGCATTTCAATAGCCTTGCCAACAGTTAGTTACTAAAACGTTAAACGCTTGCCCATTGTTCCAGGAGGAAATGTCATATGTGTATAGATTTAATTTATGAATGCTTCTTTTTTGATAAAGCTATGAACTTTTTACACTGTATTCCTACAAATTCTCCCACACTCTGTGCACTTTTGCCCTTTGTTGTTAGGCTTTTGTAGAAGACACGCACAGATTAAGTAAACTCACGTCTTATGTATGTCACAAGGTATTTTATGAGGCCTGCACATGTCAGGGCCTGACCAAGAGTGTCTGTCATGGGTTTAAACAACAGAATAGAAGTTGGCATTGTTGAAACAGATGGATGATGAGTTGTGTCAGAGGTGAAAAGACCAGAGAAAATGGCTGGGTGGGGACAGGGTGTGGGTAAGAGTGGCTAGACCACAGTGGCCCTTAGAGGTCATAGCAAGACTTTTATTTCAGCATGAGTAAGATGAATTATGGCCGGCAGATTAGAGCACAAGAATTTTGTATGTTCCAAACCTGAATTTTGCACGTGTTAGATGGTCAATCCATTCATCTATGGGCATCTGTCTGAAATAGACATTCTATAAGGAGGGAAAGTTGCAGGGGCGGGAATGGAGGGTGGGTAAAAGTTTTATATGAAGATAATTGCAGTGTTAGTTGTAACTGAAAATTGCCAACTGAAATGTATATCCTAGTAAGGAAATTAACTATAGAAATCTGTGTTGAATCCACAGTATGAAACACAAAGAAACAAATAGAAGCTTTAAGATAAATTTAAAACATACAGGAAAAAGTTAATAGAACTGCTATCTTCAGTGTGTGTGTGTGTGTGTGTGTGTGTGTGTGTGTGTGTGTATGTGTGTGAAAGAGAGAGAAGGAAGAGAGGGAGAGAGGAAGGGGGAGGGGAAGGGAAAGAGGGAGAGGGAGGGGAGGGGAAGGGGGAAAGAGATTGATTAAGTACAGACACACATGCCCTAGCTCACCAGCTCACCTATGGAGGCCAGAGGGTAACTCTCAAGAATTGGATCTCTCCTGCTTCTGTATAGTCTGAGGACTGAACTCAGGCCATTAAGCTTGAGTAGGAATCGTTTTTACCCACTGAGCCCTCTTGCCAGGCCAGGACTCTTACTTTGATGACAAAGAGGTGCCCATGGATGGGATGCTGATCTGTCTTGTCCAATTTTGTCATGAAGTTTATGGGCAAAGTGACAGGATATCTGAGATTTGTCTCAGAACTCCCCACGGTGGCAGGAGAAGGTGGGGATACGCAGAAACAAGCCTAAAAACCAGCTGGTTCTTACTAAGTTGCTGACGCATGGGATTCGTTTCATTTTCCCCTGTGTGTTCAGTAGGTTTGAAAGTTCCATAAAAGTAAGAAAATAAAAAGAAACTATAAACTCATTAAAGATTGAAAAATAACTGAAGCATGAAAGTCAGGAAACGATTCCACAAATGTCTTGGCTGTTGCTGCACTGTGCATTTAAGGCAAACTCTTACTGAGGAAACAGTTGTAATGAATGTTTTGATATACTAGGCAATCAGCACTCTTAGAATTAAATGAGATGATCCGTGTAAATTATTTAGCCCTGAAGTCTCTACATACAAAACTAAAAGATTTTTTTTTACTAGAAGTTGATTTTTTTCACATAAACTATATTAAAGTATTGTTTAAACTGACCCACCTAACTCTAACTAATTTACCTTCTGTTTAGCAACCATATATTGTTTCATAATTTATTTAGACATTCTTTTGTTGACATGTTTTTCCTTTACAACCTATTATAATAAATGTCTTACAAGTCTCAGTTGCTAGATTAAGGATGTAGCTCATCCTTTGTGATTCAAAGCATTTCACAAAACAGGGTGTGCTGGCACATGCCTGGGACTCCTGCACCGAGGACTTGGAGGGAAAATATTGAGAAGATTAAGGTCATCCACAGTTCCATAGTGAGTTCAAGGCCAGCCTTGGATAGATGGGACATCATCTCAGCAAACAAAAAGAGAAGCCCTCATCTGTGTGCCTGTCCAGTTATTTCCTTCAAGTCCTAGAAATGGACTTTCTGGACACCACTCAGTGTTTGCACCCGTGTTTTAGTCTGGCATATAAAGAAATCCCTATCCATGTTCTCTATGCATTATGAGAATGGTTGCCTCACTATAATCTAACCATAAGATGTTATAAATATTTTTGGGGAAAAGCTGGACATGGTGGCTCATTCCTGTGATTCTAGCACTCAGGAAACTGAGGTAAGACAATCGCTGTGAGTTCAAGGCCAACCTGGGTTGTACAGAGTGAGTTCCAGGCAACCCTGGGCTACATAGTGACAACCCATCTCAAAAGAACCACACAAAACATTTCTACATAAGAAAAACTGACATTTTCTTCCTTCCTTCCTTCCTTCCTTCCTTCCTTCCTTCCTTCCTTCCTTTCTTTCTTTCTTTCTTTCTTTCTTTCTTTCTTTCTTTCTTTCTTTTTGTTTTTTTGAGACATGGTTTCTCTGTGTAGCCCTGGCTGTCCTGGAACTCACTCTGTAGACCAGGCTGGCCTTAAACTCAGAAATCCGCCTGCCTCTGCCTCCCAAGTGCTGGGATTAAAGGCGTGCGCCACCACCGCACACCCTGACATTTTCTTCTTGACACTTCAGTTTTATTTCCTGTGTTATTGGTGATGAGAAGCAGAAACGTATTGTTTATTTTATCTTTACCGTAGTGCTTTATATTGGGTTTTCTTTATATTAATCTTTTCCCTATTGATTTTCTTATACATATAAGAGCATTGAGACTTTTGCCATATGTGTTAGAGAGCATTTCTCCTAGTTTTTCAAATTGACCTTAAGTTTTCACAGAGTTTTTCACCTTTATTTTATGACATGCTTAGAAGAGAATTTTCTACTTTTTTGCTACTTTTCCCTCTGGCAGCTTTCAATTTGTCATATTAATTTGTTTGCATTTTGTCTTAAAATTAGGTAAAGATACACAGGTTATTCCTAATACATAGTCAACTGCTCCAGTCTGTGACTAGAATAAGTTACTGTCCTTCTAGAAGTCTCTATCTTATGTTCTCTTTTATTTTGAATAACTTTTTGTCTGTCTAGAAGTTTGCATGTTATACTTTCTTTTAGGTATATTTTTTGGCCTTTTCTGTTAGCAATTTCCTATTTTATATGCCGTTTCGAAACCACTGCTGAGACTATATCTGAGCCTGTACTTTAGAAACAGGCTGAGAACTGACGCCTCTCTAATGCCAAGCATTCCTTCGGAACATAGTTTGCCTTCTGCATTTTGAGATCTTTTTAGTAAACTTTAAGTTTCCTGTAAATCTTTTACATTTTCTAGGAATTTCATCATTTTGAGGGCTTTAAAAGATGTTCTTGGGTCTGGAGAGATGGCTGAGTGGTTAAGAGCACGGACTGCTCTTCTAAAAGTATGAGTTCCATTCCCCGCAAGCACATGGTGGCTCACAACCATCTGTGATGATGTGTGTGGTGTGTCTGAAGAGAGTAACGGTGTACACACATAACATAAACGGATAAATCTTTAAAAAAATGCTCTTGAATGAGCTCATCTTTGCCACTCTGATTTTTAGCTGCTGCTGCTAATTTAACATGGGCCGACCGCTGTGGGTCTTTGTGTACTCTGGTGTACATACACACATCTTATTAGTCCATCATTTTTGACACTGAGGTGCAACATCATTTTCTCTGTCCAATTACATTAGGGCAGTGACAGGCCTGTGACTGGACAGGAATAGAGAGGTGGAGTGAGAGTAGGAGGAGGAAGAAGGGTCAGGAGCAGGAGACAAAAGGTTGTCATGGAGACAGACAATGAGGACGAACAAGACCCCACGAGGTGATACAATCAAACAAAGTTCCTTCCAAAATAGATTAAATTGGGTTAGAATATTGTCTTTATTATTTGGTTCTGAAAGTATTGTATGAGCATCTTGTAAATTGTGATTTTATTATTATATAAATCTGATTGGATAATAAGGCCTTAAGAATCATATTGTACTTACCAGGTCTTAGGGACTATTTAGATAAATGACTGTAGGGGTGTGTAAAGAGTTGCATGTGAGCGAGATGTTTTTAATAGCTGGGAGAGAATAATAATAACCCACCGAGACATGGCCCAGCAGGAAAGCGACTTTGCGGGGTGGATTCATTTTTTAAATTCCCGCAACACTGAGGCAGAAAGATTGTCTGAGTTCAAGACCAGGCTTCTTGGACTATATAGAGAAACCTAGTCTCAAAAAACAACAGGCAATCTGTAGCCTGATGCTCATAACGCTTACTAAAGCGCACCTTCTAACAAAAGAACATGAAAAGATAGCACCTCCAGGAAAGAGAAATAACAGTGTAAGGATGACTGTGGATACACACCCAGTTATGACTCCAGACATATGCCTAGTTCACCTCAAGATTAGAGTGTGAAAGCAGAGTTAGGAAGTGTAGCCAACCGGTCAGGGATAAGCACACCTCAAAGATGCCAGCGGAGTCATCTGGAGCCATTGAGACAATGGATACAGGAGTTTGGAATACCTCCAAGAATCTCCGGATGGAGAAGGAACAAGCCGCTGAAGCCTGGTGCCAGCTGAAGGAGGAGCCTGTCTCCCAGGTAGAGACGTTACACAGTTATGACAATTTGTCAGATCACCTTGTTGGAATGACGAGAACAGAGATCATGGTGACAGGCAGGACCACACTTAGACCAGGAATGTTTAGCTATGCTTACCACTTGCTTTCTAGTTAAATCTAAACCTCGGGGGATGGGGGGGGGCATGAAGTTGGACTTGGGTGTTGTTCGGGTTCAATTCTCTTTCCAGTATGGCTATATTTGAAAAAAATTATTTTTCATATTATATGAAATCAATATGAATATAATGAAGTCAGAATATATTTAGTGTATATAATACTAAAATATATTATATCCCAGTCATTGCTTACTTACTCTGAATATGAAATATGCCTACATCCACATTTCTATAGAATATAGAAAGCAATCCAGTATCATGCTAACCACCATGGTTTATCTTCTCCAGGTGGTAGGATTTGATGCAGTCAGTCCAATTTTTCTAAACTGTTAATATCCTTTAAAAACAACAACAGTATATTTTAATCCTGGACTATACTTCTAAGTCCAGTTGTTTAAATTCTGAACAACTGTTCCATATACAGTCTTTAGCTGAAATATCAGGTAAAACAGAAGTCTTAAACCCTAGAGTTCTACTGATGACGCTGCTGAGGCTGGGGAGAGGGAAAGATCATGACTGTGGCCACCAACAATGTCAAGTGGAATTCTACAAGGGGTAGAGAGAACTTAGAAAACAGTTTATCCCAAGATGCCAGTTGAAAAGAAGAAAAGAAAACTACATGTGTATAGGCATGGAACAGACATGGATTTAAAAAGTGATTTCAACATAGAAAGGATTTTTTAACACAATACAAACCCTAGAAACTAAAGATTTAAAACTACTTAGCAAAAGCTACATGGAATAACATTAAACCAATCGGCTGGGAAAATCTACAGTTAATGTTGTAGACAAAGGGCCTATTTCCTCCTAAACCATCTATAGACCAAGGAAATCAGGTGGTAAAGACAAGAAATAAGAAAGCAGTGAGATGGTACAGTGACTAATGATGACTGCTCCTTGCCTGGCATTCTGAGTTGGATTCCTAGAGAACATATGGTGGAGAGGGACAACCGACTCCTTTATGCACAGACCATGGTAGGTGCACAGGTGCACATACATTAAATACACATACATCATGGTAGGTACACAGAAACATGTACATTAAATATATATGCACCATTGTAGGTGCAGAAGCACACATACATTAAATACATGTGTGCCACAGTAGGTACACACACATGTATGCACAAACACATACATTAAATACACATACAACATGGTAGGTGCACAAACACATATATATTAAATAATAAGCAAATAGATAAATAAAGGTTAAAAAAATTAAGTTCAACACAAATGGGTAATTCAAAGCAGTGTGTTTTCTGTAGGCAGGCAGGAAGAACCAATCCAGCAGAAGCCTGCAGAAAGCTTCCAAGGTATTTGTGATGCCCTATTCTCTGTTTTCAAACTAAGTGATGGATTCACAGATGTTCTATTATTCCTTAGTCCTTGTTTATCCATGTATGTGTGTGAATACATGTGTGTCTTAGTATGTTTTATATTATTATAGTAGAAAACTTAAATCCGAGTAAAAACTTCGCATTTACTTATTTAAGGCTCTCTGTGTAGCCTGTACTTGGCCAAGTACTATGTACCTCAATGTGCTCTTTTTTTTTATTAGATATTTTCTTTATTTACATTTCAAATGTTATCCCCTTTCCTGGATTCCCCTCAGAAAACCCCCTATCCCATCCCCCCTCCTCCTGCTCACCAACCCACCCACTTCTGCTTCCCTGTCCTGGCATTCCCCTACAGTGGGGCATTGAGCTTTCATAGGACCAAGGGCCTCTCCTCCCACTGATGACCAACAAGGCCACCCTCTATTACATATGCAGTTGGAGCCATGGGTCCCTCCATTTGTACTCTTTGGTTGGTGGTTTAGTTCCTGGGAGCTCTGGGGTTACTGGTTGGTTCGTATTGTTTTTCCTTCTGTGGGGCTACAAACCCCTTTAGCTTTTTGGTCCTTTCTCTAGCTCCTCCATTGGGGAACCCATGCTCAGTCTAATGGTTGACTGAGAGCATCCATCTCTGTATTTGTCAGGCACTGGCAGAACCTCTCAGGAGACTGCTATAACAGGCTTCTGTCAGCAAGCACTTGTCATCCACAATAGTGTCTGGGTTTGGTAACTGTATATGGGATGGATTTCTAGGTGGGGCAGTCTCTGGATGGTCTTTCCTTCAGTCTCTGCTGCACAATTTGTCTCTGTATCTCCCTCCATGGATATTTTGTTCCCCCTTCTAAGAAGGACTGAAGTATTCACACTTTGGTCTTCCTTCTTCTTGAACTTCATGTGGCCTGTGAATTGAATCTTGCTTAAACTCAGATTACTCAATGTAAAATTACTCAATGTAAAATTAAAACAATACTGTGGTCTGTTATTTTGTGAAAATAGTGGCAAAGTATCACATAATTATAATTGGTGTATCAAGAAAACTGGGGAGCAGGGCGGTGGTGGCACATGCCTTTAATCCTAGCACTTGGGAGGCAGAAGCAGGCGGATTTCTGAGTTCGAGGCCAGCCTGGTCTACAGAGTGAGTTCCAGGACAGCCAGGGCTACACAGAGAAACCCTGTCTCAAAAAATCAAAAAAAGAAGAAAAAGAAAACTGGGGAAAGGGAGTTGGTTCAGTGGTAAAGTCACTTGCTACAAAAGCATGAGGACCTGGATTCAAATCCCCAGAGCCCTCAGAAAAGTCAGACACATAGAATGACTGTGGTTGATGCCATGTGACCCATGGAAAGCAGAGACAGGAAAATCCCCAGAAGCTTAGTTTGTGGGTAGCAGGGATGGCAGAGGCTGTTTCAAAACAGGTGAAAGGTGAGAACCAACTCTCCAGGCTGACCTCTACATGTGTGTAAAGGCATGCACTTGCTCATATTCATGCACACAAATGTTGACACAGAAATACATACATACAACACACACACACACACACACACACACACGCACATGCTCATGCTTGTGTCTTTACAAGCTCTTTTTAGGTCTCTAATGGCTAACAGAGGTCCCTAGTTAATATATCAGGCAGACCTAATAGCTAGGTTTTTCTGACATTCCTCAGCCCCTAAACTGTTAGAGGGTATGACTAGCAAACCCTAAACGTCTTCCGCCCACGGCCTGGGCTGCCCTTCCCTGTACCATCCAGACACTTTGGTTATCTAGCCCTCTTTTGTTGACCCTTTACCCTCCTTGCCTCCTGGTTCTCTCTCTCTCACCTCACATGGCTTGGCTCAGGGTCACGTTCTCCCTGGACTCTCGCAGATGTCCCTGCCTCTGGCTATGCACTTCTCCATAGCTACAAAAAGCATTCTCCTTCACCATACCTAGGAGCAGTCACGGCTTCCTCTCCTTCAGTAGGCTTTGGGAATGGCTTTTATGATTGATGGAGGAGTACATGAGAGAAAGTGCATATCTTTAAATGACAAAGTTTTGTTTTTGAGATGAGATCTTGGTAGGACAGCCTTGAACTCACTCTGGCCTTGGATATGCACTGATTCCCCTGCCTCAGCCTCCTCAGTTCTAGACTTATGAGCATGCGCTTGCCTACTTGTCTTCTCAAATGACAGACTGGGAAAAATCAAATTTCCACATGGACTTGTAACTTAGCCATCTGAGAAAATTAAGTGCCTGTCTTAACGCACGCAAGACAATTTCAGTCACACAAATTAAAACCTTAACAGAGGAAAAGCAATTATGAGAAATTATCTCTATATCAAATTAATTATAGTTGCATTTGGATGATGGAATACGTGGGGTTCATTTATTTGGTGTTTCTGTAATGAGACCTTCCAGAAACCCGGTAGCACAAACGTTCGGTGTGTTTTATGATTATGATAAAACAAACAAAACAAAACCCACACTGTCCTGACCGTATTTGAAAGAAGAAAGAACATAGTAGTTCCTTCGTTATGTGTAAGGGAAAACAACCAGTTGTTTTCTTAGACCATTCCACAAAGACCAGAGTCCTACTTCATAGCATATTGGTCAATCAACAAAAGTCATGTCCTCAACTAACTCGAGCCAAGCAGCTCTGTCTCCCATAGGAAAGAATGTAAGCAATTATCTCCAGTGAGTTGCTTTCTCCCTGGGGAATGGGATAGGCCAGGGGAGAGGCTAGAACTGCTCTTTCATTTAACACCTGGACTGAGGTTCATTTATCACACCACTTCTGAGAACGTTAAGAAAGCAGCTCCCTAAGGAAGATGCAGTTATTTGATTTTGTAAAAAGAAAGTGCGATGCTGGGGGCTGGAAGTTCAGCTCACTCAGTAAAGAGAGGGCTTGCCTTATGCATGAGGCTGAGTTCCATGCCCAGCACCTCATGACTGTGTGTGTGGACTCATGCCTGTGGTCCCGGTACTTGGCAAGTAGAGGTAGATGGATGAACACAAGGTCACCCACCCTTGGCTACCCAGAAAGTTCAAGGATAGCCTAGGCTACACGAGATCATGTCTTACAAAAGCTGGGGCAACAGGTATGGTGGCACAGGTTTTTAATTCCACCTATTTAGGAGGCTGAGGCAGGAAACGCTGACATTCAAGGCATATCTGGACTAAACAGTGAGCTGATGCCACGTGTTTGTGTGGAGGTCAGAGGTCAGTTCCCTCATTCTACCACATAGCTCCCAGTACCAAATTCAGATTACTGGACTGTGATGCTTTGTATATGCTTGGCCCAGGGAGTGGCACTCTTAGGAGGTGTGGCCTTGTTGGAATAGGTGTGTCACTGTGGGTGTGTGCTTATGACCCTCATCCTAGCTGCCTGTTAGTCAGGCTTTGACTAGCAGCCTTCAGACGGAGATGTAGAACTCTCAGCTCCTCCTACACCATGCCTTCCTGGATGCTGCCATGCTCCAACCTTGATGATAATGGACTGAACCTCTGAACCTGTAAGACAGCCCCAATTAAATGTTGTTCTTTATATAAGACTTGTCATGGTGTCTTTTCTCAGCAGTAAAACCCTGACCAAGACAGTGACTTTTAGACAAAAACCCTTTACTCATTACAGAGGTATCCTAGCAGGCCAACTATTTGATCTGAAAAAGCCCAGAACTCAGTCGTACCCTGGTGCCTTCCATATAGAGAGCAATCCGAAAGAAAACCACACCGCAGGAACCCACACAGACCACATCACAAGAACGTTAATGACCCACCTCTCATCAAAGGCTGACTATACTAAAAGCCACCAGCTTGATAACATCAGTCATATGATAAAATCAGGTGCTCCTCACTTTTTACTTTCTTTCTTTCTCTCTTCCTTCCTTCCTTCCTTCCTCTCTTTCTTTCTTTCTCTCTTTCCTTCTTTCTTTCTTTCTAACATCGATGTGTCCACTGGCCATTCTGTTTCCTCAGAATCATCCATTCTACCCAAATAAAAACGTTCTTAACTTCCCCTTGAGGAGGGCTGACCTTAGGTGCTCCAATAGTTAATAGGTCTCAAAGCCCTTAGGCTGTCATAACGCGGCTTCCCTGGTGGAAGGCTATTTTCCCAGATTAACCTTTGGCTGTGTTCTACCTCTAGCAGTACATTATTCTTAAAAGAGTCTCAACAGTACACAGGCATAAGAAATGAAATCCCAGCATGTTACATTTTAAAGTAGAAACGTCCCTTTAATTTTATATCTCTAGACAATGTTTCCATTTCTCTTGGAAAACACTGTGAGCATCTGGCAATGGAGCCTGTATTCCCACCCAGCAACCATTTGTTTGTTTGTTTAGAGTGGAAAGGCCTTCAGGCAGGCACACTTGGTCTCTAGGCATTCACTTGCTTGCTTACCTGAACACTCCCACCTTCCTGAACACACCCCCACCTCCCTGAACACATCCCCACCTCCCAGGCTTAGGTTCTCCCTTCAGATCTGTGACCTTCTGCCTGGCTTGTGCCTGGCCCCAGCACTGCCTGGAGAGTCTTCTGAAATGCAGACTTTCAGGTCCTAGTGTCATTCCTAGGACCCAGTAGGCCTGTTAGTTAGCAAGAGCCCTAGGTGATTCGTGGCACAATAGATGTTTCTAAAACCCTAGGTGCACCTTTACTCTCTGTATACCAGTGTGTGTGCTCTTAGCTCCTAGGAACCCCAGACTGGTAGATTCCTTACTCAGACTGGCGGTTTCTTCTCTGACTAAATGGTATTGTCTTTTGCATCAATGACTCCTTACAAAGTCACCAGCATTGCTATAGATAAGTGCTTTTTTTAAAATTATACTTTCTAATTAAATTTTTTATACAATATATGCCAATCACATTCCTTCCTCTCCCCCCACCTCCTCCCATGCAGCCCAGCTTTCCTCCCTCCTTCTCCGACTCTTCTCTCTGGTTCTGTTAATCCCTTGTGCCTTGAAAGCTGCCAGGTCATATTTCCTGGTTTAAAATCCTTCACTTTTAAAATAATTTTCAATTGGTACATAAAATCAAGAATTACAAATCTGTATTGGATAACATGCTAGTTATGTGATTTCTCCCCCACTCCCTCCATGCCCCCCTTGATTTTTCGAGACAGGATTTCTCAGTGTAACCAACCCTGGCCTGGTTTGTAGACCAGGCTGGCCTTGAACTCACAAACATCACCCTGCCTCTGCCTCCCGAGTGGTGGGATTAAAGGCTATTCATGTGATTTCTATTTATGAATAGAGCATGTAATGTTTAAATCAAGTTAAATATATATTCTCCCAACCATTTGTCATTTCTTTATTTTATTTTAATAGGATTTGGACTCCTTGAGAAGAATTTCATACAGCCTAGGTTGGTCTTAATCTCTGTAGCTGAGGGTGGTTTTGAACTCCTGATCTTCCCATTTCTGCCTAACTAGTCCTGGAATTACAGGCCTGTGACAATCCTTCCTTTTAGATTTCTGAAATGTACAATGCATAGTTGCTGTATGTCATTACCCTTCCGTACAACAGAAGCCCACCAATTTCTGGGCTCATCTAACTGTAATTCATTACCTACAGACCAATTTCCCTCCTGCTTACCAGTAGACTATATGGTTAGCAGGCCAGGGGCTCTGGATTCAATTCCCTGGACCCAATTTTTAAAATTCCATTAATATTGTTTTATATATAGATATATATTGTAGTGTCAAGTTCTAGGATCAGGAAGAGAGAAAGTTATGCCAAAATGTACTTATATATCCTAATTTCCCGAGATCGGTAAATGTGACCAGTGAATGTTGATACCAAGGAGAAATGGCTTGTTTCCACACAAAACTGAGAGCAAGAAGTAATGAACAGGGCTGGAGAGATGGCTCAGTGGTTAAGAGCACTGACTGCTCTTCCAGAGATCCTGAGTTCCAGATCCAGCAACCACATCTGCAATAGGGTCTGATGACCGATGCTGGTGTGTCTGAGGAGAGCAATGGTGTACTCATATGCATAAAGTAAATAAGTAAATAAATAAATCTTTAAAAATGAAAAAAAGTAGTAACGAACAGGGAGTGCACATAGCTACCTATTTGAGAACTACCATGTGGTGCTGAGAATTGCAGCCAGGTTCTCTGGAAGAGCAGTCAGTACTCCCAAGCACTGAGCAATCTCCCAGCCCTATGGCTGCCTATTTGAGATAGGTAGTGTAGCACTATCTATCGCTGCCTCCCATGTATGCTGCTTTTTTATATTACCTTTCTTTTTCTGAGACAGGGTCTCTCTATGTAGTCCTGGCTGTCTTAGAGCTTGATGTTTAGACCTGAAATCCTCTTGCCTCTGCCTCTGAGTGCTGGTATTAAAAATGTGCGACATCACGCTTGGTTCTCTTACATTCATTAAGAAGCAATGGTAGCTGGGCAGTAGTGGCGCACACCTTTAATCCTAGTGCTTGGGAGGCAGAGGCAGGCGGATTTCTGAGTTCGAGGGCAGCCTGGTCTACAGAGTGAGTAACAGGACAGCCAGGCTACACAGAGAAACTCTGTCTCAAAAAACAAAACAAAACAAAGCAAACAAACAAACAAAAAAGCAATGGTAACCAGGCATGATGCCCCATAGCTCTAATCATAGCCACCGTGAAGTTCAAGGACGGCATGGGATGCAGAATTATCTGTCTATCAGGGAGCACATCTTTAATCTCTGGGCAAAAACCTGAGTCTTCATTAAAGGTTATTATTTTCAATCAGCTGTTACATTGTATACCCAGCAGGTCCTGTACTCCCAAAGATTATTCAGCTATGTAAATTGTATTCCTTATTAGTTTATTATCTATTTTAAATATTCAAAACAATCGTCTTCCATATTCACAGCATTGCTTACAACTTGCTTAGAGCTGTTGAGTTGGCAAAACATTAGCCTAGAAAGCACACATTTTCAGTTACATAGAAGCTTAGGGAAATTCGTTCAGTATTGCTAGAGGAAAAACTATGTGGTGACATACCACTATCTTCTACTCACTCCGAGTAGATTACATAACTATAGCTTTATGTGTGTATGTTTAAGTTTATTGTTATAAGAATAATTATCTAATGTATTAAGTTGCCCATGGCAACCTGTTCAAACCTACAGCAGTTGAAATAGCTCCCTGATGTATTTTTAGTTTTGACAAGAATTTTCCGAGGAGCTGCACTGACCCTGAACACTCTTGCCAACTGAGCTACGTCTCCAGCCCCTTCTTTTCTCTCTCTTATTTATTTATTTATTTATTTATTTATTTATTTATATTTATTTACTTTGGTTTTTCAAGACAGGGTTTCTCTGAATAACCTTGGCTGTCCTAGAATTCACTCTACAGACCAGGCTGCTTCTGCCTCCCAAGTGCTAGGATTAAAGGCATGAGCCACCACTGCCAGGCTGTTTTCTCTCTTTAGACAGTGTGGGATCCTACATTACGTCCCTTTTCTTGGGAAATATTTAGATTTTTCTTATGAAAGTCAAAGGTCGCCATATCATTTTAAGGACACTTATTAAAAATCTTTCATGCTTAGTGCCCAGTTTTAATCCTAGCACTTGGGAGGCAGAGGCAGGCAGATCTCTGTGAGTTCAAGGCCAACCTGGTCTACAGAATGAGTTCTAGGACTGCCAGCGCTATACAGAGAAACTTTGTCTTGAAAAACCAAACCTGGCCAACCAACCAACTATCCAACCAACCACCACTACCACTACCGATTCATATAATATTGTAGAAAATACTCCTATATTCCTGGTAACTTCTAACATTTAAATTCCTTGGATGTCTAAAAGAAATGTAGCTCACATTTTATTGATTCATTGTTTTGAAGTTAAACTTACTTTCAAAGAAATACACACATTAGTTTGACAGAGCAAATGTACTATAAGATTTATGGTTAGCTGAGAACATGGTGGTAATATCAGCCCTTGGAAGTTGGAGGCTGCGAGATCTGGAGTTCATGTCTAGCTTTGGCTTCTGTGTTGAGTTCAGATGCATGGCCAGCTTGGGCAACATGAAACTCTGCTTCAAAACAAAAACAATGATATATTGTCATGATGCACCTGTAATCCCAACACTGGAAAGGTGAATGCAGGAGGATCGTAAGTTCAAAGTCATCCTTAGCTGCATGTGAAGGACTAAGACCCTGCCTCAAAAGAAACCGAGATGCTGGGTGGTAGTGGAGCACGCCTTTAATCCCAGCACTTGGGAGGCAGAGGCAGGTGGATTTCTGAGTTTGAGGCCAGCTTTGTCTACAGAGTGAGTTCCAGGACAGCCAAAGATACCCAGAGAAACCCTGCCTCAGAAAAAGAAAAGAAAAGAAAAGAAAAGAAAAGAAAAGAAAAGAAAAGAAAAGAAAAGAAGTCGAGGTGCCAAAACAAAAACTCTGACAACAAAAAGATTAATAAAGAAATAAAAGTATAGTTCTAATACCTCCCAAATAAGATATAATTACATTCAAGTCTCCTTCTCATACAACTTATATACTATTCTTTAACATTATTTTATTAGTTATTATCTATTTTATATCATAAGAAACACAAATTGACTTTTAGGACTCCCAGCTTTTATGATTCTAATTCCCTATAGATAACCTGCCTTCCCTTGGCATTACACTACACTGTAGTTTAGCATTCAACCAGGAATGCTCTTATGCTATCAATATTCACCTTAGTTACTTGCCTATTATTATTTCATGTGACTATATGTGTCATTTTTCTTCAATGTATCAAACAAATTTTATTCCTGAACTCTCCTTTGGGGCCTTTCTTGAAGGAGTCGAACATCAAACAGTCAGTTCTATGTACTTTCCCTTTAAGGGCCCCCTCTGTTAACAGTTCTGTATTTGGTTCTAACTTGGTCTCCCCAATGCATCATTTTGGTCACTGCTCTGCATTATCTTTTCATATATTTGGGAGACATAATCAGCAAAGAACAGTGGTCACTGGATCATGGTGAAATTACATCCCTTCCAGAGGAGTCCATTTCATTGTGCACCTGACTTCCTGACAAGCTCGAGGGTTCCTTAGACAAACTGTATGTCAAAAGACCAAATGAACGAGCTCATCTGCTAAACACATTGCTGGCATATGGTGATCACATAGCATTGGGTGCTTGTCTTATTCCTATTCCTTCAAAGCCCTTGCCACAAAGAGTCTGCAACCTGGAGAAGGTAGACAGTGAGTTAAACAAATAATACTAACTTACATCATGATTGATGGTATAAAGAAAGTACTATAGTGTATGTGGTAAAAGAACAAAATACCAAGGACTGGATAGAATCTTTTGAGGAGGACTTCCATTTTTTAATTGTGTGATTGAACCCAGGTTCCTCTGTTCAGGTGATCTAGGCAAGAGATCAGTCATTTAGCTTCACTCTCCACCCTATGGGAGGACTTCTTGGTAGCGTTTGACTGAAGAAGGCAAGAGTAGAAGAGAAAAGATAAAAAGAAAGGTCAGAGCTTGTGCCTAGTAAGTGGAAGAAAATGGAAGACAGCACTTAGGTACAGATCGGACATAAAATGAGGACAAAAGCATTGATGATGGCACCTTAGGGTGTCACATCAAGGTGAGTCTCCATGTCTACTACAAAATTGAGATGCCTAATTAGAGCCTGATACACTGGGTATTTAAATAGCTTTGACTGAACCTCTGGAGAAAGACAACAAAGAAATTACAGACAGGGGGGCAAGGTGGGACTGAGGCTTCTTTAGTAAAAGGCGATTTGGTTTTCATAGATTAGAGTTCATTGCAGTCAGGAAGGGGTGCTTATGTAGTACTTAAGATGCATAAAGAGGCCTGAATGGCATAGGTGTTTATTTTTATCAGGCTGTTAATTCCTGATCAAAATATCATGTTAATGTATCTGCAAAAGAAATCCACAAAAATTAGCTGACTGTGGTGGTTGGCTCCTGCCTTTAATCCCAGTAGCCGGGAGGCAAAGGCAGGAGCATCTGAACAGGAAGTCAGCCTGGCCTGTAGAGGAAGTGACAGGACAGCCATTGCTAACAGAGAAACCCTGGCTTGAAGAACAAAAGCAAGCAAACAGGCAAACAAACAAATCTATAGACAGGATCCTGCAGAAACAGCCAGCTGTTTTCATGAGCACCTGGGGAGAGGTTTTGGTCTTAAGGAAGTAAACTCTACCACACTCCCTTCTTCTCCCCGAAGTGTTATTGACCAAACGAATTGGTATCCCTGCTCTTTTCTGCATGGAAAATAATCAACTCCTCCTAGAGAACACCTAGGTGGTGATTTCAGAAGACATTTGCATGGGTGACTAGACTGAAACTCACTATAGTTCCCACTGTCAATGAAAATTCCGAAGGCCTGGTCTGGGGCTATTAGTGACAAAGGACTTGCCTAGAAACCCAGGCTTCCTGTTCGTTCTCACTTCTGGGGAAAAAGAAAATCAGTGTGTGTGTGGGGGGGGTGACGGGGAGTAGAAAAAATTTGATATGCCAAGGATCAGCAGTTTGAGTGAAGGTGAGGGCAACAGTGACCCCCTTCCCTCATTCAGCCCAGACCCATCTACAAACAGAAATTCCACCAGTATGTCTGGTACCTGACATGGTCACATAGCTTTCTTATCTGAAACAAAGAACCACAATACAGCGTAGCCTGTAGCTGATTACAGTGCTCCTTAGGATGAATGCAGCACTCATTAAAACACTCATTTAGGGGAAAAGCTTATTCACCTAAGGTTTTAATCTATTTTTTAATTAAAAATGTTATTACACAAATATGTAAATATATTTATGGGAAACAGTTTTTAAATTAAATTCCCATCAATTGCTTCTCTTCAGAAATGGGGATTTGACTTTCATATCTTTGCAGCCTTCAGCTCCCCTGACTAGTCTCCCTCAGTGATTTTTGGTCACCTGACCGTAAATACCTTTAAAGGAGATAGGATCTGGGAGGCTGGAAAGAATAAATAGGCTGTTCTTAAATGTTTGAACTGTTGATGTTGATTTGAAGCCCCTCTGGCTCTATTTCTGTCTCCATAAAATGAAGCAAAACATCTCCATCCTACGGTTAAGAGTATTGCCTGAGGTAACAGGGAAAGCATTTGGGATCATATGTGGCAGATAGGAACGATACAATAACATTAAACTATTATTTTAAGGAGACATAACTTTAAATTCCACACTTTTCCCTTTTAGCATCTTACCACATTGATCTCTTGTTTAAGAGAATTGCTTCTTTCCACGTGACAGTACATTTTCAATTGCATATCTGATTCTCTCCTGGGCAAAAATCCTATTCTCTTATGTACTATCCAATTTGTCAAGACACAACCACAATGATATCTTTCCCCCAAATTTCTCATTCTTCTTGTATGTACTTTTTAACTTCAACATCTCTTTGACAGGTCCGTCACCTTTTAAGCATGTAATCCAAGTTTCAAATTTTTTCCCCTATTCCCCAGTCCATGCCTCATTACCTGATAATCCCCTTCCTTAAAATAAACAAGATTTAAAGTTTGTATTAGTATAGTGAATTTCTTTTGCTTTGCTGAAGTCTAGGTAAGTCTATGTCAGCCAGACTGTCCTGCCTGTCATCTGAGGATAGAAAGAGCTGATCTAGACTTATGCAAACCTCTCCTTAATTAAAAATTTTAAGATGTATTTTTTATTTTATCTGTATGAATGTTTTCCCTGCATGTATATATGTATACCATATTGCACCTGGTGCTCTCAGAGATCAGAAGAAGGCATTAGATACCTGGGAGCTGGAGTTACAGATGGTTGCGAGTCACCCTGTGGATGCTGCAAATAACCCTAAATCTCTGCAGGAGTGGTACATGCCTTTAACCACTGAGCTATCTCTCCAGCCCTATGCATCAAGCATAAAAAGCCCTAGATTCTGACTTCCAAATTTGCAAACAATAGAAAACAGGAACTTCAAAATTGTAGGTGGACAAAATGCATGCAAAATGTATTTACATAAGAATATAGGTGTGCCTATGTAAAAACAAGACTAAGGAGTAGTCCAGCCTTGCTGGTTATGTAGTTCATTCACAGAGCACATGGGTGACATGTGGATTTGGTCCATTGAAGCTGGGACGGTACCTTGAGCATGTAGCATACCCAAGTCTCTAAATTCAACCCCGATATTGAAGACCAAGAAACCAAAACATGCAAAGGGGCCGTTGAAATGGTAGGTGTGGTGGCACATGGCTATAATTTCAGCACTCGTCGAGGTTGAGGCAAGAAGCTTTAAGGTTCAAGGACTGCCTGGGATATCAGGCAAAACCTGTCTCAAAGTATTTGACAAAGGGTTGAGAACATAACTCCTTGGCAGAGTTTCCCTAACATCTTTGAAGTACCGAGTTCAATCCCCAGTACCATAGTAATTGCCTGGTAAGTGAGGTCAGAGGATAGAGCATCAAGTAATTACTGGTTGCCTGGCAGTCTGGAGAAAAGGAAGCAGCAGCCACAATAGTGGGAGAAAAATGAGAATTTCCCAAAGAGCAAGGGATTAATAGTATTGACTACTTGACTACTGCCAAGTTCAAATAATGTGAAAATTGAAATCCCAGGATCTAGCAATACAAAAGCCATCACCGAGACTGGTAGGCACGAAAATACAAATACATTGGATTGAATTTAGGAGGGTATGATATAAACCATCAGTTCCCAGAGCATGTTCTGGTTCCTCTTTGTGTGTGTGTGTTGTACAGTGGATAAAGATGTAAGTTTGAGAAGTCTGTTAAAAAGGGAAATACACTTATCTTTTCTAAGTCAATTTTGGTAGGTTTCACCTAAGGGATAGTTGGAATATTGAAAAGAAGAAATAAACCACAGCAGGGTCCAACAAAGTAGCCCTCTTCTGTATACAGAGCTTTCTTGGAGATCTTTGAAGACATAACCTGCCAACCCTCATCTCTACACTAGGATTCCATAAAAGGCTAAAGAAATTTGGAGGTAATTAAAATAAAAAAATTAAATTAAAAAGCAGCTTATTACAACAGAGAAGGAAAATAATCTGTATAGATTTATGCTTCTCAACCTTCCTAATGCTTTGACCCTTTAATACAGTTCCTCAGTTTGTGGTGACTCCTAACCATAAAATTATTTCATTGCTACTTTATAACTGTAATTTTGCTACTGTTATGAATAATACTGTGAATTTCTGATATGCTGATGATTTTAGGGAACCCCTAAAGGCTGAGAAACCCTTGTGTAGATGATGAGTTATACTTTGTTGCTCAAACGTTAAAATAGTCTTGGGAGCTAGACTCTGCAGAAGATCCCCATACCCTACTGCTCAGAAAAAGCTTAGGAACAAAATTTCTTGTGGGTATTTATCAAAAATGATGGAATCAGGGAAAGGTATTTGTAGGAATCACAGCCTGTGCTTGGAGGTTTTAAAGATGTCCTGTAGGGTGTGAATTTGTTAGAATTGGAGAGCTTTTGTTTTTGTTTTTTTGAATATTACAAATGAGTGCCAAAGAAGAAGAAGAAGGAAGAGAAGGAGGAAGAGGAGGAGGAGGAGGAGGAGACGGAGAAGGAGAAGTAGTAGTAGTACAGAGTAACAACAAAAGCTATAATAAATTATCTACAATTACTTATTTAATCTGACAAGTGGGTATAGTTGCAGATAGAGATCAAGACCATAATGTGTAGTTAGCCTGGAGTTATGTCATATCTTTTCTCAACTAGTAGTGAAAGTAATTAATAAAAGAGGTAAAGTATGCTAAACCCTATCCATACAGAAGTTCTTATGCAAGCACACTAGTTTTCTTAGTGGCTAAAGCATTCTCCACTGGGCCACCAAACAAATGCCAAGAGCAGATACAGGCTGTCAGAAATGATATTTCAAAGCCTGAGCATTTCAGGTCTCTTAATAGATGTGCGTGTAGGGGTGTGCAGGGTAACTTCTGCTTCAGTCTCCTGCTATGGTGCTCCAAGGTATTTGCAATAGGCCTTGTTGCTCTCTCAGCCAGACTGGCAGTTTAACCAGTTCTCAGGATCTGTCTGTGCTCTCAATTGCAGTGCTGGAGTTACAGATGTGTGCTGCTATAAGTGCATATGGATGATGGCCCTCATACCTGCACAGTACTTTGCTCAGTCTGCCTTCTCCATAGCTCCTAGGTTTAAGAAATTAAATTTCATCCGGATGGTGGCGAGGCTGTTAACCCCAGTACCCGGGAGGCAGAGGCAGGTGAATCTCTGAGTTTGAGGCTAGCCTGGTCACGGAATAAGTTCCAGGAGGAGCCAGGCCTACACAGAGAGATATTGTCATGAAAAACCTAGAGGGCTGGTGAGATGGCTCAGTGGGTAAAAACACCAACTGCTCTTCCAAAGGTCCTGAGTTCAGATCCCAGCAACCACATGGTGGCTCACAACCACCCATAATGAGATCTGGTGCCCTCTTCTGGTGCGTCTGAAGACAGCTACAGTGTACTTATTTATAATAAATAAATTAAAAAGAAAAAGAAAAAGAAAAACCAAAAGAGGAAGAGAAGGAGGAGGAGCATATTTAATTTGGGGTTTGGAGGGTGGGAGGGGTGGCTCACCAGTTAAAGAGTATACAGGCTGCTCTTCCAGAGGACTAAGGTCTGACACCTGGCACCCACATGGTAGCTCACAAGAATCTGTGACTACAGTTCCAGGGGATTAGAGGCCCTCTTCTGGCCTCCATGGGCACTAATGACACAAATGGTGCCCAGACATACGTGCAGGCAAAACACCCACACACATAAGGTAATTTTAAAAATTAAAAAAAAAAAAAAAAAAAAAAAAAAAAAAAAAACTTCATTTGAGGGACCATCAAGATGGCTTAATGGATTAAAGAGCTTGCCAGTAATCCTGACAGCTTGATTTCTTCTACGACTGGCACCAGGGAGGGAGAAACCGATTCCCACAATTGTTCTCTGACTTCCACATTAGAGTGTCACAGCCTAGGCACACCAGTGAGCACACATAAATAGACTTAAGAAGGAAAAAAGGACAGAAACAAAATAATAAATAAATAAATTCAATGGATAGAGAGACAGTTCAAGTGGTTAAGAGTGTTCTGCTTCGAGAGGACCAGAGATTGATTCCCAGCACCCACACAGCAACTGATTTGATCACATTGTAAACCTCGAAATCATATTATACTGACAAACACAGTTTCTAGTTGTGGTGTGACTCAGCTCTCAGCACATACCTTTAATCCCTCTGGCTGGAATATAGACAGGCCCTTAGTACCCATATTTAACCTCAAACAATAAAGGTAAAGTTAGTTTGCAGAAGGAAGTACCATGTTTGAAAGTGATGTTTAATTCAGTGGCAGACAGAGTGATAAGTCAGGGAAAGATCTGACAGAATAGGATCTGCCCAGCAATCAGGAGAAGAGAGTAGAAAGAGAGGCTACTTAAGGGGCAGTGCAGAGAGAAAAAGCAAAAGGGAGGTAGGTTTTGTTTTGTTTTTGTTTTACTGGGAGAGTTTTCAGAGACAGGTAGAAGAGAAAAGAAGCTAGACACAGGTAAAGACAGAATGCGCTAGAGAATGAGAAGGAGCCAGAAGATTAGAACAGATTGACAAAGTTAGTATGAGGCCAAGCAGAGCAATTCAGGAGAGGTGGAGACAGAAACCAGATTGAATCAGTCAGCTTGGGAGAGGAATTTGAGCCAGAACATCTAAGTAAAACCAGCCAGAGTTCAAAAACAGCTTGAAAGGGTAAGCTTATTCAGCAGTGAGTCTCGGAGGCTGAAAACATTCTAGGCCTAGATTAGACTATATGGAAGCTAGAAGCTTCCAGGACTAGGCCTAGGTTAGGATATGGAGACGGTAAGCTTAGGAGGCAACAATTAGATCAGGAGAGTAAAAGTAACAACAATTACAAGTAACAACCATCTCTAACTCCAGGTTGAAGATACCTCTGATCTCTACAGGCACTGGCACTAACATACACATATTCCCACACAGATACCCAATTTAAAAAAAAAAAAAAAAAAAAAAAAAAAAAAAAAAAAAAAAAGAAGTCTTTGTCAGAAAGTAGAAAATACCTAAAAAACCATAAATATTCACATTTTCTCTGAAAGTTCATTACTCAGATAAATACCCTTCTCTTTGTGGAATAACTGACACAAGACCTAATGCCCATGGTCAATATCTGGATGCTTCCATCTTAGTAGCAAGAGCCATAACAGGATCAATTCAAAATGCATTGAGAGACACACATCATCATGGGCCTTTTCCTACCTGTGCCCACTTCCTGAATGACTTGGAAGCTTATTTACTTATGAATAAATACGTAGCTCATAAGCTTAGGCTTGTTTCCCTGACTACCTTGTAACCAGTTCAAACGATTCTATATCTACCACATGGCTGGTCACCCCTCCTCCGTTTCCTATGAACTCTGACTTCCTAAGTTCAGGTACAGAATCCTCCTGAGCTTTTCTTTTTCCCAGAGTTCCAATCTCTCTGCTGGAACTTGCACCTGCCACTTCCTGCCTTTTGCTAATAGGCCACCCACTTTTAATTAGCAGGTGGTGCTTCCACACAGCACACAAGAGATCACCCCTACACACATCATCATGCTGTCATTTCTGACTAGATGTAATCACACAAGTGCTCTTCAAAACACATCTGCAGTCTGAATTCTAGGTCTTGTGAAATAAGACTATTCATATATTCTAACTTTCCAATCATATACATCATATACATACATGTATTATATATACTGACCATGTATGTGACATATATGTATAATATATATTGACCATCTCATATACATGCATATATAGGTATATTATATTCAATGTTATGATCCTTCATTATTTCTTTGTTTTCTATTGAACTTTGTTTTAGTTGAACAATAACCACTTGCCACATTATGGATGTAAATGTCAGAGGAAAAACTTTTGAAAGTCTGTTATTTTTCTCTATTGTCAGGTCCAGGAATTGAACTCAGGCTGTCAGCCTTGGCTCTTAGTGCCTTGATCCCCTGAGCCATCAAATGGTCCCTTTATCATTGAACTTAAATAGAGCTCCTTCTACTGAATACATGCTGAAAGCCACATTAAGTCTAATGGATTTATTGGATTATATTGGATTAATGACATAAGTGGTCTTCACAAAGTCTGGATCTCATTTTTGTATCTCTTGATCTTGGGTTCCACATACAGGAAGATGAAGAGCTATCGGCAGGCAGCATTTCAGGGATGAGTCTGGGGGAGACAGACAGTGAGAGAGCCTGAACTCATGCCTCCGTTTGGAATACAAAGAGAAAATATTGGTTTAACAGCTCCTCGGATGGTAAGGTCAGACAAACTGTAAATCAGGGATTGTTCTGTCACATTGTAGAAGGATACTTGCCCACATTCACAGTCTAGGAAGACTCCAACTTTGTACATTTGCTTTCTCTGGCAGACCTTTCTTAAAGGGGGAAAGACCCAGAGGGTACAATCAGCTCCCATCATGGACCCCATGAGCAAGACTTTATCTCCGGAAGCCCCGGAAATGCTATCCTTTCTCTCTGTACAGTCACATATGCCCACCTGCCAGTGGGTTGCCTGCCCCACAGCCACCTCCCAATAATGCCTCCCCGAGGTGAAGCTCTCTGCACCCAACACGGAAGCGCCGAAGTCAAATCTCCTTGGAGTGTCAGGCCCAGTTTTCGAAGTCTCTCCGCATCCCACACTTCTCAGGTCTTCAGATAAGACTAGGGAGGGGTGAGCCGTGTCTGGGTCCAAAGTAATACGTCCTGCACAAAGAGAACCTTAATTAATCTTAGAGTTCAGCATAACTGTGCCAGAGCTATGGTTTCTAACACGGAGCAGCTTTGCAGCCAGTGACACACGGCAGAGGCAATTTAGGAGAAGTCCAAAGAGGCGAGGAAAATGATGCTGGTAGAAGAATGGAGCAGGTTGTTGTGTGGGGAGGAAGAAAATCACAAAAAAATGGTAAAAGCATAAGGGCATAAGGTTTGTTCAAAACCTAGGTCCGTAAAATTGTGCTAATAACCACACAGTCAGATGGCACTTCAGACCCAAGTAGCATCCCCTAAAGATGGTTTGTAAGACAAGCACAGGTCCTTGCAGAAAATAACACAATGGAGGGGTTTTGCCACGCCAGTCACATCTTAAAAAGCAGCTCGCTGAGTGTGATACAATCCCTTAGCATTAAAGAGACCTCCAGAAACATACCAGAGAGGTGAGGACCCCTAGGGAACTCCTGAACATCACATGCAGATCATGACATACAAGGTAATTCCTTATAACTGTGGGAAAGTGGTACTTGCCTTCCCTTTTCCCAGCAAATACGGTGATTTTTTTCTCCAGGCTCCTGACACACTCTCCTTTTTTACTGGTTGCATTCCCCACCCCCACGACATCACCTAGCCTCAGTTTTAAATACCTTCTGAATGATCATGACCTAGTTCTTACATAAAATACCAACACTAGTTAGAAATCATATGGGAATTTGAAATATAGAAGACCCCAAATGGAATTTCCACCTGACCCCTTTCCAATTTGGGTTTCTTAGTAGTATCCACAACCCTTTCATTAGACTGATTCAGAATATTTCTTATTTCTAACATCATAACCACTAGTAGGTCTGTGGTTGTCTTAGTTAGAGTTTTACTGCTGTGAGCAGACACCCTGACCAAGGCAAGTCTTTTTAAAGGACAACATTTAATTGGGGCAGGCTTACAGGTTCAGAGGTTCAGTCCATTATCACCAGGGCGGGATCATGGCAGCATCCAGGCAGGCATGGTGCAGGAAGGGCTGAGAGTTCTACATCTTCATCCGAAGGCTGCTAGTGGAAGTCTGACTTCCAAGCAGCTAGGGTGAGGGTGTTAAAGCCCACGCCCACAGTGACACACCTACTTCAACAAGGCCACACCTCCTAACAGTGCCATTTCCTGGCCCAAGCACAAACAAACCATCACAGTGGTGGTTTGAGAATGGTCCCCACCGGCTCATATGTTTGCACACTTGGGCCTCAGTTGAAGGAACTTTTGGGGAAGAATTAGGAGGTGTATCACTGGGGCTGGGATGTGAAGTATTGAAAGCATCCTGCAATTCCCACTGTGTTTTCTGCTCCACACTTGTGATTGTAGATGTGAGCTCTCAGCTGCTGTTCCAGCTTCCTTGTGCTTGCCCCACTGCCCAGCCATCATGAATTCTAACCCCCTGGAACTGTAAGTCCTAAATAACTTTGTTCTTCTAAAAGTTGCCTTGGTCATGCATGGTGCTTTATTACAGCAATAGAAAGGTAGCCAGCACAAGGTTCTTTAAGTTCGATTTCAGTAAGTTAAATTAACTTCAGCCCCGACCTTATTAGAGTCACAGTGCTTAACTTAAATTGCAAGTTTTCACAGGTTCTTAATACTTCCAGAAGACTAGTAAAAACAGTATAAAATTCCCTCAGGGTAGGGAGTTGGGGGTGGAGGGTAGGGGGTGGGGCATCATTTTTATCCCCAGCTTCATCCCTGCAAATACTATCTCAAGAACAAAGAAACTCTAGCTCCATAGTAGTGGTTCACATCTTTGATCACAGCACTTGGGAGGGAGATCTCAGTGAGTTCTAGGCTAGCCTGGTCAACACAGTAGGTTCCAGGACAGTCAGAGATACACAAAGAACACAGAGATCTTGGGAAAAGAAAAAAGAAAAAGATAAGGAAATTTCTGGCATGGTGGCACACACCTGCAATCCCAGTGCTCAGAAGGCAGAGGTGGGTGGACTGATCTCTCAGTTAGTGGCTAGCCTGGCCTACAATATCAGTTCCAGAACAGCCAGGGCTATACAGAGAACCCTTGATCAAAAACAAACAAACAAACCAAACCAAACCAAACCAAACCAAACCAGAAAACACACATTCACAAATAGAAAACAAGTACTGTGGGTAACCAAAAACCAACCAACCAAACAAACAAACAAACCAAACCAAACCAGAAAACACACATTCACAAATAGAAAACAAGTGCTGTGGGTAACCAAAAAACAAAAAACAAAAAACCCACCAAGAACATTAGATAAAAGAAACTCCCTTCTAACAACTGGACATTATTTAGAATAAATTACAAGTTTAATGGCAAGGGACACTAGATAAAGGAATTACTAGACACAGTCTCTAATGTAACTTGAACTCATATGCTTGAGGAAATATAAACTGAAAATACAACCATACCACATGGAGCAGGGGCTGTCACTCAGTAGAAGAACAGGCACTTTAGTACACACAGGCTAGTCGTTCAGTCATACCATAAAAGTACCTACAGTGTCTAGACAGCTTGAAAATTCGCATGAGTAGACGTTTGTGGACGCTGGGATGACCGTGTGATTTTCACACATAACTTGGGTACACTGTATTCTTGCTGAGGCCCACTTACTTTGAAACTTCAGTAGAACATTGCTCATTCCTATTATCTGGCAGGAACTCAGGTCTGTTACCTGAGCTGGCTGTAGGCTCTGAAGCAGTATAGCTTCACTCCTTAAAAAAGAAAAAAAAAATTAAAAAGGGAAAGAAAAAGGGCAGTGTCATTCCTAGATACTCACCCAAATTAGCTTTTATCCATAGATAGAACCTTACTTTTGCCCAGCATTCCCATCCCTCGTGCGTCCAAGATATCCATCCCATTTTTCACTCAATTGTTTGTAGAAACTCACCTTTTTAAATAGCACTCTGCATTCTAAGGGGGGAGAGAGACAAGATTACCACTGAGTATTTAAACCAAAGCATTTGTAAGTCATGCCCAAGACACTAAAAGTATATATAACACTGTGTGAGAGAAACTACAGGCTTTTTCTCACCCTCTTCTCTCCCTGTTTCCTCCGAAATGGTACTCCTATATTTCCATTTTTTTTTTTATTTTTTTTGAGACAGGGTTTCTCTGTATAGCCCTGGCTGTCCTGGAACTCATTCTGTAGACCAGGCTGGCCTCGAACTCAGAAATCCGACTGCCTCTGCCTCCCACATGCTGGGATTAAAGGCGTGCGCCACCACCACCCAGCCTTGTATTCCTTTTCTGTTGCTAGGGGAGTAATACGTGCTCAGAGCAGATGGGGGGCCACTAGGCCAAGAGGGCATCTGGAGCCAGGTCAGGCAGGAGTACAATTGGGCCACACCTGCCCATGTGGTCTGGAAATAGGCTAGGGTCCTAGAGTTGAACTATTTCCTCGGGGGTTATCTACAGAGGTTTTTCAGTGAGTTGTTTTTATCCTTCATTTTTAAATTTTTTTTTTTATTTTTAGATTTATTTATTTATTATATGTAAGTACACTGTAGCTGTCTTCAGACGCACCAGAAGAGGGCGTCAGAACTCATTATGGATGGTTATGAGCCACCATGTGGTTGCTGGGATTTGAACTCATGACCTTCTGAAGAGCAGTCGGTGCTCTTACCCGCTGAGCCATCTCACCAGCCCCTATCCTTCATTTTTAAATGCTTTTTAATTTTTAAAATATTATGAATTGGGGTTAGGTCTACTGCAAAGCAGTGTTTGCCCAGTAACTCAATCACCTCTACTACCAATAAAAAAAATAAACCATAAATACTATGAATGAGCACACTGTCCAGATAAGTGTATGTAGGACAGAACAGATTTAAAGGACATTAACTGACTATTGCTTTTTAATAACTAGTTTTTTGAAAAGACAATGGATGATAATATATAACATTTTAAAAACTTAATTGTTCAGGCTGTACTAAAACACGCCAGCCAGATAGCTCGTTACAACAGGAATCTTTATCACACACTGGAAGCTGATAATTCACAGGTTCAGATCCTAGGGAGGCACGTACACCTCACATGGTGAAAAGAACTGTTTCATAAGGTTACTGATCTACTTAGGAGCGTGCCCCTCCGCTGGCCAGTCACCTCGTAAAGGTTCCCTCTCTAATACCACTGCCCCTGAAGGTGATTTCAATGTATGGAACATATGTGAACATGCAGGCAACAGCAGACAGTATACAACCTCCCTCCCCCCAAGCCCCTGTTTTCAGGTTCCAGTTCATTATTTTTTGAAGGATTTGTCTTTTGCTATCATCTGTGAATGTTGATAAGCAGATACATACTTATGAGTCAATTTCTTTCTAAAATCTGAACAAAAAGCAGTTGTGCTAATTACTCCTTGCCCATTCAATGAGCTATTTTAAAGACAATATCAGTGCCTGGAGACCCATTTTATTCTTCTCATAGAGTATTCTACTGGATGGGTATAAAACTCTTGAACCAATTTCCCTAGAGAGTCACATATCAATTCAAGCTTAACTGTTTTGCTTTATTGTTTTAGAGACAAGGTATCACACTTTAGCTCTGGCTAGCCTGTAACTCACAGTAATTCCTCTGCCTCAACCTCCCAAGTACTGGTATCACAAACTTGAGTCACTATGTCTGGCTTTCAAATGTACTGAGATAATTGCTTTTAGGTGATAAATCACTTTATGAAACAGCTCTACAACCGCCAGGAAGCACTGTGGGAATCATGATGCATTGTGTGAGATTCACCTCTGCTTCAATCAGAGCAAACTTGTCTAAGCTCTTCAAATATCTGTCTTATGGTAAAATTGATCTAAGTCCTATATTTTTAACATTTAGAAAGATACCTAGAGAGAACATCATGAGCACGCGTGCATGCACGCGTGAGCGCGCGCGCGCACACACACACACACACACACACACACACACACACACACACACACACAGAGCCCAGGGATCATTTGGAAGAGGAGAAAAAGTGTAAGATCCAGAGGCTGTGGATGCCTACAGGGAAATATTGTCTTCTGGACACATCAGTCCAGTTGCAAGGATGAACTCACAGCAGTTGTGACAGCATACATGGACGCGTGTGAACTCAAGTCAGACTAAGGCCTAGAATGAAGAGGTCAGTTGGGCAGACAACCCCAAGTCATGGGATTATTATAAACTGCTAGCTGCTGGGTGATGGAGAGGCAGCTCTCTTTAAGACTGTAGGCCCCGGTAAGGTAACTGCTCTCTAAAGGAGGAGCACACATCCAAGAATATTTGAGCAGCAGAAACTGGTCATGAGGGATAAGAGAGAGAGAGAGAGAGAAGAGAGAGAGAAAGAGAGAGAGAGAGGAGAGAGAGAAAGAGAGAGAGAGAGAGAGAGAAGAATGGAGGAAGAAAGAAAGAAAGAAAGAAAGTGGGAGGGAGGGAGGAAGGAAGGAAGCTGGGTGGGAAGGGGCAGATCTGGTAAAAGTTTGAGGGCCTTCACCATGATTAAATCATATCATGCAGAACTGTCTCTTAAAATGAGACAAGGTCTTACTATGTAGCTTTGCTGGACTGAAACTGGCTATGTAGATCAGAAATGGCTTGAACTCATAGAGGTCCACAGCATTAAAGGACTCATTTTTAATAAGAAGAAATGCAGTGTATTACCACTATCACACTGTCATGTCCATCCACAGTAAAACACCAGAACCTATCTCTCCTATCATTGATCAGGCATCTATGCTTCCACTTGTAACTAACTCCACGTGGACCAGTCAACCTCCCTTGCCATCACTAACTCCATGTGGACCAGTGAACCTCCCTTGCCATCACTAACTCCATGTGGACCAGTCAACCTCCCTTGCCATCACTCTTTTCAGTTTTCCCCCAGGCTTTGCTAATCATCAGTCTGTCAACTTCTATGACATCTATTTAAGATCCACATATGAATGCAAATCTTATACTTTTCTTTCTATGCTTGGCTTATTATGCTTAACATAAGGATCCCAAATTCCATCTAAATTATAATATATGATATATAATTATATATCATTTGATATATATCATACATAATTACATATTATTTAATATATTATATAATTATATATAATTATAATTATAAATTATATCTTTGTCTTTTTATGGTTGAAGAGTATCCCATACATGAGTTACATATATGACATTTATTTACCTGTTCCTAGTACTGTAAAAGTTTCTTTGGCACATTAATTTCATTTCCTTCAGACATAAGCCCAAAGTGGGCATTGAGGAAGCTCAGTGTTCTCCCTATTTCTGTACTGATTCACAGACCCATCACCAGTCTTCACAACACTTTTAGCAGAGGACAATGGCTGCCTAGCTTTCACATCAGGTAGACGATCACAGGACCTGGCACTCTGGAAGTGACCCTTCATGAGTCTGTCCACTCTGCAGTTTCCAAATGCTGCTGGGGAATGGTTTTCCCCAGGCTTACCTGGAGCAGTGCCAGGGCAGGTTCTCCACAGTTCTTCTCTAGGTCTGTGATGATCTCTTGGAGGCTGCACAGGTGCTCACGAAGCCGGACTTCACTCGCCTTCAGTTTGTCCATGCTCTCTCTCCCCAGGTGCCTGAGTCTCTGCAGATTCATCTCCTCATTAACTTTCAGCAATTTCTACTTATTTTTTTTTTTAAATGAGCATTGGTGTTTTGCCTGTATGTATGTCTGTGAGGGTGGCAAATACCCTGGAGTTGTAGTCAGAGCCATCTCTCCAGCCCTAAATATGTACATATTTGGTTGGTTGGTTGGCTGGTTTTGTTTGCGACAAGGTTTCTCTGTGTAGCCATGGCTGTCCTGAAACTCACTCTATAAACCAGGATGGCCTTGAACTCAGAGATCTGCTTGTCTCAGCCTCTCAAGTGTTGGGATTAAAGGCATGCACCACTATGCCTTTTTATTTACTCATTCATCCTTGACCAGGAAATATGAATTCCTGAATGTCTTTAGGGAAAGACATAATCAGGAAAAGCCATGCTTCAGTGTGACACAGGGTGCCTTTCAATAGAAACCTGAGGCTGGGTGTGATCCAGCATCAACTTGTAATGCTGGCACTTGAGAAGTGAAGAAGAGACACAGGAAGATCATGAGTTCAGGCTGGACAAGACTGTAGAGGGAAATTTCCTTTCTAAATAAATGAAGAAATGCAATTTTATAATTATTGTTTAATATGCCAAAGCTTAGTAGGCATTTGTCCATGAAATCTGTTTACTCAGATGGACAAACGCAACACCCAAAACACACTACACTCTTTTTGGTGTGACATTTTATTCAGAACTTGAATGTTTATTAAAATTATAACTTAGGGACAGAGGCAGAGTCAGTTCAAGGCCAACCTGTCTACAAAGTAAGTTTCAGGCCAGGTGGAGCTAAAATAGTGAGACTATCTCAAAAACACTTTTTTGTTTTTGTTTTGTTTTTTTTTTTTTAAGACAGCATCTCTTTGCATAGTTCTGGCTGTTCTGTAACTCACTATGTAGTACAGACTGGCCTTGAACTCAGAGATCAACCTACTTTTGCCTTCAGGGTGCTAGAATTACAGGCATGTAGCAGCATGCATGGCTACTTAAAAACAAACTTTAAAATTGATACTTTAATCAATAATTAGCAGAGATGCTTAAATAATGAGGCTACTGATAATGCTTTTCCTTTCTATCTTTCTAAATGTATTCTACCCGATCATGGTTGTATTAATTAGAAAAAAAAACACCCCAATACTAGAGCTTTTTTTTTCTCATTTGGAAAATTATTTCTGTGTTGGAGAAGTCCTCATTGACACACAGTCATGCTAGCTAGCCCTCATGACAAGCAGCATGGCTCAGTACAGCTGCAGCCCATTCAGCAAGCCTCTTATAGAAGGCTATAGGTTACATTTAATCTCCAGATGCTATTAAAGATCTCAACTGTAATAACGGTGCCTGCTATTTGTGGACTGCTGAAAATGTACAAGGCACTGTCTAGGGGCTCTCTGTAGATTATCTCAGTCAAACCTCACAGCAATGTTATGAACTAGAGGCCATTGTTACTTCCATTTCACAGCTAAAGAAACTAGGTTAGACACTGAGCCACATGGCCCCAAAGCTACCTAAAAGCTAGTAACTACTAGACCATCAATAATATCCCCACGAGTCTGCTGATGCTAATTCTCTCAATGTGGCTCTGGACGGAACCAATTTTAATGCTGTCTTAGCCATGTGTCTTACCATGGTTGCAAGTATATTAACAACATAATATGAGATAATGAATATATATAAATAAATGTATGGGCCTCTTTCCTTCCATGCTTCTCTATTTATATGTGTGTTTGAACAGAATCTTATGAAAGAACTGCAGGTAAGTACACTTGTACACTCTATAGTTGTCACTGGATACTTTTTTTTTTCTTTTTCAAGACAGGGTTTCTCTGTGCAGCCCTGGCTGTCCTGGAACTCACTCTGCAGACCAGGTTGGCCTCAAACTCACAGAGTCACCTGCCTCTGCCTCTCAAGTGTTGGGCATTAAAGTGTCCCCCCACTGTTCTGTGTCACTGGATAATTTATTTGGGAATGGATACACTGCTTAGCTATTCTCCATCCAGAATATCCTCTCACCTGTAGCATTTCTTGGGACTTCTGCATGAGCTCAGTGCCACACTTCATCAACTGGTCCTGCTGAGGTCCATTTAAGTTCAGGTCAGCTTTGCAGGCGGGCAGTCTTGGAAACTGCAGCTCCTTCTCTTCAGTCAGTAACTGGAATTGCATCTTATACTCGGCCTCGATCATCTCTTTCAACCTCTGCTCTTCTTCCTTCCTCAGATGCGGAGGTTACAGATTTCAGGTTAAACAGGATACACTGACAACAGCTGTGCACTTCTGTCTAACAACAGCACAACCACAGGGAGACATGAAACCCGAGGGAGGAAAGAAAAGCCATAACTCTGAAGGAGAAAGGGAATCCAGTGAAGATTCACCAAGATAGCAACATAATCATACACTCAACTTTGTAGATGGGGGAACGTCCACTGACTCTATAAAACTGAGGAAGCAGCCCAGGTGTGATGCTGTAGTCTTAGGGGGGGAACTGGGGCTGAGGCTGGGGAATGATGTATTTTGAGATCAGTGTGAGCTACTTGAAAGCTGGGTGTCAAAAAACAAATAAGCTAAGGAAACTACAATCTATGGCTAAAAACAACAGGTGCTTTCTCTTACATGAGCAGAGTCCTAAACAAACACATTGTCTTCTTTGTGGGATGAAGTCTGGCCTCGAACTTGGTTGTAACTGAGGATGATGGTGAACAACATCTTTCGGACCATCCTGCCTCCCCCTCTCTAGGAATGGGATTGCACATATTCCCACCATGCCTGGTTTTGCTGGGGATCATACTCTGGGCTTTCAAAGCATGCTAGCAAGCAGTCTACCAAGTGAGGCACATCGTCTGTCTCTATTCAAGGCCATCTAATGTGTGTACATGTATGTGTGATTGTTTTGTTTTTTTGGAGAGCTGTCCTTTTGAGACATGTCTTGCCAATTTATCCCAGGCTAGCCTGGAAATCCTTATGTAAATTCAAGCTTTACGTTCCCCACTTTGGGAGCTACAGGAGTGTGTCACTGCTATTTTGTTTTGTTTTGTTTTGTTTTTTAAAGATTTATTTTATGTGTATGAGTACACTGTAGCTGTACAGATGGCCGTGAGCCATCATGTGTGTGGCTGCTGGGAACTGAATTCAGGAGCTCTGCCGGCCCTGCTCGCTCCAGCATAATTCACTGTAGCTGTCTTCAGATGCACCAGAAGAGGGCGTCAGATCTCATTACGGGTGGTTGTGAGCCACCATGTGGTTGCTGGGATCCGAACTCAGGACCTTTGGAAGAGCAGTCAGTGCTCTGACCCGCTGAGCCATCTCACCAGCCCCTTGTTTTGTTTAAATCATATCAAAACAAAAAAATTAAACTGAAAAAGAAAATAGGAAGATTTATTTCTAACATGTAAAAAAGATATTTACACTTTTCTTTGTCTGCAAACTCGTTTCTTTGGTCAATTTTAAAATTAAATTTCTTTCTTTTCACTTCTGAAGAGTTCCTTATCAAGAAATTAACCTTCCGGGGTAGAAAGCTGGTTCCGTGATTAAAGAGCATCATTTGCTGTCCTTGTAGAGGACCAGACATCTCCTCACCTTTATTAAGTTGCTCACAAGGCCCATCACTCCAGCTCCAGGGGATCTAAATCTCACTGCTATTCTCCTTTGGCACCAAACATATGTGCTCACACCTATTTGTAAATAAACCTTAAAACAAACCTTTAAATAGGATAAGGATAAAAACAAATCTCAAAAGTAATTAGCTTCTTTCCCTTGAAATACTTTCTCCTGCTTTGCTATCTTAACAGCAGGTTCCCCATCCCCAGCATCAGGATAAACCATTACCTGAGTCGTCACCATTTTCTCTCGCTCTTCTGCCAGTAAGATCTTAGCTGCTTCAAGCTTCTCCCTCAGTGTAACCAGGGTTTCCTGGAACAACTTGTATAGACAGACAGATCATGGGATTGCAGGTAAGTTCATTGAGTGAGAATAGAAGGATTCCCCAATCCTACCCCCTACCACAAACAGAGTTTCTCTGTGAAACCAGCCTTGGTTGTCCCAGAGCTTGATCTGTAGACCAGGTTGGCCTCAAACTTGGGAGATTCACGTGCCTCTGTCTCCAGAGTGCTGGGATTAAAGATCTTTGCTGCTACCACCTGGCTTATGGTATTTCTTAACACCCAGGGATCATTTCTGGAGAACCACTATATCTGTATCATCAACCAATCATGCAGACGTTGGCCAGACTCCTTTGGCTTTTCTTTAAAGCTTACCCTATAGTACTCAGTAGCTTCTTGGGTACCATATGCTGAATGCTGCTTGTGCTCTTGAGACTGGAAACATTTGCTGGACACGAGGACTTTGTCATTCTCACTGAAGAGCTGTGATGGCTCTGGGTGTGTCCCACAGTATGGCTCCTCTGTGATGCAGCAAGGTAACTGGGGATTAGGCACTTGGGACATTCTGGTCAGTGACAACCTATGTAGACTAGACGGCTTGTTTCTGAAGTGGACTTCTTCCCAGCCGATGAACAGGAGGAGATAAGCAGATGCCTTATTGTGATCTGAAGCAGGACCACATGGTACCCTCAGGAGCTACAGCGCAGCAGAATCCAACTAGCTTTTCAGTAGTCCTGGGTTGAGTGAGGAAGGAGACAGAGTTATGGCAGTATTCCTGGCTGGACAGGTTTAAGTCTTCTGATAATTCAGCAACAGCTTTAAAGATTAACTGTAAGCAACAGTGGAGGGGCACATTTCTCTATAAGTCAACAGAAGGCAAAATGTGAATACCATGGAGAAGAACATAAGCTCTCAACTGAAGCCAAGTCACATAGTCAGTGTAGACTATATGCATACACAATACTCATTTTGCTGGCACGGAGCGTGGGGGGAGGGGGCAGGCAGAGACAGACAGACTGATTGTGGTTCTCTCAATGCCTCCTAAAGGAGAGGTACCTAGTACCAGTGTAAGGAGGCATTGGTGTTCAGGATTGTACAGGTCTACCTGGCCTGAGAGTGGGTCTCTGTAGATTTTCCAACAATGGTATCACAACTTGCCTGACCCTAGAACTCATCATAAAAGAGATATTACACACACACTCACACACATACACACACACACACACACACACACCATAGTAACTGCAGTAATTAAATTTGTCATAATCTAGAATCACCTGGGTTGGGTAGGTGATCTCGGTGAGGGAGGGACTACTGAGGTCAGATTGGCCCTTGGGCATTTGTGAAGGACTTTTTACTTAGACAGAAACAAAAACCAAACTGGCTTGCTATCAGTTCCCTTATCTAACCTAGCATGGCTGAATGACATCAGAACACTGGGTCCCAATCTCAGACAATCCCTTATATACATTTGTTCCCATAGTCCTTTGCAGACCAACTCTTCTGACAATGACATGTCCCAAAACACACACTCTTGATCCCCCTTACTTCACATTCCCAGTGATGTACTTGGATTACAGACAAATGACACAAGGCCTGGTTTTTATGGTGCTGGGATCAAATCCAGAGCTTTACGACTGCATACAGTTTATCAACAGAGGTCCAACCCCAGCCATTTTGTTTTTGTTTTCTCTGCTTTTGTCTTTTGTTTTGTTCTTGAGATGGAGTCTTCCTCCCTATGCAGTTTTGGCTAACCTTGAACCCGCAGTGTACTAATCTCTCTTCCTTCAGCCGCTCTTGAGATGGGATTTTTAGGTAAGACCCAACAACCACACCTGGTGATCCTTTTACTTTTTGAATTAATGTTTAAGACACAATATATTTCTTATAATATTTAAGTATAATATTTTGGTATGTATATTTTTAAACAATATATCATTGGTCAAGAGAGATGATTCGGAGGTTAAGAGTGTGTACTGCTCTTATAGAGAACTGGAGTTCACAAAAGCCAGTAGTAACTCCAGCTTTGGGGGATCCAGAATTTCTGGCTTCCTTGGGTACCTACACGGCTACCCTCCCCCTAAGCCACCTAATTAAGAGTAAAATAAATATTGCAAAGTGAAATGCTGCATACTTTGAATCCCAGCACCCTGGAAGCAGAGGCAGAGTTTGAGGGCCACCCTGTTTCAAACAACTAAAAAATATACATAGATTTCTTTAAAAAAAAAAAAATTATACCTAGAAATCTTTTTTTTGTTTTTAGATAGGATTGTAGAATAAAAATTTTTAACTAAGTCCCAAAATGGAGTCAAGCATGCTCCTATAGATCAGAGAAATCTTTGGCTGACATGAACTTCACGCCCTTAGGCTGAGTGACTGTTCCAGGAACTTGAAAAAACACCTTTCCTGTCCTGGGATAACCACAGAATGCCTTTCCTGGAATGACCACAGGGTGCTCTAACGCCCTCTGTGGAATGTCACAACGCCCTGGCTGGAGTGTGACAATGGCTTAGGAGGTTGCCTGGAAAAACCTATACATGACTCTTTGCTAGGTGATGAATCTATGGTTTGGAATTTACTCCATTTCCTCTCCCCCCAGTTTGTGGTTTCTGCCTTTATAAGCCTTGTAAAACCCCAGGCCGGGGTCGGACTCCTCTATTCCCTGCGCGGTGTATGAGTCTAGACCCCAGCATGCTGGCCTGAGCTCTTGTCCTGTCTTGCTTGTAATAAAACTTCCTCGTGTGATTGCAGCAAGTTCGGTCTATCGTGAGTCATTGGGTGGTCGCGCATCCCGAGACTTGAGTAAGGATCTCCCCAGTTCCGGGGGTCTTTCATTATCACACTAATCAACTCTGCATCCCGAGTGCTAGGATTAAAAGTGCTTACCACCACCCCAGCTACCATCCAGCAACATATAGCTTAAAGTAGAATATTTTATCTATCTATCTATCTATCTATCTATCTATCTATCTATCTATCTATCTATCTATCTATTTATTTATTTGTGTTTTGAAAAGCACCCAAACACAGGGTTTCTCTGTGTAGCCCTTGCTATCCCAACCCAACTTGCTCTATGGACCAGGCTGGCCTTTGACCTCAGTGATATCTGCCTGCCTCTACCTCCAGAGTGCTGGGAGCACGGCCCAGCAAGGTAGAGGTTTTCTAAACGAGTTTCCAGGTAGGGTGGCTCATTCTGTAATGTCCATCACTCTGGAGGCTAAGGCAGAAGTCCAGGGCTATGAGGGAGTTCAGGGATTAACTCCCTCATACAGTACAGTATCTTCAAAAACAAACCACCCCAGTTACTTCTCTCTGCCGGCTGGCACTAAGGAGCAGCAGGCTGCACCAGTAGCCAACAATTCCAGTAGCCATTACTCTGCATGCTTCCCAAAGGTTTATTCACTTACGGGTACACCAGGGATGGGAATTCAGCTCTGTCCTAGGGTGCTTGGCAAGTGGGTGTGAGGCCCTGGCCTCAATCTTCCTCACCTCAAAAGAAAAAAAAAAGTTTTCTGTGTTCTTGAAGAGTAAATTATTACCCTGTATTCATTACCTCAACAACCAGGAAGCCTGAACCAGGAGGATTTCCTTGAATCTAAAGCCAGCCTGGGCTATAGTGTGAGATGTCTCAAAAAGCAAAACAAAGCCGGGTAGTGGTGGCTCACGCCTTTAATCTCAGCACTTGGGAGGCAGAGGCAGGTGGATTTATGAGTTCGAAGCCGGCCTGGTCTACAGAGTGAGTTCCAGGACAGCCAAGGCTACACAAAGAAACCCTGTCTCAAAAAAACCCAAAACAAACAAACAAACAAAACAACAACAAAAAAGCCAAACAAACAAACAGAAAACAACTTTGGTTTGATTATAGCAACAAGTAAATTATTCTCTAAATAATAAAAAAGTGTATGATTTAATAGTCTTGGTGAGAAAGTGGGAAAAACTCTTAGACAAATATAAATGCCTTACGTGGAAATACAATGGCTGCTTAAAGAAAATATATTTCTGTAACACACTTGGGTGGAAAGTTGTATCAGACATTATTTGTTTAGTATAGGCTGGTCTCTGACTCCTTGCCTACACAGTGGAGACCGACCTTGAATTCTTACTATCCTCCTACCTTCGTTTTCTTTCTGAGTGCCTGGATTACTGGTACATACCAGCATTTCCAATTTTATTTTACTTGATTTTTTATTTTTTTGTGAGATACTATTTGTCAGTAGCATTCTTACTAGTACATTGGTTTTGAAATGAGGTCTCACTCTGTAGCTCATGTTTGCCTGAATCTGGCTGTGCCTCAGCTCAAACGTTTGGCCATCCTTCCTCTCACTTCCCAAGTGCTGGGATTACCAGCCTAAACCATCACACCCGCGTAACAGGTTTTTTTTTTCTGTTTTGAACTGGAGAGGCCTTTTCCAAATGACTAATGTATCCTGTGTCCCAACCAGGCATGGAGAAGAGAAGGATTCAAATGACAGAACAGCTGGGCCTAGCCACTGGGAGGCCAGGCCAGGATCATAGATTGAGGCTTAGCTGGGTCACAGGATGAGTCCAAGGTCTGCCTGTGTGAGATTTGCTATGAAAAAGGCAGAAGAAAGTAAACAAGGTTAGGGAGGTGACTCGCTGGTAGAATATCCTGAGGCCCTGGATTTAATCCCCAGTACCTATAAGTAACTAAATAGAAATTAATGCAAGCAAACCAAAAAAAATAAAATAAAATAAAATCAGCTGACAAGATCACAGGAAAAGAACCAATGACTGGGAAATACTATTAGAAGAGTCTCCCATTTTCCCAATTTCTTACCTGCGTGAGGTCAGATTCCAAGCAAACAACCAAAAGCTGCACTACTAAAGACCGAATGCCAAGCACTTACCAGGAAACAACTTTTTTGACCAGCTATAAGTGGAAAAACTTTGCAAAACCAGGAAACCATACACTAGTCTAAAAAAGAAAAAATAAGCGACTAAGGCCTGTAATCCCAGCATTTGGGAAACTGAGGCAAGAGGATCAGGAATCCACCCTGGGCTACATAAAATCTCGTCAATTAATTCTCGCTTGAGAAGGGAATTCTCATTGGGAATTTTGGCCCTGAAGAGCATATTCTCTCGGAAGGGGTTTCTGGCACTTCATTTATGATTTTAGTAACACTGTAAGACTCCTAGCCGCAAGTGCTATACAAGCATGCATCCCATGCAATGTAAAATATAAGGAAGGTGTCAAACTTTTAGGTGGCTGCCTACTGGCTGGATAAAAAAATACTATCACTAAGTACTTTTTATTATTATTTCACCTTCCAATGAAAAAGAGCCTATTCAGTTTTCTTATCCATTTCTCTAAAAATATTTAAAATATCTACAAATAATTTATCTACTTAACAGTAGCTCGAAGTAGGAAGTCATGCTTGTACTTCTCTCAGCATGGGAGGTGGAGGCAGGAGGATCGCTGCCAGTTTGAGACCAGCCTGGACTACACAATGTTCAAGGTCGGCTCTGCAAAAACCCAGGCTAAAGCCCAGGCCGGAGAAACAAAAAATAATGATGACAAGCAGCCACTGGAGTTGCAAATGCCTCTCCTCTACTCACAATCTGTGTCGGCCTCTAAACTCCTGGAGAGTCTCCCAGGTCTGGCTTTCCTGAGCTAATCAGACACTCACTCAGGCTGCCTAGTTCCTTCTGCCACAGTAACAGGCTCCGACCTCCCTCGGGGCTTTTAGGATCCTATTAGCTGATAGTACCCAGACTGGTTTAGGGTCTCAGCCTTCTGTCTTTGGCTCCAAATGGCCTCCCCACTCTTCTTTTTTTTTCCTTTTCGGTTCCTAGCTGTTCTGGAACTCGCTATGTACACCAGGCTGCCCTGGAACCTGCCTTTGCCTCCTGAGTGCAGGGGATTAAAGGTGTGAGCAGAATTCAAGACGTGGACAGAGAAGGGAAGCTTTATCTCAGTCTGATAGTCTTCCTGTTAAGCATTGGTTTTGGGGTGTCTGATTCCACAACCCGAAAAAGGTCTACCCGTGGGCCATTCTTCACAAGAAATCAAGTTCCTTAGATCTCTGTATACGGCATATTAGATACTCAAATATTTCAACAATAAAGGAGGTAGGAGCAGGTAGATCTCTGCAAGAGACCCCATCTTATAAAGATGGTATATATATTTTTTGTGAGAGAGGATTTCTTCATGTCTTGGAACTTGTTATGTAGACTGACTTGGAACTCAGAGATCCTCCTGCCTCTATCTCCCTAGTACTTGGTGCCACCACATCCATTTTGTTTTGTTTTTTTCGAGACAGGGTTTCTTTGTATAGCCCTGGCTGTCCTGGAACTCACTCCGTAGACCAGGCTGGCCTCAAACTCAGCAATCCACCTGCCTCTGCCCACATCCATACATCCATCCTTAAAAACAGTATTTTTGTTGTTGTTTGATTTTTTTTTTCTTGTTCATTTTTTGTTTTGCTGGGGAAGACTTCTACCAGTCAGCAAAAAGTTAAAGCAACTTAAAAGGACAGGTCAAATATTATTTTTTTAATAAAAAAACAAAACCAAAAAATTCAGGCCAGACTGTGTGTGTGCCTTTAATCCTAGCATTCAGAAGGCAGAGGCAGGCAGATCTCTGCAAGTCTGACCTATAGCAAGTGTTGCACAGAGAAACCCTGTGTCAAAAAACCAAACCAAATCAAAAAACCTCCAAAAACAAACCCCAAGAAATTCCTGCCTCCCTGAGCTTGCTTTTCTCAAATGAGTGTTATTATTTTCTTTTGGTCCTGACTTTCTCACGTATTCTTTTATCCTTTTACTGCCCATCCTCCAAGTCTCTCATCTATGTACCACTATCATCTAGCAATCAACCATCCATCAAGCTTCGAAGGATGCCAGAATTTTAAGTTGTTGAATTTGATCGGGCAGGATGGCTCACAACAGCGTAACTCCAGCACTTGGGAAGCACTTGGGAAGCTCAAGCACAAGGCCTCTGTGAGTTCAAAAGCTAACTAACAGCAGTCCAAAACGAGACCCCGTCTCATTAAAAAAGTTTCTTAATGGTGGCCCAGAAATGTCCTGGGGTACCCAGTCTGGGCTACTTGTGGAGGTTCAAGTCCAGTGTCCCCTCCAGGTTGAGTCAGCCATCTGCGGCTCCAGTTCTAGGTGGATCCACACTCACCTCTTGCCTCCGCGGACCCAGATAGGCTTGTAGAACAATGCTCCCATATTATAAATCAACTAATTTTTTTAAATGAAAAGTTGGACTGCCTTGATGGTTCGGTGTGTGAAGGCAGTTTCCTCCAATCCCAATCCGGGAGGCTAAGTCCGATACTCAGGTCCTATGGGTTGAGAACCAACCGATGGCTTCCGAAAACCTGACCTCCAAGCCGAGTCTCGCAGCACCTCCCACCCACCCCTTCACGAACGCTCACAATTTTTTTTTTTTTTTTTTAAAAAGGCTTAGTAGTTTAAAAAAAACCAAAACAAAACAGTATGATTACGGAAATGATGATTCAAAGCGGGGAAAACTCACTTCCTTTCCTGAAGTCTTAAGGATTTCCTTCAGGGAAAGCCACAGCCAGCGGAGACCAGAGACTTGAGGACGAGGGTCAGTTAGTCACCTCAGGGTCTCTCACCCAGGTACTTAAGCCAGCCCGGGTGACCTTTATTACTGGATTGGTTCGGAATCAGCAGCTTGGCTTCTTTTAAAATCCGTTTCTTGGCCCCACCTCCTGGATTGTGGAGTCTGCGGGGCCGCACCCTATGGTATGTTGATTTACATTTCTAAACAGTTATCAGAAAATCCTGTAAAACTCTGACCTTGGGTGTGTCTCAGTCCCAGACGGATTGGGTAGCACTTGGCGGATGTTCCCTGAATTTGAAAGGCTGAGGCAGAAGGATTGCTGCAAATTTGAAGTGGGCCAAGGATAAGAGGAGAGTTCCAAGCCAGTTTGGACCCCACAGAGAGAGATTCTGAAAACAATAAGACACCACTCATACATTCATTCATCCTGGAATTTTATCAAGCAATTAAAAAAAAAAAGTAGGGCCGGGCGGTGGTGTCACACGCCTTTAATCCCAGCACTTGGGAGGCAGAAGCAGGTGGATTTCTTGAGTTCGAGGCCAGCCTGGTCTACAGAGTGAGTTCCAGGACAGCTAGGGACTACATAGAGAAACCCTGTCTGGGAAAAAAAAAAAAAGTAGGGCTTGGTAGTGCATGCCTTTAACCCTAGCATGGTGGGAGGCGGGTAAGCAGAGGCAGGAGGATGTCTGTGAGTTGAGTTTGAGACTGGCCTGATTTATAAAGTGAGTTCCAGGACAGTAAATGAAACAAAACATTGGGAGGGGGAGGGAAAGGAGGGGGAGGGGAACGACGAAAGGAAGAAAGAAAAGAAAGAAAGGAAGGAAGGAAGAAAGAAAGACAGACACAAGCCTTTAATCCCAGCACTAAGGAGCCAGAAGCCAGAAGATCTCAATGTGACAGAGGGCAGCCTCATCTACAGTAGTTCTGTTGGGTCTTAAAGAAGGCCCCAAACTATCGGTGCTGATGACAGTCTTTTATGATAATGGACTGGGTCCCACCTGGGCTTGATTATGCCGGGAAACACAACCAAAAGCATTTCTCAGAAGCCCTTCACAACTAGGGGACCGCCCCCTCAGAAGCCCTTCACAACTAGGGGACCACTCCATCAGAAGCCCTTCACAACTTGGGGACCGCCCCCTACCACAGCAGCCGGCACATTTATCTATCCAGTCACAATTCCCAGTCCTTTCTGTCTCTGACAGTCCGGGTTTCAGTGTCTGCAATGCCCATTTCTTTTACCCTATAAAACCCAATAAGCTTTTGCAGCCAGCACTGTCTTCTAATGTTCCTGGAATAGCTCATCAATTTGCAGTAACACCTGTTAGTTCTTTCCACGGAGATGAACTGTGGTCAGTGTTTCTTGCTGTGTCTATTCACAAGATTCAGGGTTTCAGGATAGCCAAAGCTACATAGATAGCCCCCGTTTACATATATGTGTGTGTGTCTGTATATATGTATATATAGACTAGCTGGTTTTATGTGTCAACTTGACACAAGAAAGGAGCCTCCCTTGAGGAAATGCCTGCGTGAGATCCAGCTGTAAGGCATTTTTTTCAATTAATAATCAAGGGGAGGAGGGTCTAGCCCACTGTGGTTGGTGCCATCCCTCGGGCTGGTAGTTCTGGGTTCTATAAGAAAGGAAGCTGAGCAAGCAAGCCAGTAAAGAACATCCCTCCATGGCCTCTGCATCAGCTCCTGCTTCCTGACCTGCTTGAGTTCCAGTCCTGACTTCCTTTGGTGATGAACAGCCATGTGGAAGCAGAAGATGAATAAACCCTTTCCTCCCCAACTCGATTCTTGGTCATGATGTTTGTGCAGGAATAGAAATCCTGACTAAGACAGACAGACAGGCAGATAGACAGACAGACAGACCTCCCCCCCCCCAAGAGAAATGGTAGACCTGGGAAGGCTTATATCGAGGTGACCCAGGTTCAGAAAGATCTCTCTCAGACGCAGACCCTAACTTCCAAGTGTTACTTATATTTGTTTATGCTGGGGTGATTGTGTATCGGGTCAATAAACCAGAAGTGAATCCAAGATAGTGAAGCGACAGCTTTAAGTGTGTGTGTGTGTGTGTGTGTGTGTGTGTGTGAGAGAGAGAGAGAGAGAGAGAGAGAGAGAGAGAGAGAGAGAGAGAGAGAGAGAGAGAGAGAGAGAGAGAGAGAGAGAGAGAGAGAGAACGTTGGGATGGGGTGTGAAAGAGGAAATAGGAGAAGCAGAGGCAGAAGAATTTAATGGAGGAGTCCCCCAGGGAGATGGAGGGAGAGGAAGGGGGCCAACTAAAGCAAAATATATTTTTTAATTCCTTAAAAGTAAATTTAAAACTAAATATGACAAAACAAAAAGGTACTTTTAAAATAGAGTGCCTTGCGTGTAGTGACCATTTATAGGAATGCAGGCCATGAAACTAATTCTCCAGGTCTGTCATGCTTCCCTCTCAGCCTCAACCTCTTATCTTTAACTGCTGAATGCTTTCTTACTAGAGCCGAATGACTCACGAGGCTGTGGGTCTCCAGAATGTTTGCTTCAGGGAAGGGTCACCGCTTTGTGCTGAGGTAAGCGCCTGCCTAAGGACTTTGTCCCACACGGGACAGTCGCAGCTTCTGTTGGTCTGAGCCCAGTGAAGAGGAACATCTCCCTAGTTTCCTAGTCTTACTGTCCTGTCTTTGACCAGGCTTATGTCCTACGCCAATCCTGGCTAAGCAAAGGAGAGAGGTTTTGAAATTTAATTTTATTTTTTAAAGCAGTTGACATGACAACCAGCAAATCCTTCTACCTGGTTCTCTGATCTTCCAGATAAGATTCAGCCCTAGGCATCTAGCACAGCGGCTCTCCTATCTCAAGAGATTCTCTACACCTTATTCCTAAACTGGATTCCCCACCCTTTCTCAGATAAACCACCTTCATTTTTTTTTTTTCTATTTCTTTAGCCTGAAGAAGATTTTCTTTTTTAAAATATACCCAATCTCTAAGCCTTGGGGCAACAAACATGTGTGAGATTTTGACTTTTTTTTCCTTTTTGGGGGGTGGGGTGTGGTGGGGGGTTGTTTGCTTGTTTTTTGAGACAGCCTTTTGCTGAGCTTAAACTTCTGGCACTCCTCCTGTCTGAGCTTCCGTAATGCTGAAAATTTCAGGCATATAGCACCACACCCTGGAAGGAAGGGCTGGCTTCTATCTGTCTCATTTTCTCTAAGTTTGTCCTGTTCATTAGATGCAGGGACAAGACAGACCAATCGGTGCTTAAGACTCTTTCAGAGGATCAGAGCTGAGTTCACAGTAACTCAAGTTAGGCGGCCAACCACTGCCTGTTACTCCAGCTCAAGGGAACTGGTGCCCTCTTGTGGCCTCCACAGTCATCTGCACATATGTGCATATAACTCCCCTTTCTTTTTTCCCTTTTAAAGATTTATTTATTATTATATGTAAGTACACTGTAGCTGTCTTCAGATACACCAGAAGAGGGTGTCAGATCTCATTACAGATGGTTGTGAGCCACCATGTAGTTGCTGGGAATTGAACTCAGGACCTTTGGAAGAGCAGTCAATGCTCTTACCCACTGAGCCTTCTCACCAGCCCTCCTCTCTTGCTTTTTGGAACAAGTTCTTGCTGTGTAGACAAGTCTGGTCTTGAGTTCTGAGGTCCACTTACTTCTGTCTCCAAGAGCAGTGTTTAAAGGCATTCACCGCTACAACCAGCCGAAATCTTCATAAACAAATTAATCTGGAAAAAGAAGCAGGTATTTAGATTTCATTAGCTTCCTTCATATCTGTTTGTTGTTTTTATCTATGATCAGTCCATATAGAACTTCCAGTTGTGCCCTGTATAAGGTTGGCATTGAAGACTGAACATTTGAGTCAGTGAGATAGCCCAGCAGGCAAAGGCTCAGAGTGTGGTCTCCAGATCTCACTTAAAGTTTCAAGGAGAGAACCAACATCAGAGTTCTCCTCTGACCTCCACATGTGTACATGATGGGCACACACACATATACATGCCATGCACACACAATAATAATACATGAATTTTTAAAAGAACAGAACATATGGCTGACCAGAGCATTATGCCATTTTCTCTACTAGTCACGGCTCTCCAGAGCAGTGGCTCTCAACCTTCCTCATGCTTTGACCCCCCCCCCCCTTTTCAAGACAGGGTTTCTCTGTGTAGTCCTGACTGACCTGGAACTCACTCTGTAGACCAGGCTGGCCTCGAACTCAGAAATCTACCTGCCTCTGCCTCCCAAGTGCTGGGATTAAAGGAGTGCACCACCACTGCCCAGCAGCGACCCTTTAATACAGTTTCTTAGGTTGTGGTGACCCCCTAGTCATAAAATTATTTCCATTACTACTTCCCAATTGTAGTTTTGCTACTGTTATGAATTGTAATGTAAATATCTGTGCTTTCTTTTTTTTATCAATCATTTTATTCATTTACATTTCAAATGATATCCCTCTTCCTGGTTACCCCTCTACAACACCCCCATTCTATTCCCCCTCTCCCCATTCCCTTTTGCCTCTGTGAGGGTGCTCCTCCACCCACTCACCCACTCCTGCCTCACCACTCTAGCCTCCTCCTACACTGGGGCATCAAGCCTCCACAGGACCAAGGGCCTCCCCTCCCATTGATGTCAGATAAGGCCATCCTCTGCTACATATGCGGCTGTTGCCATGGATCCCTTCATGTATCTACTCTTTGGTTGGTGGTTTAGTCCCTGGGAGCTCAGAGTGGTCCAGTTAGTTGATATTGTTCTTCCGATGGGATTTGCAATCCCCTTCAGCTCCTCCAGCCCTTCCCCAAGCTCTTCCACTGGGGTCTCAGGGCTCAGTCTGATGGTTGGCTGTGAATATCTGTATCTGTATTGGTCAGGTGCTGGTAGACCCTCTTAGGGGACAGCCATACCAGGCTCCTGTCAACAAGTGCTTTTAGACATCAGCAATAGTGTCAGGGTTTGGTGTCTGCAGATGGGATGAATCCCTAGGTAGGGCTGTTTCTGGATGGCCTTTCCTTCAGTATCTGTTCCATTTTTTTGTCCCCGTGTTTCCTTTACACAAGAATAATTCTGGGTTAAAGAATTTGAGATGGGTCTCATACCTCTATGGGGGGCAATATCTGTCTACTGGAGGAGCTCTCTACAGGTTCAATCTCAACACTATTGGGTATTTAGGCTTCCCTGGAGTCTGGGACTTCCTGGTGGCTTCCCCCAGTTCCCTACCTTCCCTACATATTTCTTCTTCTTCTTCTTCTTCTTCTTCTTCTTCTTCTTCTTCTTCTTCTTCTTCTTCTTCTTCTTCTTCTTCTTCTTCTTCTTCTTCTTCTTCTTCTTCTTCTTTTTCTTCTTCTTCTTCTTCTTCCTCTTCTTCTTCTTCATCTCCTTTGTTTTTTTTCGAGACAGGGTTTCTCTGTGTAGCCTTGGCTGTCCTGGAACTCACTTTGTAGACCAGGTTGGCCTAGAACTCAGAAACCCGCCTCCCTCTGCCTCCCAAGTGCTGGGACATTTCTATTAAATTTCCTGACTATCTGTACCTCTCCCCCATCCCTCCCCATACCCTGATCCTGCCCCTCTTTTTATACTCCCCCTCCTTTCTCCCTCCCTGGTCCCTCCCTCCCTCTACTTCCTGTGATTATTTTGTTGCCCCTTCTATGTAGGATTGAAGCATCCACACTTTGGTCTTTCTTCTTCTCGAGCTTCATATTGTCTGTGAACTGTATCTTGGGTATTCTGAGCTTCTGGGCTAATATCCACTTATCAGTGAGTTCATACCATGTTTTTTTGTGACTGAGTTACCTCACTCAGGATGATATTCTCCAGATCCATCCATTTCCCTAAGAATTTCATAAATTCATTGTTTTTAATAGCTGAGTAGTACTCCATTGTGTAGATGTACCACATTTTCTGTATCCATTCCTCTGTTGAGGGACATCTGGGTTGTTTCCAGCTTCTGGCTCTTATAAAAACGGATGCTATAAATATAGTGGAGCATGTGTCCTTGTTATATGTTGGAGCATCTTTTGGGTGTATGCCCAATAGTGGTATAGCTGGATCTTTAGATAGAACTATTTCTAATTTTCTGAGGAACCATATAATTGATTTCCAAAGTGGTTTTTATCAGCTTGCAGCCCCACCAGCAATGGAGGAGTGTTCCTCTTTCTCCACATACTCGACCGCATCTGCTGTCACCTGCATTTTTGATCTTAGCCATTCTGAATATCTGTGTTTTCTGATGGACTTAGGTGACTCCTGTGAAAGGTTCATTTGACCCCTCCCCCACCCCCTAAAGGAGTTGAGACTCATAGGTTGAGAACTGCTGCTCTAGAATGACAGAACGTATAGAATGAATCCCTCTATAAATAAAAAAGGGATTTATTCACATGACTTTCAGGCTGCAGTCCACGTAATCCAATGATGGCTGCCTATGAATGGAAGGTCCAAGAATCCAGTTCAGTCCAGCAGGATGAAAGTTTCACCTGGTCTTGAGTATATGATGGAATTCTAAAGGAGTAGGCGCTAATGCCAGTAAAGGAATGGACTTGCTAGCAAGGTGAGAGCAGACAGGTGAAGAGCAAAAGCCTCCTTCTTCTGGGACCTTATGTAGGCTTCCAGCAGAAGGCGTGGATCAGTTAATATGGGATGTAGTTAAGTGGACAACCAAGAATAGCCATGACAGTCAGTCAATGGGTACTCATCCACACTTGCCACATTTATTTTGCTTCTACTTTGTTTGTTTGTTTGTTTTGAGGCAGGTCTCCTGTAGTCCAGGCTGATCTTGAGTTTGAAGCAGGTCTCCTGTAGTCCAGGCTGGTCTTGAGTTTACAGCAGGTCTCCTGTGGTCCAGGCTGGTCTTGAGTTTGAGGCAGGTCTCATGTAGCCCAGGCTGGTCTTGAATTTGCTATGCTCCTTAGGCTGGTGTGGAATGCCTGAACTTTCTGTTTGGATTTTCCAAGGGCTGCAGTTAATGCCTAAGGTCAACTGACTACTGTAGCAGGCCTCAGGACCCTGGAGCACACTTGTGGAAAGACAACCGGTCGCATTGATAGAAGGGATTGTCAAGACTCCCAAATTTGGGGAAAATTAAGTTTCACAAATCTGTTTAACTAGCTGGTATTATGTCTGCAACAATCAATTTGAATAGACTTTTTTTTTTCTTGAAAAAAATAAGTTTTTCCTCGTTTTGTACAACATCTGGGTGTTAGTCTCACAGAATATTGAATGTTCCTGGGGTGATTTATGAAGGTCAGGGCTACTGAAAATGGAAAATTCAGTATTGTTCTTTAACCATCCTCAGTGCACGAAAAAACAAGCAAAGGTGGTCAGGAGACAACAACAAAATCAGAGTTAAGTACTGTCTTCTCTCCAATTCCAAGAGATACATCTAACATCATCTTAGCCTGTATATTATTCCTAAGTAGTGTGAACCAAGGCTTTTCTCTAACATCCTTAATTCCTTGTCTGAAGTCTACACTGCTTAGCTTAGGGGGGAGGGGCTCTCTCTGCCTGAGTGACTGTGAAATGCACTCCAGTGGAAAAGGAATTTTTTTTCTTTTGAATGCTTGTTAAAATGGTAAGGTGAGTGTTAGAAAGGGGGACACAGTGATAGTGATTTTATCAGCGCTAGTTAGCAGTCAGGACTATGATAAAAGTCAAGGTTTGCCAGGGCAAAAAAGAGCACCAAGACAGAAAATACTGAGATGATAAGAATGATGGAGAGTAAGATGTAACCAGCTATTCGTCGGGTTTAATTGGGTATCATTTAGATGGGAGCTACTGATTATTTCTTAGTAACAGGACATCCTTGATCATGAAAGAGGACAGAATTGGGGTGTGATGGGACACACCTATAATCTCAGCAATGTAGGAGACTGGGAGACTCCGGGATAGGCAAAGCTAAGGCCAGTTTAGGCTACAGAATGAAAGCCCATCTCAAAACAAAACAAAACTCCACCCTTAGCTGCTGCCCTAAACTAGCCTAACAAATGCCAGCTTTCTAAGACTTGGCTTTGTATAAGGACATCAGCCTCAACCTAGATTTTTCAGATTCTAAAACTTAAAAATAACTCTGTTCTTATTATGTTCCCAAGAGAAGATTTTGCTTGTTTGTTGGGGTGGGTGGATTTGTTTTGTGTTTTGACAGGATCTATGTTGCATTTGCTGACCTAGAACTTGCTATGTAGACCAGGCTGAGCTCAAACTCATAGAGATCTGCCTGCCTCTGCAACTTGAGTGCTGGAATTAAAGGCGTGTGCCACCTCCACACTGAGATAAGGTGCACAGTTTTTGTTTATCCACTTATTGAAAATAGATCCCCTCCCCAATAATATATCAATGAAGGGCCCAGCTTAACATTACAAACTTCATTTTGCTTTTAGACTCCATGTTATGATGAATTTGCCCTCTGAATGAACTCAGCTACTGGAAAACCCCAGCTTGTTCTAGGAAATATGTCATTCTGGTAACAATCACAATCCCCCAGAGCATATAGCTGCTATACCCATCAGTTCTTAAAGGGAAAATACCTAATGACTTAAAGTAAATTGATTAAGCTAGCAGCCGTTATTCATACCAAGCTGAAATCATCACCAGCCAATAGAAGTGCGTCAAACAAACGTCAACCAATCCTGTAACTGCCAAGTTGGAAAGTCTCTGACCCTGCCATGAACCATGATAGTACCAGGCTTGTACCAGCCAGCACCTTCCACAACCATCCACAGTGCTACAGAGTTTGCAGGGTCTGAGCTTGAGTTTGAATAAAGACTCTTCACTTTTGATACAAGTTAGACTCCTGGTGGTCTGTAGGGACCTCAGGACCTGGGCATAACATCCTGATTATGGTTTGCCATCCCTCTATTCCTCCCAGTTCGTCCTCTCCTTTCCTCCCATTCAGATCCATTTTCTTTCTGTTTCTCAATAGTAAACAAGCAGGTTTCTAAGGGATAATAATAAAATAAAATAAGCTAAAACAACAACAAAAATAATGCGGGGGGGTGGGGGGAGAAGGTGGAAAAGAGTCCAAGAGAAGGGCCGAGATTCAGAAACCCACATGTTTGTAAACTCAGGAATCCCACAAAAGCACTAAACTGGAAACCATAAAACATATGTGCAGAGGAGGAGACACAAAGCTTTGCAGGCCTTGTGCATGCTGCCTCTGTGAGTTCACATGGTTCAAGGTCTCTCATTCTGTACATAACTTCTGGCTGTGGGACTCCGTATTTTCATCTGCTGCAGAAGGGCACTTTACTGATGATGGCTGAGCAAGGCACTGACCTATGAATAATGCAGAATATTAGCAGAATAACATTAGGAATCAGTTTATGGCTGCTTTTGTTGGTAATGTGTTTTCTTTCCTTCTTTCCTTCCTTCCTTCCTTCCTTCCTTCCTTCCTTCCTTCCTTCCTTCCTTCCTTCCTCCCTACTGCCCCTCCCTTCCTTCCTTCCTTCCTTCCTTGCTTCTTTCCTTCCTTCCTCCCTCCTGCCCCTCCCTTCCTTCTTTCCTTCCTTCCTTCCTTCCTCCCTCCCTCCCCTCCTTTCCTTCCTTCCTTCCTTCCTTCCTTCCTTCCTTCCTTCCTTCCTCCCTCCCTCTCCTCCTTTCCTTCCTTCCTTCCTTCCTTCCTTCCTTCCTCCCTCCCTTCCTCTCCTTCCTTCCTTTCTTCTTCCCTCCCTCCCTCCTTCCTTCCTTCCCTCCCCCTCCTTTCCTTCCTTCCTTCCTTCCTTCCTTCCTTCCTTCCTTCCTTTCTTTTTTTCTTTCCAGAACAATAGTATTGGTTTTACTTTAGGTCTTTTGGCTATCTGGTCTCAACCTCTTGGTTACCCAAGCAGTACTGAATGTGGGTCTCATCTCATGGAGTGGGTTTTAAGTCAAATCAGATGTTGGTTGGTGTGCTGGCTGGTTTTGTGTGTCAACCTGACACAAGCTAGAGTTATCATAGAGAAAGGAGCCTCCCTTGAGGAAATGCCTCCATGAGATCCAACTGTAAGTCATTTTCTCAATTAGTGATCAAGGTGGGGAGAGCCCATTGTGGGAGATGCCATCCTTGGGCTGGTAGTTCTGGATTCTATAAGGAAGCAAGCTGAACAAGTCGGGGGAAGCAAGCCAGTAAGCAGCACCCCTGCATAGCCTCTGCACCAGCTCCTGCCTCCAAGTTCCTGCCCTGGGCGAGTTCCTGCCCTGACTTCCTTTGGTGAGGAACAGTGATGTGGAAGTGTAAGTTGAATAAACATGTTCCTCCCTAACTTGCTTCTTGATCATGATGTTTTGTGCAGGAATACAAATCCTGCCTAAGACAGTTGGTTACTCCCACAAGTTTTGTGCCACCATTGCACTAACATTTCTTGTGGGCAGGGCACCATTGTAGATCAGAGGGATTATGGCTGGCTTGATCTTTGTTACTATCTTGGCTGTGTGATGAGTATCTCCTGCACCAAAGGCACTAGCAAATGGGTGTGATTGTTCTATATAAGCACCAGCTCAACTTCTCTGTGTTCAATGAGTTGTGTATGTATTGTCTTGTGCAATGGAGCCTTAGTACTTTGTTGTGGAGAGCAACCAATAGTCTTGGCAGCAACCTGATTTGTTTGGGGATTTTTGTTGGATTCCTTTGTTCAACAACTCAATTAGAAATAACTCAATCCTGAGACCAAAAGCTTCATTTGGTGACAAGAGATGGCCAGTTGAGGCTCTGTCTTGCCCATTATTTTTATTTTATTTATTTATTTATTTATTTATTTATTTTTGTTAATTGCAGTTAGATCACCACCATATATGTATATATTTTAGGAAGCTTCTATATGCATTAGGTTTCCATGCTACCCCTCAAGTGGCCCTTAATTTGAGCTTTCTCTCCCTGTACTTCCTTGTCTTCCTATCTCCTTCCACTCCCCAACTGATCCTCCCATTCTAGCCTTCCCATTCACAACCATTGTCTTAGTTAGGGTTTTACTGTTGCGAACAGACACCATGACCAAGGCAACTCTTGTAAGGACAACGTTTAATTAGGGCTGGCTTACAGGTTCAAAGGTGTAGTCCATTATCATCAAGGCCAGAACATGACAGCATCCGGGCAGGTATGGTGCAGGAGGAGCTGAGAGTTCTACATCCTCATCTGAAGGGTGCTAGCAAATATTGGCTTCCAGGTAGCTAGGACTAGGGTATTAAAGCCCACACCCCCAGTGATACACCTACTCCAACAAGGTCATACCTCCTAGTGCCACTCCCTGGGCCGAGCATATACAAAACCTCACAACTGTCCTATTTCTCTTTTATAACAAGAATAATCTGTACCTTCTAGCCCCTTCCTCTATACCTGCTCATAGTGGTTCTATGGATTGTAGCTTCATTATCATTGATTTGACAACTAATATCCACATATAAGCCAATATACACCATATTTCTTTTTCCTGGTCTAGGGTAACATCACTCAAGTTGATTTTTTTCACATTCCATCCATTTACCCACAAATTTCATGATTTTAGTTTTTCTTAAAGGCTGAGTAATACTCTATCCTGTAGATGTTCCACATTTTCTTTTCTCATTCTTTTGTTTAGGAACATCTAGGTTTTTTTCCCAGTTTCTGGCTGTTATGAATAGAGCAGCAGCAAACATGGTTGAGGGAGAGTTTCTGTGGTAGGATGAACCGTCCTTTGGGTATATGCCCAAAAATGGTATAACTGGATCTTGATGGAGATTGATTTCCATTTCCTGAGGAATTCCCACAATGTCTTCTATAGTGGCTATACAAGTCTGCACTCCCACTAGCAATGAGTGAATGGTCCCTTGGTCAAAATCCTTACCAGCACGAGCTATTACTTGTTTTTATCGTTCTTAGCCATTTTGGTTGGTGTAAGATGAAATCTCAAAGTAGTTTTGATTTGCATTTCCCTGATAGCTAAGGATGTTGAACATTTCTTTAAGTGTTTCTCAAGCCATTTGACTTTTCTCTATTGAGAATTCTCTGTTAAGATCGGTACCTCTCTTTTTAATTGGGTTGTTTTCTTGATTCTAGTTTGATGAGATTTTTATATATTTTGGGTATTAGCTTTCTTTAGGATGCGTACTTGGTAATAATTGTTTTCCATTTTGAGAGTGGCACTTTATCCAAATGATGGTGGGCAGTAGCTTTTCCTCACATTTATTAATTCTTGATCCTACTTTCAGTGGTATCCATTTTCTATTTAGAAAGTCTTGTGCCAATGAGTTCAAAGCTATCCTCTACTTTCTATTCTATTAGGCTAAGTGTATCTGTTTTTTTTTTTTTTTTTTTTTTTTTGAGACAGCATTTCTCTGTGTAACTTTGGCTGTCCTGGAACTCACTCTGTAGACCAGGCTGGCCTGGAACTCAGAAATCCGCCTGCTTCTGCCTCCCAAGTGCTGGGATTAAAGGCGTGCACCACCATCGCCTGGCAGTGTATCTGGTTTTATGTCGAGGGCTTTGATTTATCTGGAAGTGAGTTTTGTACAGGACAACAAGTATGGATCTATTTGTATTTCTTCTACATGTAGCTGTCTACCAGCACTGTAATGAAACACTGTAATGAAAAGGTGTGGAAAGAATAGGCATCCATGTCATGTTCTGGGTTTTAGTGGAATTGCTTTGAGCTTCTATCCATTTAAATTTATGTTGATTGGCTATAGGTTTGCTATAAATTGTCTTTATTATGTTTAGGTATGTCCCTGTATTTCTGATCTCTACAAGACATTTATCATGAAGGGGTGTTGAATTTTATGAATGGCTTTTTCAACAACGAATGAAATGATCATACAGATTTTTTTCTTTCAGTTTGTTTACATGGTGGATTATATTTATCAGTTTGCCTATGTTGAACCATTCCTACATGTCTGGGGTGAGTTTATGTGAACATGGTGAATGATCATTTTGGTGAATTCTTAGATTCAGTCTGCAAGTAGATTTTTTTTTTTTTTTGAGAAAATTGTGAGCATATTCACAAGGGAAATCTGTCTGTAATTCTTGTACTTTGTTGTGTCTTTTTGTGGTTTAGGTATCAGGACAACTGTGGCCATACATAATGAATTGGGCAATGTGCCTTATGTTTCTATTTTTTGGAATAATTTAAGGAGCACTGGCATTAATTCTTTTTAAAATCTGGTAGAAATCCATGTTAAAACCATCTTGTTCTGGGCTAGTTTTGGTTGGGAGAATTTTAATGACTACATCTATTTCACTAAGGGTTATAGGTCTCTTTAAATTGCTTATCTAAAGCTGGGTGGTGGTGGCACAGTTCCTTTAATCTCAGAACTTGTGAGGCAGAGGCAGGGAGATCTTTTAGGTCTAGGCCAGCCTGGTCTACAGAATGAGTTTCAGGATGACTAGGGCTGCATAGGCAGAGAAAACCTGTCTTGAAAAACAAACAAACAAACCAACAAACACATTGCTTACCTGATCTTGATTTAGCTTTAATAAGAGTTATATTGAGAAAAGCATGTATTTAAAGATTTTCCGATTTGGTAGAGTATAGATTTTGAAAGGATGTCCTTACAATTCTCTGGATTTTCCTGGTACTTGCTGTTATGTTCTGTGTCTCATTTCTAATTTTGTTAATTTGGACATCTCTCTAGACTTTAGTGAATTTGGGTAAGGTTTGCCAATCTTATTTAGTTTCTCAAAGAACCAACTCTTTCTTTCATTGGTTCTTTGCACTGTTTTCTGTTTGTTTCTATTTTATTGATTTTGATCTTGAGTTTCAATATTCTTTTTAATATTTATTCCTTTTGGGTGTGATTTATTCTTTTTCTTCTAAAGTTTTCAGGAGCATTGCTAAACTATTAGTATGAGATCTCATTTTTTTT
>NW_022196905.1:183750542-183764871 GCF_008632895.1 Mastomys coucha | reverse complement strand
TTTTTAGAAATATGTATTTATTTGTTGACTACTGCCAAAGTTACCCATTCTTTAGGATTATCACATTTACCATGACACATTTTTAAAGGTAAAAGTTAGGCAATTAGGAACTGCATAATTAAAAAATAAGTGATATTCTATGAAGTATGCAAAAAAAGCCTTATCACCTTCAAGACTGCAGCACATATTAAAGATTATGCTTTTGAACTGCTTTCACCATTGACTTTTCTGTTAGAACTACGCTGTGGGATTCAAAAGGTCTTAAAATTGAAGAAGCAAATAAAAAATACAAGCATGCCTTCTAGAGTTGCCAAGTTATTTTAGCCATAGAATCCATCCCTACAAATAATAATCCATACATAATGTGGCTCTGCCATTAAGACTACTCAGCCTGAGGACAATCTGTCTCCAATTTTTTTTATTTTTATTTTTTTATGAAGGCACTTAGTGCTATGACCTTGCCTCTTGGAACAGCCTTCATTGTGTTCTGTAAGTGTACAGGTGTTGTGTATTCATTTTCATTCAATTCCAGAAAGTCTTTAATTTCTTTCTTTCTCTTTCTCTCTTAAACTTCATTAAGTAGTGAGTTGTTCTGCTTCCATGAATTTGTAAGCTTTCTGTTTGTTTCTACTGTTATTGATATCCAGTTTTAATTGTGGTGGTCAGCTAGGGTGTAGTGACTTTCTTTTATGGTCCAATGTATTTGGTGTTCTGTACACTTCTTGTACCTTGATAGGCATTTTCTTCTTTAGGTTAAGGATATTTTCTGCTATGGTTTTGTTGAAAATGTTTTTTATGTCTTTGACCTGTGTTTCTTCTTTCTTCTCCTTCCTCTATTTCTATTATTCTTAGGTTTGATCTTTTCATAGTGTCCCAGATTTCCAGGATATTCTGGAGCAGAAGTTTTTTTTTTTTTTTTTTTTTTTTTTTTTTTTTTTTTTTTTTTTTGATTTAACATTTTCCTTGACCTATGTATTTATTTCTTCTATTGTGTCTTCAATTCTTGAGATTCTCCCTTCAACCTCTTATATAGTGTTGGTGAGGCTTGCCTCTAAAGTTCCTGTTTGGTAGCCTAAATTTTTCATTTCCAGGTTTCCCTTGGTCTGGGTTTTTATTATTGATTCTATTTCTAATTTCTGGTCTTGAAATTGTTTTATTGATTTCCTTCCACTGTTTGTGTTTTCACAGATTTCTCTAAGGGGTTTATTCATTTCCTCTTTAAGGACCCCAATCATATTCATAAAGACTATCTTAAGGTTTTGTTTGTGTGTGTGTGTGTGTGTTTCAGCTATGCTGCAATACTCAGGGCCTACTGTGGTAGGATCATTGGGTTTTTGTGGAGCCATATTGATCTGGATGCTACTGATTGTGTTTTTACACTGTCATCTTGGCAGTGGCCCTGGCATCCGAGTTTTGGAAGATTGTAATTCTAGGTGCTGATATCTGGATTTATCTTTGTTGGGTTTTGCTCCTTGGTTTCTGGTTCTATTTCTGGTTCTTAAGAGAGTATGGTGGCTGTGTGTTGTCTGGCCCAAAATTCTTCTGGGATCCTGAAAGGGGTAGCCATTGAGTATTCTGGGTACAATATGTATCTAGGTATTGAAAGCTTAGTAATGAGGATGGGCTAGGAGTGAGGGTGGGCCTGAGGGGGTTCACAGGAGGAAGGAAAGCAGAATGTCCCATCAGGATTTGCTTCATTTTCTGGGAATGGAGGCAGAAAATAAAGAGAAGCCAGTGCAGGGATTCTACTGCTGGGAGATTGGACATGGAAGAACGGAGCAAGAGATGAAGATGTGCAGTTGCTGGAGTAGCCTTTGGGCTCCCAAGAAAAACCTGCTGTGGTTTTAGGCTGGGATAAAGGAAGGAGTTGGGGGGAGGGGATTTAGGAAGTGAACATCTGTATGAGGGACTTAAGATAGGGGAGGGAGAAAGGAATGGCAACTGCAACTGGTTTGTTCTGCTACAGAGCTTGGGATGGGACTTGGGATCTGGCCTGAAGAAGAGGAAAATAGGTGAAGTCCTGCTTAGCCTACCTGCTTCCCTGGCTGGAGTGGCTTGTGGGTTCCCAGTCAATGAGATGCAGTGCCTTCCTGTCAAAGTTGGCAAGTGAACTAGCAAGCTGTGTCTGATACTGTTGTATAGTAAAGTAGTTCCTGACTGTTAAGTAGCATACCTCCTTGTAACAAGTGTTGTTTGCCAAATGCTTGAGCAAATTCTAAGTCTCAGCCGGAGGAAAAAAATATTCTGAGTACTTGAGGATACCTTACAGATTCCTGTCTCTAACCCATTTCTCTCTCCCACAACTGCCTCCCAATAATACAATCCAGAGGTTAAATTCCAAGTTCGCATAATGACAGAATCATCATATGTGTCATTGTGGGGTTAAGGATGTGGCTCAGTTAGTACAGTGCATGCCTAGCATTGGAATCTCCAAGCAAGAAAAATAAAAATAAAAAAAAAAAAAAAAAAAAAAAAAAAAAAAAAAAAAAAAAAAAAAAAAACAAGAAAAAAAAGAAAAAAAAACCTGTCAGTATGGGTTTCTCTCATTTTCATATATCCTTAGTTTTGAGGCTGCTTCCAAACAGACTGTGTAGGCAAGAATAAACTTAAATTCTTGATTCTCCTGTTTCGACCTCCCAAGTTGGAGGATTAAAGGTATTCATCCACTCACTTGGACACAAATCTGTCAAGATGGTCTTCCCTGTCCCACTTGGCTCTGTTAACTATGCACTCCAAATCAATTGACACAGTGAGATAAGACTGGTTTCCCACACAGGGATCTATCCATAGAGAAGAAAAATATTGCTTAGCTTTAACCAAGAAAGCTCTTGTCCTTTCTAATCATCCTTAGACTGTAAACCACCCCAGGGAATTTAACAATCCTGGAATAGTGTCTATACACAGAGTTAGTCTCAGTTTAGTCAGTCTAATTTTCTGTTTGTTTGTTGTTTTGCTTATTTATTTATTTATTTATTGAGAGACAGGGTTTCTTTGTGTAGCCCTAGCTGTCCTGGAACTCACTGTCTAAACCACAGTGGCCTTGATCTCAGAGATCTTGCTGGCTTTGCTGGGACTATAGGCATGTGCCACCACATCCAGCAACTTTAGAGAATTCTTAACAGAAAATAGTTTCGCTTCTTCATTCCTCTTTTGGATACGATTAACACATATGCCCTTTTGACACATATGTCCTTTTGTTGTTTTGTGTGCTTCAGTCTCTTGAGTGCTGAGATAAGTGGTATGAGCCACTATGCCAGGATAATATATATTTTCTGAGGAGGGATGAATCAGTATAAACAACTGCCATCTGCTAGCAAGAGAATGGTGTCTTGGGAGGCTAGAGGGATGGCTTGGGGGCCAAGAGCACAGACAGTTCTTGCAGAAGAATCAAACTGAGTTTGCAGAACCTATATTGGGCAGCTATAAACACTTGAAGTTGCAGTACCAGGAGCATCCAGTGACTAGCCTCTGTGGGCATATGCACACATGAGCCCATACCCATACACATATACATAATTAAAAATAATCTTTAAAAAAGTAGAAATGAGACAGGGGCAGTCAGTCAGTTGTATAACTCAAGGGATTGAGCACAGATTTCAGATGAGAATATGTCCTCGCCACTATCTTATTTTGACCTCCTGAGACATGAACAGAGGACCAAGTCATCCCAGGCTAGACAGCAGATCCATAGAGCTGTGAGCTCATAAATAGGTGCCGTACTACGATGCTAAACTTCTTATAATCTGTTACCATTCAATAGAAAATGAATACAGGCACTTACTTCAGTGAACTGCTTCTTGGTGCCTGAGGGAAGAAAAGAAATGGAGTTAGAGATGGATTCTCTAAGCAGCACTATCATTTTATATTGGATGAAACAGAAAACAGATCTGGAGAACAGATCATGAATTCTGTTCTCAGTCACAAAATTATTTTATTAGTCTTGAGTGGTAGTCTCAAGCAAGCCTAGGATAGCCATGGATGAGAACTCAACCCAAAATAAAAATATCCTCAGATGGTATTTGATTTTTTCCATAATGGAGGAATAAAATTTATCCTCTTTCTTGAAGGGGGCAACCTTTTCCTGAGTCAAAGGCTGTTAGAGTCACAAGATATTTATTTTGCAAATATTCATTTTGTTAATTTCTATCCCTGTCCATACCAAACAGTGATATGAACTTCTTCACATATTTAGTTAAATGAACACAAATTGCTTATGGTGTCAGTTTTTCTTTCTCCTCTCAGACTAGATCCCCCATGAGCAGAGGTCTCTCCTGTAAAGTCTGACAGACTCCTGCATTCCAATCCTGCCTTTTGTTATTTTATCATTTGTTTTGAAAAGGTTCCTATTTGATGACTAGTGGATAACTTTAATTTCATTGAATTGGTGAAGCTTCCCTTGAGAGACAGAATCGGGAACATGTAGCATGTTGGTAGAGGAAAGAAGATTTAATGAAGAATTGGCACATGTGATCATGGAAGCTACATTCTAAGATGGCTGCATCCAAGTTGGAGATCCTGGGATGCTGGTGGTGTGCCTTTGTGCATATGTGAAGACCTCAGAATGAGGGAAATCAGTGATATATTTCTACACCAAAGACCAACTGTCTGAGAACTCAATAGTACTACTTAAGGTATCCCTGGGTATAAGGCCAATGAGTCTATGGTTCTGGCATCTAAAAAAGTTGGGGAAAACTCTACATTGACTCTCAGAGAAGATTCCAATTTGCCTTTGTCCTTTCTGTCACTGCTCTCTGATTGTCAGTTGAGTGTCTACAGTAAAGATGGATCTTATTTACCTTCTAAGACCCCTACAGTAATCTCATTTAGACACAGTCCAACAGACGTATTAGAAATGAAGTTCTACTATGTTTTAGGGCATTTATAAAACTGTAGCCATCAATTTCAACATAAACAAACACACAACAAACATTCATACACACACACACACACACACACACACACACACACATTCTGGTGAATGAACACAGAGCAGCAAAGATACTAAATGTGGTGGTTTGAATATGTTTGAATAGGCCCAGGGAATGACACTATAAGAAGGTGTGGTCTTATTGGAGAAGGTGTGGCCTTGTTGGAGGAAGTGTGTCACTGTGGGCATGGGCTTTAAGACCCTCATCCTGATCATCTGAAGACAGCCTTTTCCTGGCTAGATGTAGAACTGTTGGCTCCTTCTCCAAAACTGTGTCTGCCTGGACTCTGCCTTGTTTCCTGCCATGATAACAGACTGAACCTCTGAACCTGTAAGCCAGCCCCAATTAGATGTCCCTATTAAGAATTGCCTTGGGGGGGCTGGAGAGATGGCTCAGTGGTTAAGAGCACCAACTGCTCTTCCGAAGGTCCTGAGTTCAAATCCCAGCAACCACATGGTGGCTCACAACCATCCATAATGAGATCTGACTCCCTCTTCTGGAGAGTTTGAAGACAGCTACAGTGTAATTACATATAGTAAATAAATAAATCGTTTAAAAAAAAAAAAAAAAAAAGAATTGCCTTGGTCATGGTATGTCTTTACAGTAATGGAAACACCAAGACACTAAATAACTATTTTTCCAAGCTTATAGTAAATATATTTAAGCATTTAATATGTAAATTTCTTGATTTAAACCTCCCTAAGCAGGTACATTTTTCTTTTCCTTTTTGAGATAAGGTCTAGCACTGGATTCCAAACTGGTTTCCCACACCAGAATCCTCCAGCCTCAGTTTCCTGAGTATCTGAGACCAAAGATATTTACTATCATGACTTTTCTTTTCTTAAATACAGGGTCTCACTATGTAGGAGCTCACATTTGACTGGTTATAAAAACTGGCCTTGGACTTGTGACACACTGCTTCTGCCTCCTGCATGCCAGGGTCGTAGGCATACACTATCCTGCCCACTGCTGTCATAACATTCCTATTATTATTATTAGTTTTTGTTTTTGAAACAGCATCTTATATAGCCCACTTGTTTTGTGACCTGCTTCAAGGTTCATAATGAGCAGATAGATACCTGCTAGGTTGTTGACTGGAACCCTATAAGAGGCCCAAGTATGGCATACTGGATTCCTCTTCTCTTGTTAAAGATTTACTTTGGTTTATGTAGATGTACGCATGTTTGTGTGTCTGTCATATGTGTTTTGGTGCCCAATCCCTTGGTGCTGAAGTTACAGTGGGTGGGTAACCACCCCTTGGTGGGTGGGATATTAGTTCAGGTCCTCTGAAAGATCATCATGTGCTCTTAACAACTGAGCCATCTCTTCGGCCCTATCACTTTCTTTGTAAGGTTTATTTTTATTTGTGTTATTATTATTTTAAACATTATTCGTTTTTATTTTATGGGGCTTTGGTGTTTTACCTGCGTGCATGTATGTGTCAGGGTGTTAGATTCCCTGAAACTGGAGTTGTAGACAGTTATGAGCTGCCATGTAGGTGCTGGAAATTGCACCTGGCTCTTCTGGAAGGGCAGCCAGCGCTCTTGACTGCTGAGCTATTTCTCCAGACCCTAATTTTTTTTATTATTATTTTTACTGGTGTGTTTGAGCAGACCAGAAAGGTCAAAACCTTCCAGTAGCTGCAGTTTCATGTGGTGGTATGCAACCTGACGGAGGTGTTAGGATACGAACTGTATCTTCTTGAAGAGCTGTACCTCATCTAAACTGCGGAGCCAACCTCTCTTAGGAACCTCTGAATTTTTAACTTGACATTAGTGACCCCATGACCTTTGTTATTTCTACTAATGAAGACTGAAACATCCCTCTCTCTAACAACAGAGGTAACACATGCAGGATTGTGGATGTGCATGCACACGCCATTAGGTAAGTTTTGTATATTTTTTTCCTATTAATATACTTGAGTAACTTTTTCCGTTTACACCTAGAGTTTGATCCTGATAAAATGATATTTTCCCAACCACAGAGGTGTTTTTACTCAATGCAACATGTTTTCCCATAAAACAAACAAGACTCCTCACACTCTGCCAAATCACGTACTAAAAATAAGTGTTTCGATGTGTTAGGACAGAAAATTCAATAGCTTATTCAACTCAATCTAGATGCTTAAAAATGTTAATGGGCACACACACACACACACACACACACACACACACACACCAGAGCCAAAGACAGTTCTAGCAACCACCAAATACGTAGTAAGTATTGAGGTAGTGCTTTCCAGGAATGACCTAGGCTTGACAGGTAGTTTGGGGGAAATGAGGAGACACTGGGGTCAATGTGGCAAAGGCAGAATGTAGTTTGCAGGAAAAAAAAAAAAGCAAAGCAAAGCAAAGCAAACCTCTTTCCTACCTTCGCATTCTAACATTTGGCAGGCTGAGGTAGGAAGCTCACTAAACTTGAGGCTAACTGGGCTACAAAACTATGAGCTACTGCATAGTGACTTCACAGCAAAGGTAGGCTACCTAGCGAAGCCTTGTGCTTTTCCCCACACCCCAAATCCTTCCCTAGACAGGATGGGTGGGGTTGCTGGTTACTGTGCAAACAGGTCCCCTCAGCACCGCATTGCATATTTCCCTGATCTAGGTACCCTGTTTACCTGATTTGACACACATGGAAACTAATCCCAGTGTTCTAGTGGGGATTCCCCATTTAAACCCACATGATTTCTTAGTTAAATGCCCACCCCTCATTTTGCATGTCACCTGTCAGTTGGTTTCACATTCCAGTGGGGGCAGTCCCCTCACAAATGCACTGTGGTTCACTGAACCTTGCTTGAATTTCACCTGAATTTCACTTGAACTCAGAAATCTGCCTGCCTCTGCAAAATTTTTTTTTAATTTTTTTATTTAATTTGGTTTTTAATAACTTATTGGTTACTTCTCCCATGCAATAGGCTTTTTCAGCTGGTTCATGCCCAAGCACACTTGGGCAGCATTATGGCATTTCTCAAGTGTCTGTCACCAGACTGGGACACGAGGGGTGATCTCATAGGATATCTCAGTCGTGGTGCCATCACGGGCACCATTGGGTGTACTCAGTAGGGCCTTCTCCACTACCACTTCACGGGCTGCCTAGAGGGGCTCCTGCAAGTACCGCCACTCCACATCTTCCTCCAGAGCAGACAATCACATCTCAGCCTGGACCAGACGGTTGGTGTTCTGCCCCTGAGGTGCTGCTCCTTCCCTGCCCCGACCCCTCCAAGGGATATCCTCCTGAGCATCAGGCAGATGCTCATAGTAGGTCAAATCTTCTGGGCTAGGGCATGTCCAGTCCTGAATCTGCAGATCAGAGAGGACAACCTGCTATTCTAGCTCCTCTACCCACTGAAACGCAGCCAGGTGTGTCTCTTAAGTCTTCTCGTTATGGGAATCAGCTCATAATTTCTTCTTCCAAGGCAGGCAGATGACTAGGCTCAAAGATGGAATCAGTTGAGGGCTATAAACAAACTTCCTGCAAAAAGTCCTTGTGCATGCTAAGATGTTTGGAAAGTGCCTTCTCCCAGATGCCTTGGGTATGCCATGCCTTGAGTAGGACATGCAGAGTCTCAGGATCTCGGATCCACCACCAGCCTGAGCACATCTCAGGGGGAAATAGTTTGGGCCATCAGCTGGGTTAAATAATGCTGCTCCACCTGCTTGAAGAACTTGCTAGGAGGTTTCCCTCTTCGCTTTGGTTGTCCCAGCCCTGTAGGACTCTGTGTCATTTCTTCAGAGTCCCCTGATGGCCTCTTAGGGCTCTGTCTTAGTCAGGGTTTCTACCCCTGAACAAAACACCATGACCAAGAAGCAAGTTGGGGAGGAAAGGGTTTATTCAGCTTATACTTCCACGTTGCTGTTCATCACCAAAGGAAGTCAGGACTGGAACTCAAGCAGGTCAGGAAGCAGGAGCTGATGCAGAGGCCATGGAGGGATGTTACTTACTGGCTTGCTCCCCCTGGCTTGATCAGCCTATTCTCTTATAGAACTCAGGACTACCAGCCCAGAGATGGTACCACCCACAATGGGTGAGAAAATGCCTCATAGTTGGAACTCATGGAGGCATTTCTCCAACTGAAGCTCCTTCCTCTGTGATAACTCGAGCCTGTGTCAAGTTGACACACAAAACCAGTACAGGCTCCATCCAGGCAAGTGGGTAGAAGAGAGCTGCACTGGAGAACAAAGATTGGCAGCTGGAGGGAGGGAGTAGGTTGGTCCTCAGAAACTGTGAGGGTGGTGATGGTGTAGGAGCAGTATCACATGGTATCTGGGCTGAGAAGTTAAACCAGGGAGCTTGAGGATCAGGGCAGAATTGTGTGCCTCATCAGGCTCTGCCTCTTCCTAGGACTGAGATGGAGCAGAGTCTAATTTTCCTGTGATGCTATAGGGCATGAAAACTGAGCTGCTCAACAGGGAGTTGTGGCTCTGAGTTTGGCTCAGCCAAGACAGGAATGCAGACTGGCTGAGGTCATGCTGTCTTTGATCCAGAGAGAAAGGGGAACCTTCTGGCTCCAGGAACTCACTACTTGACAAAAGATGAATAGGGGCCTGAGACTGAGTCTGGGGCTGAGGTCCTGGGTGAGCTTGAGTCTGGGCTTGTTCTGAATCATATTCCCTAATGGTGGATTTAAGGTACTGAGGCTGCAGAGACCCAGGCTTAGGTTTTCAAGGTCAGCCTCAGGGCCAGGCAGGAGAAGTAGAGGTGATGGAGCCAGTTAACTCCCTCTTTACAGAGACTCGGGTAGAGCTGGGTGTTGAAGTGACTTCTTCCATCAAGAACTTTCTTGCTTTGCTCCATCTTCAGTAACTGTGCTCTCCTCTGATCCTTCCACAAAGATACCAGGGAGACATGGTAATACCTAGTAATAGTGTCTATGCTAGTCTTGACCCGAAGACACTGCCCGGAGCATCTGGGATGCATGAAGCAGCTTTTTGGTAAACAAGAGCTGACGCTTACTGAGTTATTCTATCTGGCACTGGAATGACAGACGTTGCAACATCAGCCTCTCCATCTCTTTGACCCCTGTAGCCATGGACAGCTGCTGTATCTTCTTCCTCTTCTATGCCACTAGTTTCTTCCATGATCTATAAACTGTGCCTCTGTCCCAGGCAGTCTTCTGCCTCTTCCATCGTAACCTCAGACTGCCCAGTTCTCTTGGGCAGAGCAGTTTTCAGTCTTCAGAGTCGGCCTTCAACAATCCATTTGTTTTTCCTGTAGTTAGATATATTCTCCAGAGTATTGTCAATCTCATTGATGATAATGGCAGAACTGTTGAGCTCATGTGCAAGGCAGGCTAGAGTAGCAGTCTTCTGTTGAGATGGCTGGGCCTGAAAAGGCTGGGTACGCAGACTGTCCCAGAAGGATGTCTCTGCTCCATACGCCAAGAGGAAGCAACACAGTATCTTAGACACTCCATCTCTGGTCAGAGTCACTGCCCCTGTTCAGTCCAAAGCTGTTATCCCCTAAGACAGGTGGGGAGGTGGGGCTGGAAAAGACGGAGGGAGACTAATGTTTGGCTGTCATCAGCCAGGAGACTGAAGGCATTAGCCTGACTGAGAGAAGAGCAATGGAGGGCAGAGATCACAAGGTTATCCTCCAGAGACAGCTTGTCTCTTGCACACATCAGCTCTGTGTCATCTATGCTATAAAGTCTTCCACTCACTGGCTCTACTGCCAGAGAGTCAAAGAGCTTGAGGGAGTCTTCACTGAGGATTGGAGTGTCTTCCAGGTGATCAGGAAGATGTGAAGGATCATCTAGACAGCTCACTGTGGGATCAGGGACCAGGATGGAGACTTCTTGGTGTAAAGACTCCACAGAGGATACAGAACCATTGTAATCACACACCTTGATTTCTGGCTGCTCTTCCTCCAACTCCAGGTTGCCTACCAAGCCCATCCCATTTCCTATCAGCTCCTTTTCTGCCACCTCATCAGGATGGGCGCCATTGCTTACATCCTGGGAAGGGGCAAAAGTCTGTATGTTAGACCCCAATATTGGAGAAGTCTTGGAGGTGAGAAAAACTTGGGATCCATTGGGCATCACCTCAAAGTTCTGGTCAGGAGGAGAATCATACAGTTCCTGTGAATTAAAGTTAAGCCCCGTGGGACTCTGGGTACCATTGGTCCAGAACTCTTGGCTCCCAGCTCAAAGATTAGTGTTATGACTTGGGGATGAAGGTTGCTGGCTGCCCCCAAGGATACTGTTGAACAGGTGTTGTCCTCCAGGGAACTGAGAAAGAAGGGGTGGGTCCTTGAGGATGTTGTCAGGATTGGCAGATGGGTACTGTGAGTAGTTCCAAAGACAGTCTTAGGCCACGTTAGGGTGATGGAGATGTGAGGTACTGGAGGAGTGGGAAGCAGAGTTCAAAATCCCTGAAGTAGTAGTGTGAGATGCAGTAGATAAGCCATTAACATTCTCATCCCCATTCAAACTTTGTCCTTGCCCTTGCTGGGGGAAGCTCACCGGAGGCCCATTAATGTAGAGGCCCTCCCCTGAGGAAGGAGAGGGTATTGGTCCTGAGGCAGCGGTGGAGGAAGAGGGTCAGTAAAGTTAAAATGGTTGTTTGCATCCATTTCCCCAGGAAGACACTCCATTCTCTTTTGGCAGCACCTGACTCCAGTACTCAAGACTAATAAGAGGCTGAGGTGAGGCCATCTGACTCTGCTTACACTCTATTTTAAACAATAGTAGCAGCAACTGTAAAATATAATCTGGACTTTCCATTCTACAAGATGATTTTCAGGGATAATTATCTGTGCTATGGTTTTCAATTACCTTCTTTCTCAACAACTATCTATCTATCCATCTATCTATCTATCTGTAGTGTGTATTCATGTGTGTGTTTGTATGTGTGTGTATGTGTGTGTGCGTGTGTGTGTGTGCCTGCCTTTACTTGCTAAGCCATCTTGGTGACTTCCTAGTTGCCTCTTTGATGCCGAGCTTTTATTTAAAGTTTACATATTTCTTCTGATCATTATACTCATGTGTATATGTACTGACTAGAAATTCAGGTATCCTACAGATATCTCAAAGCCTTCACATCCATATTTGATATCTGTGAATATAAAAATGCACTGTCCTTTCTCTATAACTGAACACATCCACTCAGTTAAGCAAGACTCTTGCCTATGGACTCCAAGCGACTAACCCCTTTGCAATTCTCAAGTTGATCACGTGCTAGCACTTCTAGTCTCCTTTAAATTCCATTAGGAAAGTTCAGTCCTTTCTATTCCCACTTCCATCACCTCAGTTTAGCTTTTAGCTGAGAACTGCAACCAACTGTCAAGCTGGGCGACAGTTTTAATTATTTTGAACCCAGTCGTCACAGTCATTAACCTCTGATCATACCAGTCTGTGAATATGAACTTACTCGGGAATGAAATAAAATGCCTTTATATTTGCAAAGCCCTGCTGATTTGCTCCCCCAGACAATCTTACTTTGTTTTAATAGAGTGTGATGGTTGGGATGCTCATGTGTTAGGAGCTTGGTTCTTAATACGAGAGATAGTTGGATCTTTAAGGGGTGGGACCCCTATGGGATGATCTGTCCATGTATGTGCATGTTGTCCTCAAGGAGAATTGAAGCCATTTTCAAGGGATGTCTTTATCAGATCTTACAGAGAGGGCTGTACTAACTGGACTCTGGCTCTGTACTACTGTCTGGATTTCTGGCTGACTGCACCATCTCTGGCCACCATGTCTAATCCTATTGCAGGTATCAGTTAGCTTCCCATCTGATATCTCAGCAAATGCCTTAGGTAACTCAGACATAACATGATTATGTAGGTTAATCTGTTCTGGTCTGTCATTGGTTGGCCTCACTTTGGGATCTGTGGCAAGGCAGCACACAATGAGGTGGGACGTGGAGAACAAAGCCTCCTCATCTCATGGTTGGCAAGCAGGAATAAGAAGAGACCAAGACCTCACAGTCCTCCGGGTGGGCCCACTGCCCAAACCTAAGATGTCACCTCTACTAGGCTGCACTTCTATTTTTTTTTTTAAAGATTTTTATTTTACTTTAATCTCTTTCATCTGCTCTTGGGCCCTTTTCCTCCTACTTGGCTGCTTCCTTCAGCTTTGGTATGATGGTGTGTGGCTGGTCTTATTGTGGCTTGCGCCTTGGTCAGTGGAGATCCCTGGGAGGCCTGCTTTTCTCTGAAGGGAAATCAAGGACGATTGGATCCTGGGTGAAGGGAGGTTGTAGGGGGGAAGCACTGGAGAGAATGGTGTTAGGGATGGACTGAAAACAAAATGGAAAGAAATAACATTTTATTTTATTTTATTTTATTTTTGGTTTTTCAAGACAGGGTTTCTCTGTATAGCCCTGGCTGTCCTGGAACTCACTCTGTAGACCAGGCTGGCCTCGAACTCAGAAATCCACCTGCCTCTGCCTCCCAAGTGCTGAGATTAAAGGTGTGCGCCACCACTGCCCGACGTTTTACTCTATTTTTTAAATTATGTGTACGTGTGTGTTTGTATGTGCCTATGTATGTATACATGAGTCTGGGTGCCTGCTAGAGGCCAGAAGACGTTGACAAAGTCCCAGGAACTGGAGTTCCACATGATCGTGAGCTACTTGATGTATGTGCTGGGAATCAAACTTTGCTCCTCAGCTATAGCAGCAAGTGTTCTTAACTGCTTTCAAACTTCATTTTTTTTTAAAATGTGTATGTAGGTGTGAGTGCAATGTGTGCACATGTGAGAAGGGCATGTCCCTGTGCATATGCATGTGCAGGCCAGAAGAGGATAGAGACACCCAGTGTCTCCTTTACCATTTCGCACCTTATTCCTCTGAGCCTGGTTCTGCTGTTGAAGCCAGTAGCTGGAGCTAGCTAGACTAACTCTAGGCTGAACCTGGCAAACCCCAGGGGTTTTCTTGTTTCCACCCCACTCTCACAGCCCTAGGTTGACTAGTGTACATTGCCGTGGACACCACTTTCTACCTGAGTATTGCAGGTTTGAATTCGGATTCCCATGTTTGCACACAGACAAACTCTCTTATGCACAGAGCTATCTAGGCCCCCAGCCTCTAGGCCATACTTCTTGAAGATTGTGTGTATGTGTGTGTGTTTGTGTTTGTGTGTGTGTGTGTGAGTGTGTGTATGTGTGAGCTCTCTACATCATAAAGTTGAGGAATAAGCTTTCACATACACGAACCTTTGGGGGTCATTGAAATGGCAAGCTCTAGCACTCAGCACAATGCTATCTGCTGGCACCCACCCAAAGGTTGACTCCTCCAATCTTGGACTTTTCAGTCTCTAAAAGTAGAGTTCAAGAAATTGCATTTTGGCCGGGCGGTGGTGGCACATGCCTTTAATCCCAGCGATTTGTCAACCTCTTCTGGCCTCTAGCAGGCACCCAGACTCATGTATACATACATAGGCACATACAAACACACACGTAC
>NW_022196905.1:183743049-183750439 GCF_008632895.1 Mastomys coucha | reverse complement strand
AAAAAAAAAAAGAAAGAAAATTGCATTTTGGTTTGGTGCTAATGAGGTGGCTCAGCAGTTAAGACCATTGGCTGCTTTTTAGAGGTTCTGGGTTCAATTCACAGCAACCACATGGTGACTCATTGCCATCTATAAAGGAATCTGATGTCCTCTTCTGGCATAGAGGTATGCATACAGACAGAGCTCTCCTACATATAATTAACACTAACAGTAATAATTTTTTTAAAGATTTATTTATGTATATGAGTACACACTATAGCTGTCCCGAGAGTTGTGAGCCTTCATCTGGTTGTTGGGAATTGACTTTTTTAGGACATCTGCTCCCTCCGGTACACCGCTTTTGCTGCGGTAGACCCTGCTTGCTCAGTCCCTGCTCTCTCTGGCCCAAAGATGTATTTATTACTATAAATATGTACACTGTAGCTATCTTCAGAAGAGGGCATCAGATCTCATCATGGGTGTCGCTGAACCACCATGTGGTTGCTGGGACCCAAACTTAGGACCTTAGGAAGAGCAGTTGGTGCTCTTACCCACTGAGCCCACAATAATAGATTTTAAAAAGAATTTTTACTTTTTACTCCTCTTCTTCCTCTTTTCTTCCCCTCCTCCTGACACCCACTCTTTCCTTCCCACGTCTTGCTCCTCCTCCTCTTTCTTGCCTCTTCTTCATCCTATCTTCTTCTTCCTCTCCCTCTTCTCTTCTTCCTTGGCAGTAGGGAGATTGAATTTAAGGCCTTGAGCATACTTAGCAAGCTGACCTATATTGCCAGTGCCTCATATTCTTTTTAATTTTTGAGACAAATTCTTGCTAAATTGCCCAGGTAGGCCTTGAAAGTATGATCCTGCTCACTCAGCTACCTGGGATCACAGTCCTATGTTGCCTGGCTAATCTCTCTCTCTCTCTCTCCCTCTCCCTCTCCCTCTCCCTCTCCTTCCCTCTCCCTCTCCCTCTCCCTCTCCCTCTCTCTCTTTCTCTCTCTCTCTCTTCCCCCTCTCCTTCTCCTATCCCCCCTCTCTCCCTCTTCTCTCTCGTCCTACCTCCTCACCTCTGCCTTAAGATGTTCTTTATAATAACAAAATCAAATAGTACAAAGTAGAATTCTAGGAATTCATAATTTTAAAATAAAAATGTCGATCATAGTGGGAACAGTAGTACACATCTATAACCTCAGAATTTGAGAGCTGAGGCAGGAGGATCAAGTAGTTCAAGGCCTTGATCTAATCCAAGAACGCAGATTGACATTCTTTTGTAATTCTGTGTGTACTTACCAACAGTGGCTTTGTTACTTTCCTTTCTTCAAACCTGATTAGGTTGGAAAAAGTGATGCTTGAGCGGAGTCATTAAATATTCCTTAGAAACTGTGCCTGGGTTTTGTTTCTGGGTAAGCCCAGTACACGCATTTTGCTGTAAGCTCTCAGTGGTGACTGGCTAGCTACTCTACTGGTTCCTTTAATAGGCTAGCCTCTTCCAGGCAGGAACTTATTATATTTTCCAACTTTTAGATCACTTAGGCCTTCTCATTTGAGCAGGGTGGTTTGACTACACTTCCAGCCTGTGACCATCTTCCTTGGGAAAACCCCAAGAGGAATTATTGCTTCTTTTTCTGACTCTACAATGACATTATTAGACTGGAGATATGGGTCAACCAATGAGAGACAAAGCTGTTTGTTGCTAAGTCTATGGACTTGAATTTGATCATGGAGACAAAGATGAAAGAAAAAACTACTTCTAAAAGTTGTTCTTTTTGATTATCACCCATAGTGGCCTTTTGGAGAAGGTGTTGGGAAGGCTCTAAGCTTGAGTTCTGCAAGCTACAGAGCTAAAGAAAGTAGGAAAAAAATCCACTAAAGTCAGTAAACCTTCAGTAACCATTGGTACAGTGTGTAACTCTTCAGTTTACTTCAGTTATAAAGCATCCAGAAAGAAGAGACTGTGAGGTAGAGGCTATAATCCACACGCTGAATGCAGGAGGCTCACCAGCTCAATGCCACAATAGGTTACTTACACAGAACCGTAACAGTTTTCCTGAGACCTGCAAAAACTAATAGAAGGACAGAAAAAAAAAAGAAAGAAAGAAAAAGAGTGGAAATTTTAATTTTAAGTGATATTTTCATTAATATAGCTGAATAAATAGAAATTGTGGGGAAAAAAGTTGTTCTCTGACCTCTCTGCACATGTGTTGCGGTATGTGTGTGTGTCCTTGAGCACATGTGTACATACACATGCAATAAATAAATAAAACTCTTTAAAAAGAAGTACAGTTTGTTGTTGTTGGTTTTATTTTTTTGGTTCTTTTTCTTTTAGTTTGCTTGTTTTGATTTCTTTGAGAGAGAGAGAACATGAAGTTGGGCGGGTAGGGAGATGAGGAGGACTTAGGAGGTGTTCGGGAAAGGGAAGACTATGATCAATGTATTTCAAGGGAAATAATATAGATAAAAGAATACAGTAATGACTCAATAAAAAGCAATGTTATGTTGTGAGAGTCTTCTGCCATACATCCTCTGCCTCAGTTTCCCTGAGTGCAGAGATTACCACATGCCTGGCCTCAACCCGACTTTCAACACCAGATGTTTGTCAGCTCTTGAGACAGAAGGTGTTTTCATCTTCAGATGTTTTCCTGGTAGAGAAGTTGTCTGAGATGTTAAACCTCTCCCCCTTGCCTCACTACTCACTTGCATTTCATGCTGGGAATTCTGCAATACAAGAGAAGCAAGATTGTTTTGGCAGGAGAGAGTGTAAATCAGTGTTCTAGAGATGAGTCTCCCAAAAATCTAGTAGTCCAGCCCTTATGCATAAGTCATTTTCAAGTTGTAGACTTGACCCTAAGATTTTTTACAGTGTTAGAATCACCCAGAGTTATGTCAATTTTGATCCCTAACCTGGCCTGCAGGTCACGTTATTTGGGGGGAATGAGGAGGGTCACAACCTGTGAATAAAGAATGGGCGAGAGAGACGACAGGACTCAAGGAAGCATTGCTTGTCAAGAGCCGTTTACTTGGTTGAGGAGAACATATTTAAAGCAAAAATCTTGGAGGGAGGGGGGAGAGGAAGGAGGGAAAAGGAAGTTTACAAGATCTTCTGGGGTTGAGCTCCGGGGTGACAGATGAGGAGGGGGTGGATTTCTGTGAATGTTCTTTTTCTCAGGGCCAAGCTGGATCCTTGTGATTGTCAGGCAGGATGTTAATCTCAGGGTTCTCAATTAACTAGGGCAGGATGTTTATCTCAGGGCTCTCATGGTTCCCAACAGATCCCAAACTTTATAGTACACCAGAATCCTCAAAAAATGTCCTGGGCCTTGTTAAAGCTAGAGTGCTGGATCCACTTCCAGAGTGTTTGTGTTTGTGTTTGTGTGTGTGTGTGTGTGTGTGTGTGTGTGTGTGTGTGTGTGTGGGTGTGTGTGGGTGTGTGTGTATGTGTGTGTATATGTGTTGTTTTTCAAGACAAAGTTTCTCTGTGTAACAGAGCTCTGGCTGTCTTGGAACTGGATTTTTAGACCAGGCTGACCTCGAACTCTCAGCAACCCACCTACCTCCAGAATCAGTTAGTCTTGGTCTAAGTGTTTCTAGATTAGAGTTCTACTGAACTCCAGGTAAATTGAACACCACCATCTGAGTCCTCCATGACAACTCAATTCATGCTCTCTCTTCCTTTCCTTTCCCAGGTGCCTTACACGTGGGGTTAAGATACTACACTATAAGAGATAACATTTTAGAGAGACTGATGGTGTGTCTAGATCCAGCAAGCAGACGTCTAGTCTATAAGGGGAAACTGTGTCAGCATGAACTTGATATCTGGGTCATAGGTCTGGGTCTGGAACCATAAAACATGCTTTAAATCTCAAGAAAGTTTGTCCCTTCTTTCTCTCTCCTCATCTTCTCCTCCTCCTTCTCTTTTGAGAGAGAGACAAAGTTTTTTGGTTGGCCTGGAACTTATCACATGGCCCAGGGTAGACGGTGTTCCAGAGTTCACCCTGTCTCTACCTCCTACATGCGAGACTGTCATTGAGTTTGCCACAGTCCTGGACTGTCAAGCTTCTGCGTTGCTCTTCTTCAAACATGGTGACTTCTCCCTTTGACTTTCTTGAGTATCCTGGCCACAGTCACATGTCCTATACTCTTGTGTCACAGTTCCTTAGGGGCACCATTTCTTAGTTCTTGTTAAATGTACTTGGGTTTGAGATTAGGGCAGAAATTTCAATGACTTCTGAAATGGACCTAAACATATGCCTCCCATTTTGTACTATTTCAGAATTGATGATTGTAAAATCAAAATATTGATCACACTGAGCATGCATGATAGTACACATTTATAATCCCAGAACCTGAAAGGTGACGTAGAAGGATCAGGAATTCAAGGCCAGTTTAAGCTATGTAGCAAGTTTGAAGACATCCTGGGCCACATAGGTTCTAACAACAAACAAACAAGCAAAACTCTCCTAAATCAAATGAAACTAAACTAAGCCAAAAACCAGAATAAATAAATAAATAAATATGTAAAAAAGTCTATTCTAAAAAATATTGAACATGTTTAGTACTGCAATATCAACTATCCAGTTAAATTCTATCCCTTATGTAAAAATAAATGATCATATCCATTTCGTTAATATGAAATTTTGTTTTCATCTTCCATAAATGGTAAAATTGTATTATTGCAAAGAATTGCTTAAAAACATCTTGTTCTGATTTATCATCAGTAAATGTTTGATTTGCATACCTACTTTATATACCTATCTTCCTATCATCAGACAGATTTCTTGGAAGAAGCAATATTGAAAAGTAGAAAAAAACAAAATAATATAAATGAGTCAATATGGGGACTAAGCAATGCAAAGGAATCTGAAATCCATAATTGGGAGGAACATACACAAGTACACACTGTCTCATGTGGAACACACATCGGGTAAGTTGTTTATAGAGATTCAACTTTATTTTTCCAGATGGCTACACTCACTTATCCTAAACCATTAGTTGAATAATCTATCTTTTCCACTCTGATGTGAAATGACAGTTATATTTTTAAAACTAGGCTTTCATACAAGATACTTTCCAAATAAGCTCAATCTATCCCAATGACCCTTAATATGCAAGGCTTTATACTATTATCTTTGAATTTTTGAAGTTCTTCCTTTTTTAAAATTTAATTTTATTTATTTTTTTACTTATTCACTTTACAGTCCACTCACTGCCCCCTCCTGGTCATCCCTTCCTTTTTTTTTTCTTTTTCTTTTTTACAACTCAAACTTTAGCCATTTCTGGGTGACAGTTGGACAGTTGTCACCATGGGACATTACCTCATCATAGACTCGTCACAGAGGTAAGACTGCAAAGGAAGATACTTGAGGTGCTGGCTGTAGGAGTCATGACAGGCAACACAGTACCTTGTGGGATTGTGGAGGATATTTTAGGAGGGCTGGGTCACTCTGGGAATTTAGCTCACCCCAGACTGACCCTACCCAGTATATTTAAAGAAATAACAAAGAGTTATAACATTCCCAAGAAAGAGTTGTGCCAGAGGGTGTGACACTCACTCCTTAATGACAGCGATCTACTTCTGATACCATCGGAGAGAATTCATTTGTTTGAGATAACCAGAACTTTTCATGTTAAAGTCAACAAGCACGAAATAGTGTAGTCAGCTGACCAAAGAGAATGACGGTGGAGAGGAGACCATTTTCCCATCCTGATTTGACCTAAGCATGGAGGTTCAGCTTCACTTATAGAATCCTCAATTTTCTTTTACTTTTCCTTTTTTTTCTTTTAAATAATTTTTAAAGAAGATTTTTTTTATTTATTGTATGTAAGTACACTGTAGCTATCTTCAGACACTCCAGAAGAAGGTGTCAGATCTCGTTACCGATGGTTGTGAGCCACCATGTGGTTGCTGGGATTTGAACTCAGGACCTTTGGAAGAGCAGTCGGTGCTCTTACCCACTGAGCCATCTCTCTAGCCCCTCAATTTTCTTTTTCATCTCTAGAAGGCAATTAGGTGTAAGATCTATTTCTAGCCAAGTGAAGACGGTAACTGTGTAGTAATGTGGCTCTTCTATTTGTTCATTTAAAACATTTGTTTTTAATGTTTTGAGGTAGAATCTGACTATGCTGTAGGTTGGTCTAGCTTGGACCTTGCCCCATAGCTCAGGCTGGCTTGTAATGGGCAATCATCATGGTTCAACCTCCTGAGTCCTAGAATTATGGGCATGGTTCATTATCCCTCATTTGAAAACTTCTTTATCACTTGATAGGTGGGAAAAATTCTCCTGGTCAGAAATGAACAAGGCACAATTATTCTTTCATGAGGCTTATAAAAGACAGTTATTTATTTGGAAGAAGGAAGTGCAATGGAACAGTAGTATGAATTGAAGGTAGAAGATGCCGGTCTCCTAATTCCAAATCGGAATGTGGGCTCTGTGACGTACTCCAATTCAACTGTGAGACCTGTTCTAAGGCTCCTTCTAGGTTGGCATATGAATTGCATTGAATACTGGTGGCATTTCATAAATATTTTTTTCTCATGATGAAATTTAATTTAGAGTTATTGTGCTTTTATTTTTGGGAAGACTTTTGCTTATGACTAGTTTCTAACAGTTATTGTGAGGCTGTGTCCAAATAGCAGCCCAGAAATCACCTAAGCCGGCTGCTTTTGTGGTGTCTTACTGGTGCCACCTCTCTTGGTGTGTTTCAATTGGAATCTTCCTTTTTGAAAATGGTTTGAAAATCACACATATTTAACATATTTGAATCAACACCTTCACCCTGGATCTCTGCCAGCAGGCCAGGAAGTGAAGGATCAAGGACTTCAGAAAGGTGAGTTTTGGCTTGTCAAAGTAGAAGATAAGACAATACCTAATAGCCTATAAGAAATGAGTGGGGAAAGGGGATCAACTCCTAAAAGTCAGGGCCAAAGGTTAATGAAGTAACTTTGGTAATATAGCTCTACAGAAGGTTGCCAAGCTGTATAGCAACAGGGAATATAAGCATGGTATGGTGCACTGAATGGAGCTTAAGATACACTCCCGGCATGACAAGGATTACTCCTGGTCCCATGACTTTCTGGTTTTATAGCACTTGGCATTAGTTGTAGAGGTCACTGTACATAAATCACCGTCCTATACATTTACTTTTTCAAACATCAAAAGAAAGATGTCTGCCCACTCAGTTTCTGCCAAGTAAGACTTAAAAGAAGGCCAGGAGGCTTTTGACCTGTTTGAACATTTCTAGTAGGTGAAAGTAAGCAGCACAATTTTATTTCTACCAAGATAGAATTCTTTCTATCCATTCCATGGTACAATGGAGTCTTCAGGTAATATTCAAGACTATCGCTTGCCAGAAGTTTGGAATACAGGAAGAACAACCCACAAACCACAAGGAACTCAAGAAGAAGGAAGACCAA
>NW_022196905.1:183722326-183742438 GCF_008632895.1 Mastomys coucha | reverse complement strand
AACTGGGAATGGAGAAATTTACATGTAAATAAAGAAAATATCTAATAATAAAAAAATATTAAAAAAAAAGACTATCGCTTGAGCTACGTTTCGTTATGTCAGATGGGTGAGCTTCATGGTCTTTCAGGGCAGGAGGAGAAGTGTAACTGTCAATTTGTTGTGTATCTATGGTCAAGGAGTAAGTAGTTCAGTGGTATAGTTCTTTATTAGGATGAATACAATCAAACAAATGCACAGAGTACTTGATTACTGTGTGGAAAGCTTAAGCTTTGGTGAAGCAGAGAAAAAGGCTTTAATGAGAAAAGAATGTATATTGTAGTTCTCCTCTTTCCCAAATAGTTTTGTCAAGTGTGGTCTACTGACGGATTTAGACCACACTTTCTATTCATGCATCAGAGACCTCTACAATTTTTGTGCTTGTTTACAGTAAGTCATTAATCTTCGGAACCCCAAACCCATGTGTTCAAATGGTTTCATGTTGCCATTTACAGGAACTAGCTGAATAAAACAATCCAACTATACCAGATAGCCAGCATTTAGCAAGTGGCATGCATAGGAGAGCATTCAATAAAAGGTTGGGGCTGGTGATGAGTCAGTGCCTAGGAGTTCCACATTAAGTCACAATTAGCTTTGTGCTGGAGAGCATGGATCATTTCGTGTAAACAGGCACAGAGAAGAACAAGAGTTTCTTGTAATAACACAGCACCCGATCATCACCCAGCTGTGACTGAAGAGGACTTCTGTAATCCCAGACTAGAAGTATAACCTTGTCCTGATGTCCAACCATGAGAAAATGTCCACAGCAGATTTGATGGAGACCCTCAGGGAAGAGCTGACCTGTTTCATCTGCTTGGATTATTTCAGCAGTCCAGTGACCACCGAGTGTGGGCACAGCTTTTGTCTGATGTGCCTTCTCAAGAGCTGGGAGGAGCACATCACACCTTTATCTTGTCCTGAGTGCTGGAGGACTTTGGGAGCCCCTCATTTCCAAGCCAATGAGCGACTGGGGAGACTGGCTAATATTGGCAGACAGCTGAGATCCCAGGTGCTGCAGAGTGAGGATGAGCAGAGTGCCTGTGGGAGAACACCAGGGTCCAGTAGGGTGTTGTCTGACGATGAGCAGAGTGTCATTAATACGTCACCCCCAAGTCATGGGACGAACAAGGCCCATTTTTCAAGTGAGGCTGAGGAGCAACACAAAGTAAGTTGGGATGTTTAGCGGCAACCTCAGAACACAGGACTGGGCCTATCTGCTAATTCTCATCCTGGTTTTCCTGATCTTTTTGTCACTGAATAACCTGTTTGCTTGCCAAGGGGTTTGTTTCTATTGCAGGAAAACCTCAAGGATATCATAAATATTTTATGGAAAAAGAAGAAGGAAGCTCAGGTCATCCTGAATCATGAGAAAGAACGAGTGATGTTGTGTAAGGTCAGCGTCTGTCTAGTATTTGGTCTTGTGCGTGAGATACCTGGTGATTGTGTCAGGGGGAAAGGACCATTAAAAAAAATATGTATATATATATTTATTTTATGTATATGAGTGCACCGTCACTGCCTTTAGACACACCAGAAGAGGGCATCTGACCCTATTACAGAGGGTTGGGAGCCACCATGTGGTTGCTGGGAACTGAACTCAGAACCTCTGAGCAATCTCTTCTGGAAAGGACCATTTTTGAGTCTTGTCATAGACAATGAATGCCCTGTTCTTTAGCTGACTGCCACTGTGGGTTCACTGGGGACTATCACAGTTTAGCTCAGATTAACTCACTCTAGTTTTTTCCTTGTTTATCTTCCTTGACTAGTCTATTATGACAGATCTAATTAATATTATTTAAAATACAAGCAATATATTTGCAAGGTGGAATGGAAACCAGTTTTAAAAATGAATCTCTCAGATGCTTAGGGAAAAAATTGCATGCCAATTAAAAGGAAGTAAAGAACACAGGACAATGGCAAATAGTAGATTGGATTATGCTGCAGCAAATGCCTGAGGTTAGTCACAGATTTGGACTTGAATTGCATAGCAGTTAAAGCAAAGAATTAAATGTTTAATATGGCACAGGCAGTATAGATATTAGCGCTGGGGAATTTGCTCAGTGGATAAAAGTACTTGCTATGCAAGCCTCATGACCTGAGTGTGGATATTCTGAACCCACATAAAAGCCAAAAGGACAGATATTTATAGCCCACTGTGATCCCTACCAGGAGATGGTAGACAGACGTACAACAATCTCCAGAAGCTCAATGGCAGGCTAGCCTGATGTACAGAGACTGACACCTTGTTTCAAATCAAGTCAGAGGTGAAGATTGATTACACCCGAGCTTGTCCTATGGTCTTCACAGATGTATTATGTAAACATACACACACACACACACACACACACACACACACACACACACACATCCATACATGCTAGTGCACTCAAAATGAATATTTGAGTCTCAATAAATGAAGACAATGAGGAATTTTTCTTTAGACAGCCTTTCCGTATGTAGCTCAGGTTAGCCTTTTTTTTTTTTTTTTTTTTTTGTCTGCCTTAGCCACCCAAGTATTGGGATTTCAGATGTGGTAGATAATCATTCCTTGCACACTTTCAATTCTCTCTTCATTTGTTTGTTTTGTGAGGCAGAGCCTTGCTGTATGGTCCTGGCTATCTGGGAACTGACTATGGAGCTGAGCAATCTGACCTCAAGTTTATGTCTAAGCCTCCTGCCTCTACTTTTGCCTTCTGAGTACTAGTTTTACACATAAGTGTGAGCAGGCTGGCTTATATCTCGAATTAAGGGCAAGTTTTTGTGATGTATTTTTTATATGTGATTTGATGCCAAGTTGTTTTTAAAACCAATTATTTGTCTAATAATGTGCATTCACTTTTCATAATTTTTTCCTTTTGAATTTTATTTCATTTTCTACCTTTCTACTATTAATTTTAATTTTATTTTCATTTTTTCCTTCTTAGATTTCAGTTTATTTCCAATTAGTACTGATTACTATGTGTCAACACCTTTTGACTTCTTTTGTTTGTTTCCTTCAGTAGAAATGACAGGTTTTTTTTTAAGATTTATTTATTATTATAGCTAAATACATTGTAGCTGTTTTCAGACCCACCAGAAGAGGGAGTCAGATCTCATCATGGATGGTTGTGAGCCACCATGTGGTTGCTGAGATTTGAACTCATGACCTTCAGAAGAGAAGTCAGTGCTCTTAACCACTGAGCCATCTCACCAGCCCAAAATGACAGTTCTTAGATTAGAAAATCTGATTTTGTTGACTATTGGGTACATACCACCTTTCAAGACTTTTTACCCCTCATCAATCATATCAATATAAATTATACATTATAGAATTGTTTCTGTTGCTAATATTTGTGTGCGCACGTGTGTGTGTGTGCGCATGCGCTTGTGAATCTTTTTGCACATGTGATAGCAGGAGGAGACAAAGACTTGTAAGCAGGTTGTTGTATCTGAATATATGAAGATGCACCAGTTCCTGAAGGAAGAGGAACAGCTCCAGCTCCAGCTCCTGGAGAAGGAGGAAAAGGGGAATATGAAGAAGCTGAGGGAAAACGAGATCCAGCTGACCCAGCAAATTTGTCGCCTCAGCAAAATGATTGGGCGGATTGAGTCCACCTATCAGAACTTGACATTAGAGTCTTTTGAGGTGAGGCAAAATTCACGAGGACATTAGGAAAAATTAATGAATTATATTTTTCTGTATTCACCTGAAAAATTAAATTCTGCCTTAAACGTCATTTTCCTAAGGTAATGACGTTCTGGGTATCAAAAATTCTTGAAAAGGAGGAGAAATGAAACAAGGAAAAAAAGGCAACAAAAAACCTTTCACAAACAATGACTAGTTTCTTCTGGACCTGCTTCTGCACACACAGCTTTGTCTAGAAATTCATGATTTATTTGTAAGCTAGTGGGCATGGTAAATTTAATCTTTTCAAACATCTGCTGAGGGTTAAGTACTAGTGTCATGTAGCCTACAGGTGATAATCACCTACAAAAGGGACCTAGGGTAGCAAATATTTAATAATCAGATTGATGGCTGTTAAGGAGACCTGAATGCCCTGTAGCTAAGAGGTGGCAGAATCCATACATTCTGTGTGCCAAGCCCACGGCTCAATCTTTGCCTACTACCTCCCTAGGCTACTGTACTCATTACCACCGTCTCAGTCAGAAGCCACAGAAGCAACTTCAGCTTCAGGTCCCATTCATGATCAGACTCTATAAAGAGTGCTGTCTAATTTTATGTCTTCTAAATGAATAAGTGACATCAAGAAACATAACATGGGCTTGCTCACACCTCTCACTCAGGCATTTTTCTTTGCTCATTTCAGGTTCCTTGGCACATGAGGTTAATATTTGGCCTCAAGTATTAAATATTAAATATTAAAGGAAGGAGGGTTGAGGAGTCCCAGTCATCTCTCGGCATGTCTAGGCAGTTAGTGGTGGCTGTGTGTGTGTGTGTGTGTGCGTGTGTGTGTGTGTGTGTGTGTGTGTGTGTGAGAGAGAGAGAGAGAGAGAGAGAGAGAGAGAGAGAGAGAGAGAGAGAGAGACAGACAGACAGACAGAGAGACAGAGAGATTATTTTTTAGTGATGTAGTCACTGGTAAGCTGCCCATGCTCTGTATATAATCCCTTACCCATGCCTGCAGAAATAGCCCTAATTAAACTATTTGGATCATCAAACAAATAAGGCCATGTGACTAGAACTGTGGACATGTTGAGAATAGGAAGGGGATAAATAAGAGTGCAAAGAGGACAAGATCAAAATTTTGTGCATATATGGATACACAGAAATACATTATTTATATACATGAATGCATCAAATACATACATATATGAAATTGTCAGCATGAAATCCATTATTATACACAGTGAATATATGCTAAAATACATTTAAGAAAAGGACTTTTTAAAAGCCAGCAAGATATTGCTCAGTGGGTAAAGGTGCCTGCTGTCCAGGCTGAACACGTGAAGTCAGTCCACTGCTGGGATCCACATGGTCTGAGAGAACAGCCTCTCTTTGATTTTTCTTCTCACATCCGTATTTGTGTTGTGACAAAGTGCATTCCCTACTCTCCACAAATAAGATTCATTTTTTGTTTTTGTTTTAATTAAAGGCTTGGATGTGAAAAAAAAGAACAAACTATTCTCTGGCCAGAGTGAGAAACATCTCATGTTCATTAAAAACCATCCTTAGAAGAAGCTGAGACTTTATTCTCCTGTCCTGTTACCTCCTCTCAAGATGTGCTAGGATCATGGAAGTAGAGCCTATGTAACTAGTACAAGAGTGGGATGAGGATTGAATCACTATTTGCTAGTGATGGAAATGAATGCATTGTAACCTTCTTTTCTTTATATCCCTAGGAAGTCAAAGGAGCCATGGATCGGTAGGTTTCTGTTAGGTCTCCATTGTGTAGTCTGTGGTGCTGATGAAATAGTGACTGTGTGGGGAAGAGTATGTGGATGTTGTTGTGAAGAGATACTATGGACTGACAGTTTGGACTAGGTTATGTGGTATGTGTCACAGAGAGAATGAGGTTCTGTTTTCTCTTGGAAGGTATGAGTCCTTGTTGTTTCAATGTCCCGAGACCACCATCACAGAAATGAGCCTGTGTCACATCACTGGGATGAGGGAGATGCTGCGAAAATTCAGCAGTAAGTCCATCTTCGTCTCACATCTCCAGGGATTTCCATAGTTAAATTCAGCACAGGTTATGGGCACTCCTGAGTTCTTGGGTAACTTCTTCTCGCATAAGATTCTTCTGACACGAGGCTCCCAGTTACAGTATGTGGAGCCAGTGCTAAAGTATCAAGTTGGAAATTCTACCTGTGCTTGAGCCAAGACATACGAAACCTTGTTTGATGTTCTATCAGGCCCTGCTTGTTGTCAAAGGGTTTTGTGATATGTACACACCATACCTAGCACACACAATAACTCTCTTGCAGGCGATCCTGCTTTGTCAGCTCTCTTCTTGTTAGGACAAAAGCTAGGTTACATTCTTTTGTTTTAATCCCTGTGTGTGGGCAGGCAGTGCTGGTGATTGTGGTATGGGTGTGTACATGTGTATGAATGCACATGTATGTGTCAGTCAATGGGTATAGAGATCAGAGGACAACCTTGGGTGTTAGTCTTTGACTGTATTTTGTTGCGGCAGGTCCCTCTATTTGTCATACCCAGATACTTTGGAAACATTTGAGTGGAAACTGAACTGGATTGTAATCTGGAATGGGAAACATATTTTGTTCAAAGATGGGGTATAGCCTGATACCATTATTCAAAGATGATGGTATATATAGCCTGATGCAGGTTGAGGAGGAGGGGGTCCTGAGGTTGCTAGATTCATTGTTTAGAGATGGGTGCAAGCATACTGTACATGCAGATAAAGGAACAACAATGTCTAGTACATTGTCATAAGGGGATTGTATAGGAATAACTCGAAACCAACTGGGATCCCAAACTGAACTGACCCTATGCTTATCTGCCTCAATGGAGACAAACTATCCTACAGTCAGTGAAAGTTTGAGGCCTCTCATGTGGTCTCTGGGTAGGGATGAAGGCCTAATAGTTCACATGAATTGTATGGCATTGTCACTGGGATGCGAACTCACACAAAGCTGCATTTGACCATGGCATAGTGAAAACTACGAATTAAAAATTTATGATTATAATTCTCAGTGATTTTGTAATCTTAGTAAAGTTAATCTGTATGAATTTAAATTTTCTTTTAAACTTAGTTTTGTTTATTTAATTGTTTTGTATTTCTTAAACAAGGTCTCATGTAGTCAGGCTGGCCTAGAGCTCCCTATATAGTTAAGGATGATTTTGATCCTCCTGCCTCCACTTGTAAAGTGCTGTGACTGTAAGTTTGTGTGACTACACCAGGTTTTATTTATTTATTTATTCAATTGTTGGGGATTGAACCCATGGCTTTGGACATGTTAGGTAGGCCTTCCACTAACAGTTGTTGTTGTTTTTTTGTTTTTTTTTTTCGAGACAGGGTTTCTCTGTGTATCCCTGGCTGTCCTGGAACTCACTCTGTAGACCAGGCTGGCCTCGAACTCAGAAATCCGCCTGCCTCTGCCTCCCAAGTGCTGGGATTAAAGGCGTGCGCCACCACTGCCCAGCTCGGCCTTCCACCAACAGTTTGATATTTCTAACCTGTCTTTCAAGTTTTTATTTTTTTAAAAAGAGACTTACTATTAACTATGTGTATGTGTGTGTGAGTGTACATGAATTTGGGTGCTCAAGGAGGCCAGAGGTGTCAGATCCCCTGGAGATGGTGTTCTAGGAAGCTGTGCGCCATCAGACATGAGTGCTGGGAATCTAACTCTGGTCCTCGGGAGAAGCATCATGTACTTTTAACTGTGGAACCTTCCCTTCAGCACTTGTTAGTCATTTATTCCCAATGTATTGTTGCATGCAATATGAGAATATTATCATCACAACAATGATTAAATACATTAATGCATAGGAAATAATTTGCACTTAGAAGGAGTGTAACAAATGTTAATTACCCATTTGTCTTCTATCTGAACCTCAGAAATCCTGCCATGGGTGTCCTTGTGTAGATAGATAAACCAGAATCCTAAAACTGTCTAGAAAACAACTTTTATTACACTCAGTTTCTTCTCATCCTCATAGATGTGTCTAATCTCTCTTCACGTGACTCTACTCTGTCTCATCTTACAGCTTCACTCTTTGTTCCATAGACAGTGCAAAACAAGCTCAGGGACTCTGTTCTGTGCTCTGTTTGTTTATTTTGAGATTGGGTCTCATGACATAGCCCAAGCTAGCCTTAAACTCATGTTAATCCACGTGCCTATCACAGCTATCCATTGGACTGAGCACAGGGTCCCCAGTGAAGGAGTTAGAGAAAGGACCCAAGAAGCTGAAGGGTTTGCAGCCCCTTAGGATGAACAACAATATGAACTAACTAGTACCCTTAGAGCTCTCAGGGACTAAAACTCCAACCAAAGAGTACACATGGTGGTACTCATGGCTCCAGTAGCATATGTATAGCAGAGGATGGCCTAATCCATCATCAATGGGAGGAGAGGCCCTTGGCCCTGTGAAGGTTTATTCCCCAGTGTAGGGGAATGCCAGGGCCAGGAAGCAGGAGGGGGTGGATTGTTGAACAGAGGGAGGGGGGAGGGAACAGGGTGTTTTTTTTTTTTTTCTTTTTCTTTTTTTCTTTTTTTCGGAGGGGAAACCCAGAAAGGAGATATCATATGACATGTAAATAAAGAAAATATCTAATAAAAAAAAGTCCACCTGCCTAAGACTCCTAAGTATTGGAATTAATGACATAAGGTGTCAATTCCAGATAAAGGTGGATTTTTTTCTTTTCTAAAGGAGGCTATCTTACCAAATGCACTGAAATGAAATTGAATACTTTTTGTTTATTTTGAAGTAGAATTTTACAGTATAAACCAGGCTGGTCTCAAATTAACTACATAGAGTTTGTTCTCAAACTTGGTTCTGAAACCAGATATTGCTGTGTAGTACTTCCACTTATTATGTAGCCCAGGCTGGCCTTGAGCTAAGACTATCTATTAAGAATTAAGTTTAAAATTAATATGTAAGAACAGTTATGAAGGATGTCAAAAGATTTGGTTCTCTTCTCTTCTTGCAGCAGATATAACTCTAGATCCAGCCACAGCCAATGCTTACCTGCTTCTGTCCGATGATCTGAAAAGTGTGTGGTACGGAGGGACCAGACAGCAATTACCTGACAACCCAGAGAGATTTGATCAGTCTGCAACTGTGTTGGGAACCCAGATCTTCACCTGTGGGAGATACTACTGGGAGGTGGACGTGGGAAAGAAGACAGAGTGGGAAGTTGGTATCTGCAAGGACTCTGTGAACAGAAAGGGGAATCTCCCCAAACCTCCTGGGGACCTCTTCTCACTCATTGGCTTAAAAATTGGTGACGATTACAGTCTCTGGGTTTCATCACCCCTGAAAGGTCAACATGTCAAAGAGCCTGTGCATAAAGTTGGTGTGTTCTTGGACTACGACTCTGGACACATAGCCTTCTACAATGTAACAGATGAATCCCTCATCTACAGCTTCCCTCCGACCTCTTTCCAGGAAGCTCTCAGACCTATCTTTTCCCCTTGTCTTCCCAATGAGGGGACAAATACAGACCCTCTTATCATCTGTCACATCTGAGGGACATGCCTTGAGCCTTTAGTGAAGACAAGGTCAAGAAGCAGCCTAGACACTAAGGTGGCTACTGCATTCAAAGACATCACACATCAGCTTACCTGGAAAAAATTTCTCTCTCCCCAAAGACTTTCCACAAACCCAGTTCTGCAATGAAGAGCCAATTAAAAATCTATTCAACCCCAAGAATAGAAAGATGATACCCTGCCTTTAACCCAGTTGATTATCTGAGCTAAGCTGTGGGTGCTGTTCACTCAACATACAGCACTGTCACTATGCATTTTTACCTGTCAGTCTGTCCTAGGCAAGTTTTATAAGTATATGGCATTTTTTTTCCCAGTCTGCTTATTTGCTTTCCTAGTACTATGCAGGTTGTGTTCTTATCTAATGTGCATAGCTTTGCTTGTGTGGCTACCTTTGTCAATGAATTAATTCCTCCATCGGCTGAGTCCTAAGTCTCCTCTGGAAAGCTACTTTTCCATGAGACCTAGCATACTCATCCACAGGAAAGCTTACACGTTCAGAATGCTGTTAATAATTGTTACCATCAAGACCATATTAGTATGGTCTTAATGAGCCTAGAATATTCTATTATTTATTGCAACTAAAGGTCTGGTAAGTAAATGTATCAAGGCAAAGGGTGCTGAGGGGTTTGGGTTTTAGTTGAGAGTGCTGGCTATACATCTGATATTTGCTAAGAGCAGAAGTCCTTTAGTGCCTGGAACGTGGGTGCTAACCTTTCCCACCTCAGGTAGGAAAGTGGTAGATAAGAGGTAGAAGTGTGGCGTCCAGGTGGATCTCACATCACCTGCTGGGGGAGCTAGGTCTGCAGAGATTTGTCCTGTTTTTGCAGTCTTCACCTTTGAGGGTTTTTTTTTTTCTGTCCCTATTTTTAAAAAATCTACCTTATCTTGAAGAATAGTTACTAATCATAGTATCATAGAAAAGACAAGCCAACTGATTGATAGGGCTTGGCCACCATACAGCTCTCTAATTACAGGTTTCTAAGGGTTGATTGTCATGGGTGTATCTAAAGTGGAGCCTAGATTGAAGGGAGTGGAGGGTGTGTGTGTGACATGGTGGTGCATATCTATACACACAAAATTTGTAGGGTGGATGGAGGCAGAAGGATCAGGAATTCAGAGTCAGTTTTGATTATACGGTGAGCTTGAGGCCAGCCTGGGCTTCATGAGACCTTGTTTCAAAAAAAAAAAAAAAAAAAAAAAAAAAAAAAAACAAACAAACCCTTTACTCAGCATGCAAGGCCCACATGAAGTCAGCAACTGGGCTTTGTGCTAGAGTTCCTGTGATCGCCTTCACTGACCTAAGTCTACTGTCCCTCTTACCCTGACACATTTCAACTTTGTGGCCCTGAAAGGCAGGGAACAGATATGAGCCAGGATTCGGATGATAGACAACCCTCTATGCTCTGCGTTTACATTTGTCTTTCCATGCTGTAGCCACAGATGATAATCAATGAATCGATGACTTGCATACACTTGTGTTTGCTTCTTATTTACTATTAAACTAAATAGTGTGTGTGTGTGTGTGTGTGTGTGTGTGTGTGTGTGTGTGTGTGTGTGAAAGAAAGAGTGGGGGAGAGAGAGAGATGGTTTCTCTGTGTAGCCCTGGCTGTCCTGGAATTCACTCTGTTGGCCAGCCTGGTCTTGAACACAGAGATATGTCTGCCCCTGCCTCCTGAGTCACTGGGATTGAAGTCAAGTGACAAGTCCACTTCCAATTTATGACATCACCCTCTTACTAAGGAACATATAGAGTGTTTTCTATTTGTGGCTGTACCAAATGTACCTAAGTCTTTGAGTGTATTTAAGGATCCCTCAGCTGTGTCTCCTGCAGGCATGACAGTATCTAGCAGATCCTGTGGCTCTGTGTATGTAGCTGTATACTTGTACAAATATTTCGTGAAGGTTTAAATAACTCAAGGGTCTCACTCACCTTTGCTATTGATGCACCAGCGATCACAGATCTCAGACAAGGGAAAATGCACATATTTTGTGCTATACAACCTTCCAAGATGTACTGCCTGGCTAGAATTAGATTTATCACAAAGCATTTCAACTCCGAATCTGATTCACTCTTCTGAAAATCGGGAAGAATCTGTCTAGTGTGAGAAGACAAAGCCATTATGGGACACAATATATTTTGTTGGTTTTCCTCTGCCCTTCTAAAGAGCACTTCAAAAAATTCTTCTGGGGCTAGAGAGATGGCTCAGTGGTTAAGAGCACTGACTGGTCTTCCAGAGGTCCTGAGTTCAATTTCCAGCAACCACATGGTGGCTCACAACCATCATCTAATGAGTTCTGATGCCCTCTTCTGGAAGTCTGAAGACAGCTACAGTGTACTCATATACATAAAATAAATAAATCTTTAAAAAAAGATTCTTCTGAAAGTTGTCAGGAAAAGCACAGCATATGTGTGCAATATAGAAAACATGGGCATCAAAACACTTAGAGCATATATCAAAAGGAAAGTGTTTGTGTAATAGTCAAAAAGAAAACCTTGTAGATTTTTTTTTTTTTTTTAATTTGCAGAAGTCTTTTTGGTCAAGCAGGCAAAGTGGCATCCATTTGCAATCCTGGTACTTGCAAGATGTGAAGGAAGGTGAGGGAAGGGAGAAAGGGAGGGAGGGTGGCAGGGAGAGAGATTGTCTAGGAAGTCCTGATATAGATTTCTATTTGCTTCTAGTATGGAACAAGTTTTTATGAAGCCTGAAGCTTATGCAAGTGAAGGACGTCATTTAAAAGACAAGAATATTAATAAAATTACAAATGGTACAATAGAGTGGGGATCTTACCAGGGCCTCAAGCAAAGAGTGGCCTGAAACTTGTATTTCATTCTGTTCGTGGCGCATAGCTTTCTGGTTAGCCAGGTGCAAAAATGAAGGACAGAGGCTGTGAAATAAGCACCCTAGGCTTCAGCTATGACTCTCTACCTATCTACTGTGCTACCCCAACCTAGGTTCTTAAGCTCCCCGTGCTTCAGTCTCTTCAATAAAATGAGGTAGAAGTGTCTGCCTCAAAGGCATGCACTTGCTCAGAGAACATCACCTCCTTTTTTTTTCCTTTTATTAGATATTTTCTTTATTTACATTTCAAGTATTATTCCCTTTCCAGGTCTCCCCTCGGGAAACCCTCTATCCCTTTCCCCTTCCCCCTGCTTCTATGAGGGTACTCTCCCACCCACTCACTCACCTACTCCCGCCTTCCCGTCCTGGCATTCCCCTACACTAGGGCATCGAATCTCCACAGGTCCAAGGGCTGCTCCTTCCACTGATGTCCAACAAGGCCATCCTCTGCCACATCGAGTCCAGAGCCATGGGTCCTCCATGTGTACTCTTTGTTTGGTGGTCCAGTCCCTGGGAGCTCAGGGAGTCTGGCTGGTTGACACTGTTGCTCTTCCCATGGGATTGCAAACCCCCTTAGATCCTTCAGTCCCTTCTCCAACTCCTCCGTTAGGTACCCCTGCACTCAGTCCAATGATTGGCTGCGAGCATCCACCTCTATATTTGTCAGGCTCTGGCAGAGCCTCCTTTAAGACAGTAGCTGTCAATTATCCACACTTCTTTACTCTGACATTCAACACACTAGCCAGACTGCCACCCCACCCCTGTCTTACAGTGTTGACAAGGGAATTCCAATTTCATTGACTGCCTCTTCCCTCTTCTAAGATGGGTAGCAGAGCATCAGGCTACCCATCTTAGAAACCCTCTGAGGCAACAGACCAGATCGCGACCCTTCGTAGCTCATTGTTTTCAGCCCATAATTTTAATTTTAAAAATAGTTTTCTTATTTTCAGACAGAATAAGACTCTGTTGCCCAAGGTGGTCTGGAACTCAGGATGTAGCCCAGCCTGGTCTTTAATTTGTGGACTGCCTTCTTCCTCAGTCTCCTAGTGTTGAGATTGAATGCATGAGTTACCACATTAAGCTTAATTCTAATTCTTACTTCTTATATATTAGGAAAATTTCTGGAAATATTCAGCACATCTCCATTATTGATTTTTATTTTATGTGTTCATTCTTTTCCTTCCAGTTCAAATAGGACAATCATAATGTTCAAAGCAGCTGTTCTCTTGCTCGGTTATGTTTTGAAGAGACATGGTAGATTTAGAAGTCTTTTTTTTTAAAGATTTATTTATTATTATATGTAAGTACACTGTAGCTGTCTTCAGACACACCAGAAGAGGGTGTCAGATTTCATTATGGATGGTTGTGAGCCACCATGTGGTTGCTGGGATTTGAACTCAGGACCTTCGGAAGAGCAGTCAGTGCTCTTAACAGATGAGCCATCTCTCCAGCCTGATTTATAAGTCTTAATTTAAAGGGAAATCTCCCTCCACCAAGATTTGCGAGGCTTCATTTTGATGAGGAACATCCTCTTTTAAACAATTATATTCAGGGATGGATTTAGTGCTCAGTAGTTATGAGCACTTGCTGCTCGTGCAGAGGACCTGCTGTTTAATTCCGAGCACCCACATGGTGGCTCACAACCATCTGTAACTCCAGCTCCAGGGGATCTAATGCCCTTTTCTGTTCTCCCTGGGTACCAAGAACACAGGTAGTGTACATAGATACATGCAAATGAAACATCATATACATTAAAAAACACATCCTGAAGAATTATATTAATATTTTGATTAATATACAAAACAATGGGTTTCATTATGGCATTTTTATGCATGTGTACACATCCTTTGCTCATATTCAGACCCCCATTAATGCTTTGCCAACTCTTCTCTTGTCTCTTTCTGCTTACCATAGAGTCCCTCTTATACTTTCAGGATACCTCTTTGTAAAATGTCTGATTCCCTGCCCTCCTTCAGTATGGAAAATCAATGCAGTGTACTCTGGAAAGACAAGAGTCTGAGGTGTGCTGGAGTGTGTGTGTGTGTGTGTTTTGGGAGTATCCATGTATGTGATGGGAGAAGAACCCTTGCAGGAGTTCTTCAGTCTGACTTCTTTCTCAGTTCCCCTTCTTGTCCCTTCAGCGTGTGTTCCTCCCTTTCAAGTCCCCACTCCTGACCCAATATTCCCTGTCTTCCTAGATTTAGTTGCTAGTTTTTCAAACCTGTTTACAGAAGAGAGTCTTATTTGGTTTTCCAGGGCACTTTGTCTCTGTCACTCCAGGAAGCCAATGTCCTTGGAGTAAACTATCAGAGAAGAGCTTCAGAAAATACGTAGAGAGGGATCAGACTTTGAGATATTTTCCCAACCCAAGTCCATTTTCCCTTAGAAGAAACCACGAGGCTCTCTGGCTAAGCTAGAGGGATTCATATTACTCTTAATCCACACTGATTATTTTTATAGTGAGTTTTTTTTTAATTAATTTGAACACCATCAAAAGCCAGTTTTCAACAATGTAAACATGGAGAGCCACACTGCACACTGTGCCTTAAAAGTTGAAAACTGTTTTATTCCCTTGAGCTTGGGACTCTCAAGTTAACAATGGAGGAGTTTGTGTTTCTTCTGAATAGGACTGAAGAACTGCTAGCCTTAGTTAAATTTTTATGAGGTATTTTAAAGAGTAATTGTGAAATGTGCTGTCTCCTCAGAGGTACTGGGACTGCTCTGTTTTTATCTGGCACGGCTTGCATCTATTGTTCAGGCTATGAAAATGCAATGGTCTGGAAATTTATATGTTCAATTTCTGTATGTAAATTGTACTTTAGTAAAGATTTTCAAAGGAGGAAAATCATGGCTGTCTTTCACCATCGTTAAGTTGCTGTGAAGCCCACTGAGAGGGAGTGTAGCATGCAGGCCACTTTAGGTTTTAAAGAGGATTTTGAAGAATGTGGTCTTTGAAATCCAGGAGGGAAACAGGTCTGTTTACCCATACTAAACAGAAGGGCATGATCTAGAGACAGGGTGCCTCAGTCCCACACAGAGGGTACCTTGGAGCAAAAGTAACCTTTTCCATTGGTTCTCAACCTTCCTAATGCTGCAACTCTTTAATACAGTTCCTCACCTTGTGGTAACCCCCAACCATGAAATTTTTTTTTTTGCTACTCCATAACTGTAATTTTGTTGATGTTATGAATCATAGTAGAAATATCTGTATTTTCCAAAGTTCTTAAATGACCCCTGTGAAAGTGGTCCTGAGTCACAGGTTGAGAGCCTCCATTAGACTAAAGTCATCTGGAACAGAACTTTAATGGCTCATGTTTAAGAGCCATATGTAACCACTGCGTGTCATTGCATGGGATTATGTGTAGCATGGTGGCTCTCGGCAGCCAAGATTATCTACCCAGGATACTTTCACAGAAGACACAACCAGGTCTCTTCATTAGGAATTGTGAGATTGGCATCTGGGCCCACCCCACAACCTTGGATGACTTCAAGAGGGAAGTTGGTGGCTTAAGGTCTGTTGACTCTTCAGGCTTTTTGGTTGTTTTCTCTTTTGTTGTTTTTAGTCAGCTTTTCATAGAATCTAGACTGGTCCTGACCTTGCTAATTTAATCCAGGTAGGCATTGGGTTTCTGATCCACCTATCTAGATCTCTCAAGGCCTAGGATTACAGGCTTGTACCACCTTCATGGCTTTATGGAATGCTGGGCAACTAATTCAGGACCCTGTGCATGCTAGCAGACTCTCTACACACTGAGCTATGTCTCTAGACCTCTAGCCTTTTTTGGTCATTTATTTCAAAATTCATGTCAGTGAGTTCTTTAATGCACTAAATTCATGTGTTCAACACATGAACACCAGGTTTTTGTTTGTTTGCTTTTGAGACATGATCTAGCTATGTGACTATCTGTTGTAGAATGCTTGGCTCTGAACATCACATGGCCTTTGTCCTTTTGAACTGTTAGCAGCTGTGGGTAGATTAACTTTCCATCTTGGAGACAAAGGGGGGGCTCATGAGGTACACTTCTCCTCAATGACTTACAGACACATAATAGTTGTTAGGACATTTTCTTCAGTGGTATAAATGCTCATAAGTGACCACAACAAAACTACTGTGTCACCAAACTAAGGTGGAGTTGTTTCTTTGTTTTTGGTGTCCCATTTGGTGAGAAGACTTTTGTCCAAATCTCAGTACAAATCCATACAACCCCTTGAGTGCTCTGGAATTCACCGTATTGAACTGTCTGGTCTTGAACTTCTGGTAATTCTCTTGTTTCTCCTTTCCAAGTGCTGGAATTACAGGTGTTATGCCAGGAAGTGTTTGTGAACCCCATGAGACCACCAAGGAGCCATTTTTAATGAAATCATATTAGGGTCTCTTGATTATAAACTTGAGTTTTGACTATGGCTGACTCATGATTCAGCAGCACCAAACCCTCATCAGGACAAGGTTTTATAGGAAATGGCAAACAAAAGAGGAGGTATCCATCTGGCAAGTATCTTATTGAATGTCTATTGTAACTGGACAGGAGCTCTGAAGCAAGCGCATACACAATCACAAATGGTCAGAAAGTACATCAGAAACAAACTACTCTTTGATTAACTGTTGCTAGGAAGTAGCAAGGGAGCAATTCTGGCCAAGGACAAGCCATGAGTCCTTCCTGGTACGTGGGTGCAGCTTGGGTTCATCTGCAGGTCAAATTCTCAGGATATTTTTTTTTTTTTTAATGATGGAAGCTGGTTCCAAGATAGAATAGCTTCAATCTCTCAACAGATGTGTATGATATGCCAGCATTGTTTTCAAATAATTTTGATCACATAGTTCTTCCCACCAAACTTTAAGCTAGGACTGTCACTTCAAACTCATATAATAATATGTATGTATATATGACTCTTACCATGTGCTTTTTATTTATTTGTGTATTCGTGTGTGTGTGTGTGTGTGTGTGTGTGTGTGTGTGTGTATGTGTGTATGGGGTATCAGCACATGTGTATGGCAGTACAGACCATAAAATATTCTTCAGTATTGTCTTTAGGAATACTGCTGATCTCCTTTGAAGCAGTATTTCTCATGCACTTGGGGCTCATCAATTAGGCTAGTCTGGGTAGCCAGTATAGCACAGGAATTCTTCTGATCCCACATCCCCAGCACTGGAATTACAGGTACAGACTACCTCATCCAGTTTTCTTATGTGGACTCTAAAGGTTAGAGCTAGGTCTTACAAGGCAACTACTTTGCTGCAGGAACCATCCCATCCAGCCTTGAAATTTGCCTTTGTCTAATTTTGTCTACATTTGACTTATTACTTTGGCTTTTTGTTTGAGACTGGGTGCCATTAGATAAACCAGGCTGGCTTTGAGTGAGCTATAATCCTCTGCCTATGGTGTACAGGTATTGGATTCAGAGATGTGTGCCACCATATCTGACTACTTCAGAATTTTCATCTTGTTTTGGGGTACATTTTGTGGCTAATCCATGTATACCATATTTCTTTGTGTATTTTGATTAGCTTGTTCTAATTATCCCCATACTTACCTTGTACTAGATAAAGGGATTCTGGGGTAAAAAGAGTTTGGATGGGAAGAAATGGACTATAAGATATAAGGTCCAAGAGGATGTAGCTTAAAGACTTCTAATTGTAGGGTATATAGTTGACAAGGAATTCAAGCTGCCATGCCTTGAAGCCCACTACAATGTATTCACATTAGCATGACTTTCTAAAACTTATATTTTTTTTACATTTACAGAGTCCACATAAGAAAGCTGGATGAGGTAGTCTGTACCTGTAATTCCAGTGTTGGAGATGTGGGATCAGAAGAATTCCTGTGCTGTACTGGCTACCCAGACTAGCCTAATTGATGAGCCCCAAGTGCATTTATTTATTTATTCACTTTACATTCTGTTCATTGTTCCCCCTCTTTTTGGCCCTCCCTCACACAGTCCCTCCTCCCTTCCCATCTGCCCTTCCCCTTCTCATCTGAAAAGGTGGAGTCCCCTGTCCCCAGGATATTTCCTCAATCCTGATACATCAAGTCTCTGTAGAGCTAGGTACATCCTCTCTCACTGAGCCCAGACAAGGCAGTCAAGTTAGGGAAATGGGATCCACAGACAGGCAATAGCTCCTACAACATATTTTATGATTAACTAGGAGCAGCAAGGATCACAAGGTGGACTGAATTCTGGGCACGCAGGTCCCTCTGAGGGTTGAATTTGTCTTATGAAATCATTGAGAGCATTAGCAAGAAACTCTTGTAACCTTCCATTTCCTCTTCCCCTCTGCATTTCATGTTAAGTGTGGCCTTTCTTTATTATAAGCAATTCCTTTATTTCCCTTAGAGAGCAGATTGATAGAGTCCCCAGGACTGGCACAAACTCAAGCATGCCCTGAATATCTCTTCCTAATTTGGGGTTCAGTAATACCACATTGGAAGCTTGCAATAGAATCACACTCAGGCTCTGCTTCCAATTTTAGATGCTTGATTGTTAAAACAATTATCTGATGTTATCTTTCATCAGTATCCCAACTACTAAAATCCTTCCACAGTTCACTCCGGCTGGTATCTGCTTCTTGTGAGTGCTCATATTAGCACAAAAGTAGAATGAGATGAAATCTATGTTGGATGAGTTGATAGTGAAGATAGAAAACTCGAGACCCACCAGCATATCAAAATAAAATTGATCTCTCCACAAGTAATGCCATTAATTAGGGTCATATTATTGCCTGTGAGAACTGGAGTTTGGAATATTGGCTTATCGTAGAACTAACATTTAAGACTGAGGTACCATGCCATTTCTGGCTTTAAGTCTCCTTCACCCTTTCCAATTTGACCTTGCCAAGGGCTTGTCTATGAGCTCTTCCATGGGATTGAAGTGAGTTTTCCTGAAGGCTTCAGTTTTGACTCTCCTAACCCCACTGGCATCATACTCCAATCCCAATTCCCTGGATATGAATTTAAAATTTTTAAAAATTTATTTTATATGTATAAGTGTTTTGCTTTGCATATGTGTACTTGGGGCCCATAGAGACATAAGAGAATGTTGGACCCTCTCGAACTGGAGTTACAGGCAATTGTGAACAACCCTGTGGGTGCTTAGAATGGAACCTGGGTCTGTTGGAGGAGCAGTCTTCTTATCTGCTGAGCCATCTCTCCAGCCAATATCTGTGAATTTTTAGCATCTCTTTGCTACTTTTCAAGATGTCGAGGACCTACTTTTCCTCTTTCTTTCTGTGTTTTGCCATATTTTTAAAGGTTTGTTTGTTTATTTATTTATTTATTTGACAATGTTTCTCTGTGTAGCTCTGGCTCTCCTGGAACTTACTCCATAAACCAGAACAGGCTGGCCTTGAACTTTCAGAGTTCAAGAGAGATCTGCCTATCTCTACCTCCCAAATGCTGAGATTAAAGATGTGCCAATGCCACTTAGCAGCATTATGTGCTCTTAACCACTGGGCACACTTTCATCCCTCACCCTTTTAAGTAGGGATTCCATTGTGTAGCCTTAACTGGTCTGAAATATTACTGTTTTTCACAAGCAAGCTTTAAATTTATAGTAGTCAGTGCTTTAGTCCTGAGTTCACAGACGAAGTCACCACACCTGAGTTTTGTCTTAAAATTATTTTTCCCTTTAAACTTTTTAACATATCTGTGGTGGTTTGAATATGTTTGGTCCATGGGAAGTGGCACTATTAGGAGTTATGGCCTGGTTGGAATAGGTGGCCTTGTTGGAGGAAGTGTGTCACTGTGTAGGTGGGCTTTGAGGACTCCTAGTCCTCAAGCTTCCCCCAGTGTGGAAGACAGTATCTCCTAGCAGCCTTCAGATCAAGATGTAGAACTCTTAGCTCCTCCAGCACCATGTCTGCCTGCACATTGCTATGTTTCTCACCTTGATGATAATAGACTGAATGTCTGAAACTGTAAGTAAGCCAGTTCCAATTAAATTATTTTTTTTCTTTATAAGTGTTGCCTTGGTCATGGTGTCTCTTCACAGCAATGCCACCCAACCTAAGATGGTATTCCATGTCAATTTATAAAGTTTTTTTTTTGTTTTGTTTTTGTTTTTTTTTTTTTT
>NW_022196905.1:183721753-183722106 GCF_008632895.1 Mastomys coucha | reverse complement strand
ACTCAGAAATCCACCTGCCTCTGCCTCCCAAGTGCTGGAATTAAAGGCGTGTGCCACCACCGCCCGGCTAATTTATAAAATTTACTCTCCGTTTCCTTGAGCAGTTTCCCATAGAAATAAGTTTTTCTCTGCCTGCTCTGACTCAGGGAATATATTACTGCCTACCCGTGTCTGAGCTTGAAGCTTTTAAGCTGTGCAGATTATATTCTATACACAGTGGTTCTGTCCTTACAGACATCTTTGGGGATTTCTCTTCTGGGTCTTCTTTTTCTTGGTTCCTTACTTGGGTTCTTTTCCTAAACCTTTTGTTTCATGACTAGTTGTGTGTGTGTGTGTGTGTGTGTGTGTGTGTG
>NW_022196905.1:183720166-183721722 GCF_008632895.1 Mastomys coucha | reverse complement strand
GAGCAAGAGAGAGAGAGAGAGAGAGAGAGAGAGAGAGAGAGAAAGAGAGAGATTGCTCATACCTCTTTTAGAGATGTGTAGTTGTTAAGATTGTTAAGAGTTTTAAATTGTGAAGTGAAGCTAAAAATAGAAATTTCAATTTTCCTTTGAAAATTGAAAATTGTTTTATATAGAAAGATTAACCATGATTCACAGATGGCAAAATCCAGCTATAGTCCTTCGGCAGTGACCTCCCCTCACTGTTACCGTAACCCAGGATCTTCCAGCCTATTTAGCTACTATAGTATTTGGGAGATGGAGCTCCCTGCTCCACACCCAAACTCAGAGATAACAAGATAGCACACTGGGTTGTGTTCTGTTTCTTTTCTTACCTTCTTACACTTCATTTCTTGGGCTGCATGTTTCAGGCTTGCAAGTTAGTCTGCAGGGGACCCTGAGAACAAAGTGTCCACTAGTTCCTAAAAAATAAAGGGTCCTACATTATGCTTTCTATGACATATAAAGAGAGACAACCTATTCATGTTTGAAATACCTAGGCGCCCCAATTGATCTTCCATCAGAGTATACACAGGGACACACACCTCTTCTCTTGGCTGGCCATATTGTAGTTTCGCAGCATCAAGTTTGGGCTCTACTTAAGGCCTCTTCGCAACCTTTTCTGGTACTGATTGGCTCTCTCTATAGAAGAGTGCATGCATTATATGTGCAATGGGAACAATTAGAAACATGAAATGTATCCAAACCAATATGAGTTTTTGTTCTTGTGTGAGAGTAGAACCACATTTAATTATTGGGATCTCAACCCCGCCTTGTTACAATGGATTGTCCTCCTCTTTCAGTAGGGAGAGGACTTTGCCATGCATTAGGTACTGAGTGCCATTAACTGATGCAGTTTAAAGGTATTTACATGGTATAGTTCATAAACTAATCTGTAGAGAAAATATATAAGGGGGAATTTATCTCTGAATGCCACCTTGGTGATTCTAATCCTTATTCCCTTCAAGATTTTCTCCCTAGACATGTGCATGCATGCACAGAGGATACATGCATACCCAAAGAGGCCCAGCCTCCGCAGACAAAGACTCCCGTCAAGCAAGGCATTGCTGCTAACTCCATTACCGTCATCTAAACTGTTTTCTGATGCCATTAGCAGCACAATTCCTCGGAGAAAAGAAATGTGTTGAAATGCAATGATAATAGTAATAATAATGACAGGAGCAAATGCTCAGTGCTTTCTTCCTGCTTGGAACTAAATGTTCTAAATACTTAAACACATGAACTCGTTTTATCCTCACAGCAACCTAAGGGATAATTATTGTTGTTATCTGGGGTTTCTGACTGAGGAAATGAGACGCAGACAGGTGGAATATCCTGTCCACTTTCACAGAGCAACAGCCTCGTCCAGGCAGCAGTTGGATGCAGGTGGTCTGGCTCCAAGCCCTTGTATACCAGTGTAGTTGCAGAATAAAAGTTCATTACATATTAAATACAGAGAACTGATATTAACTGGAGAACTTAGTGGATAATTTGAATTGTTTCTTTTTACCTGTTGTAAA
>NW_022196905.1:183699957-183720156 GCF_008632895.1 Mastomys coucha | reverse complement strand
AGACCGAGAGTATCCTTTCAAAGGAACTGATGATAAATGTATGATCTAATAACGTATTTTTCTGCGACAAATCAGACTCTAATCATCTTTAGCATTTTTATAAATTTCATTTCTTGGAAAATATATTGGCCTTGTTTTGTAATTCCGATTTTCAGCCTTGTATGGAAGCCCAGGACTTTGTCACTTTGATGACTTATGCCTGCAGCATGAGGCCCACTGAGCTATGCTGAGTGGCAGTCCTCTCATTCCTCCCACCCCCTCCTCCTGTTTTTGCTTCTTTCTCCTTCCTATTCTTTCTGCCTCTTTTTCCTTTTTCCCACCCCCTTCCCCATCTCTTGTTCTTTGTTTTTAAGACAAGTTCTCATCCTCCGGTTGGCTGAAACTTGCTCTGTAGACAAGGCAGATCTTAAACTCACAGAGTTCCCTCTACCCCTCAGGTTCTGGGAATAAAAGTCTATGACAACTGCTTAGCTCTCTGAGCTGCAGTCTTGATACTTACCATTATGAAATCAAACCAGCAAGAATACCTAGGAAACAAAACTTTCTGTCCATGCATATTTTCTTTCTGGTAGGATTCTAATCTCTTGGTAATGTATGCCAGACAAATAATACTTTCCATATTAATTAACCATCTTCACAGGCTAGGTACTGTGTATAGTATTTATTATTATTAGGAAAGCTGCTCAACTCCATATGTCTACCAAGTAGAAGAACACTGTAAGTACCTAGGCTAACTCTAGAGACTCCTTTTAACCACTGGGCTATATTATTAGTATTTTTCTTTTTTTGAGGCATATCATTATTTTTTCTTTAATAGAGACAGGGTCTTGCTGTAGCTGAAACTGACTTGGCACTCCCTAAGAAGCTGAGGCTGGTGCTGATCTCAGATTCTCCTACCTCTGGCCCTGAGCACTAGGATTCTAGGCATGTGCCACCATGTACAGTAAGCACATGGGCTATGCTCTTCTTCAATAAAAATCAGCTGAATGAGTCATTTTGATTAAAAGTTTGAATTGGAGGGATGTTATCGTGCAGGAATATGAAGAGAACAGTTAATCCCTAGGTCTTTATGAGCAGAGAATCTATTTGACTGACAGGTTAGAGACGAAATCTTTTTTTAACCAAACCTCATATACATAGTAACTGAAGTTGGGTGGTGGCATTTTATTTCAGGAAAGATAGGCATATTGATTAAGAGAAATCTTCACTTTAGTGCTGCTCAAAGGAACGATAAGGATACAGGCCAAGAGAGTAGAAGAGCAGAAGACCATCTGCTGAAGGTCTGCGGATCAAATGGTGGTTACTGGAAAACGATCCCGTCGTCCTCTTTTCCTTAGTTCCACTTTCATTACTTACAGTTTTAGTTACACATGGTTGAAAATAATCAATGGAGGGCCAGAGAGATGGCCCAGCAAGTAATGTATTTGCCTCAATGCTTATGACTTATCTGATCTCCTGACTCGACAGGATGGAAAAAAAAAAAAAAGCAAAGTCCAATACGTTGTTCTCTGATGATGAACACACTGGACACTTAGTGTGGCACACTCATTGTGTGGCATGCGAGTGCCCAAACACCACACACATGCACACATACACACTTCTGCTACCATCTTTCAGAGGACTGAGATGACAGGATTTGTCAGACAACCCGAGATTGAACCCAAACTCTTGTATTCAAGACAAATACTCTCCCATATTGATCCATAATTTGAACCCCTAGATTCACCCTTAAAGAGTAAAAGAAGAAAACCAAAAGCTCCGTTTACTTTTTCTACTATTGCTGACAAAAAAATGTCCTAAAAGATGTTCCAGTGGAGTTCATTTATAAAACAGAGGGTCCATGGAGCTGAAATCTTACATTCTTTGTTAAGTAACCACAGAGTGCTATGGGTACTTCAGAATAACTATTAGTACTCTGGGTCATGAATACTTGTAGTTTTCTCAACATGTCTACAGAATTTATGATTGTCAGACTAAGATGTACATCAACCTGTTTCTGGTGACCTCGTTTAATCAGACTATCAATTAGCAAATCATAGCAAGCATTTGCTTTTTTTTTGATATTAATAAAAGATGTTGTCACAGTCCTTGCGAGTTCATATGTGCATCAGCCCTGTTGTGTCTGGGAGACTCAGTTTCTTTGGAGTCATCTATCACCTCTGGCTCTTACAATTTTTCTGCTTCCTCTTCTACATAGATCCCTAAGCCTCAGAGGATGGGGGTAGCATAAACAATATCTAAACAAACTTGAGCCAGACACAAATACAAGCTCAGAGAAAGAGAAGTGGGTACAAAGTTCTATTCCTAACCAAGAAGCTATTTGCAATGAATACCTGCTTAGAGAGAGAAAGTCAGTTCTCTCCAATGTAGTGACACTGAGAATGTCAACCACATTTTAGAGCACACTCCACATTTAGGAATATTTAATCAACACAAAACAGACTTCATGTGTGTGTGTGTGTGTGTGTGTGTGTGTCTGTGTGTGTGTGTCTGTGTGTGCATGCACATGTGCTTGTGTGTACTCTTTAAAATTTTCTTTTTTGTTTTTTCTTGTTTTGTCATTTTGAATGAGAGAAAGAACATGAAGTTAGGTTGGTAGGAAGTGAGAAAGATCTATGAGTAGTTGAGGGAAGGGATAGAATACTACATGAAAATTTTTTTTTACAAAGCTATCTTAGTAGGTATTACCATTGCTATGTTAAAGCACCATGACCAAAAGCAATTTGGGGAGGAAAAGGGTTATTTCTGCTTAAATCTTGTAGTCCATCATCCAGAGAAGTCAGGGCAGGAATTGACACGGAGGCTTTAGATGAGTGCTGCTTACTGGTTTGCTTCTAATGGCTTGCTCAGCCTGCTTTCTTATAGCACCGGGACCACCAACTCAGGGTGACACGACCCACATCAATCATCACTCAGGAAAATGAACCACAGACTTGCTCACAAGCCAGTTCTGTGGGAGCATTTTCTCAACTGAAGTTCCCACTTCTCAAATGACTCTAGCCCACATCAAGGTGACATTAAACTAGTCAGTACAGAAGCCAATAAATATAACAACAAAACTACCACCGACAAAAGATGCTACAGAAGCTAGTAGCCACAGCTATAGATTCCCACCAATATGATTGCTGGAACGTGAACTGAACAAGCTAACCCAGATGGCAAGAACCCACAAAGCTTCAACACTACACAAAGAATACAGACTCAAAGAAATGATTGTTAATGATATTCTGCTATACATATAGACAGGAGCCACATAATCAACACCAGAGATGCTCCATCCAGTGACTGATGGGAATAGATGCAAAGACCCAGAGCCAAACATCAGGTGGAGCTTGGTGAATCCTGTGGAAGGACAAGAAGGATTGTAGGTCCCAGGAGCATTAAGGACATCACAAGAAAACTCACAGAATCAGCAATACTGGGCTCACAGGGGCTCGGTGAGGCTGAACTAACAATTAGGGAGTCTGCACGGGTTTAACCTAGGGCCTCTGCATATATGTTATAGTTGTGTATCTTAGTGTTTTTGTGGGACTCCTGACAGAGGGATGGGGGCTGTTATTGATGCCTTTGCCTGCTTATGGGGCCTTTGTCCTCCTACTGGGTTGCCTCATCTAGCTTTAATGTGAGGGGAGGTGCCTCTTCTTATTGCAACTTGATATGCTATGTTAGATTGATATCCCTCGGAGGCCTGACCTTTTCTGAAGAGAAATGGAGGAGAAGTAGATGGAGAGAGGAGTTGGGGGGAGGGGCTGGGAGGAGAGTAGAGACGGGAAGTGCTGTCCAAATGTAATATATGAAAGAATAAATTAATGAAAAGAAAAAGAACAAAAAAGAATTACAGGCAACTAAGGAAAGCTGGGAGTAGGAGAAATAGTCTTCCCCAGAGGAGAGCACAGAGATTGGTTCTCCAATACCAAATAGTCAAATAGGGAAGGGAGAGATAAAGTAATTACATTAGAATCTCAAAACATGAAAGTACTAATTTAGAATGTGATTATCAATCAAGTCCAAAGTGATCAGAGACTAGAATAGCATACAAAATAAATCATTAAAGAATGTCTATAGCTCCTAAATATATATTTTACATGTGTTTATCATTTTAATTCTTTAAAAAATTTAGTTTTTTAAAAACACTAATAATGTTGGGTATAGTGGCTCATGACTATAATCCTGGCACTCAAGAGACTAAGTCAGGATGAGTCCCATGAGTTTCAGAGCAGTCTAGTCTATAGTGAGAGGCCCTGGTTCAAAAACTGAAAAGTAAACAAACCAACCAAAAAAAAAACCCCTCCTTTTCAAGACTCAGGGAACATTTGGAAGAAGAGAGGAAAAGAATGTCAGAGTGGGAGGATTGGGAGGATGGCTGTGAAATACTGCCTCTGGATGTTGTGTGGTCAATACATTCATGAGCTCACCACAGTGCTGCTTAACTGTATGAGACCTGACTCAATATGATGGGGCACAAGACCAGTCAGTATTCCAGCTGGTAGCACTAAGGGCTCTAAGTGGGTTACAAGAGAGCAAAAGAGAGACAGCAGGGGAAGGGGCATGAGAGTGTGAAGAAGGTGCATGTGGGGTTGCTGGAGAGTGGCGATGGTGGATATGAAGAATAGATGTTGTGTACATGTAGGAAATTTGGGAATAGATAGAAGATTAGAAAATGAAAAACAAAGCCAAATAGGCTCAATATTATTTTTTGCCTTTTACTGAAATCTGCCCAAAGGCAAACTTTAGGGTAGATGACAAAATCATCTTGCTCAAAAGAAAAGTCTTATTACTTTGGAAAGTGTGTAGTTAAGTAACATGAAACAATAGCAAAGAAATAATTTAGTCAATTTGGGCCAGTGCTGACCAGCTAATTGCTTTGCATGCTAATTGAGACCCAATGAGAAGGAAAGAAATAAACTAAAAGGGCCCCTTCTTTAATCTACGAAACCCATTCAAGTATTTGAACATAATGTTTTTCTTTTTACTAGGAATAGTGAACCCCTATGACATCACCAGTCTAATTACAAGCTAGCCAACTCATGAGTGTATGCTGTTGTAATGGTAGGGTTAAGGTCAGATGCCAGGGGGGACTAACAGAGAACTGCCTCCTTTTCTGAGACAACCATGGTAAAGAAGTGATCTTTTGACAGTCACAAAGGTACCAAGGCTGGAGGAGTATCCCCATCACTCAAACACAGATTTGGTAAACTGGATTAGGCTGCGATAAACCTGTCTTCATACTTGAGAGTTGAAACATGGTCACATGGTCAGTAATGGCTTTGGTATCAGGTGAACTAAAGCAGTGTAACCTGACCCAGTACACTCTCCTATAATGACCAGGGATTCTCCAATCACAGGCTACCGTTTGTTCAGATTGTATCTGCATATGGTAAATGCACCAGCACAGCCTGCTCATGGACAGCAAATGCCATCATTGGTCAACAAGGTTGTTGGAGTGTAGTATTTTCTCACACTATGTGTGTTACCAGTTCCAGTGACTGGTAGTGCTTCCTGCAGAACATTTGGTCTGAAATGCAGCTGAATCCTAGCTGCATTTTTCTGGCTCAAATATATTTTGCTAATTTAGAGAAAGAGAGAGAGAGAAAGAGAGAGAGAGAGAGAGAGAGAGAGAGAGAGAGAGAGAGAGAGAGAGAGAGAGTTTTGGGAGTATAGAATAAAAGAACACAGTAGGTCCATCATTCTGGTTTTGACCCAATAGGGCAGAAGGATGAAACTCTGCACTCTGTGTAAAATTTCTAGAATTCATTCTTTTTAAATTCTGGCTTTGATCTTAAATGCCTCCTCAAGGAGCCATGTGCTTGCTGTATGTTTGATCCCCATCGGTCCCCAGTGCAGAGCTATTGACAAGTGTGAATCTTTAAGAGGTAGAGCCTAGGGAGAGCTCTCAAGGTCATTGGGTGCATGCCCTCAAAGTAGAGGAGTAGTTCTGCCTCCTTTTCCTCTTTTTAGCTTCCCAGGTATGCAGTGAGAAGTTATCCTTCACAACTCACTCTTGTTACAATGTGTTACCTCACGACAAAGTGAGAGAGCCAGTCTATTATGAGCTAGGAGCTCAAAGACTGTGAACTAGAATAATTCTTCCTTCTTTATAAATTGGCTGCAGGTCCTTTGTTATGGTTACAAGAATTTGACTAACAATTTACTGGCATTTTGTAGTTACAACATTAATGAAAAGATAGTAGAAGAAGTCACATGAATACAACAGGGGGTGGTCGAAAGAAATCTATTCAACAAACCTCTGCTCTTTCATTGACATCCAGCTTTTCCTCAGTTTAGTCATAGGATCTCCTCCTGTTTGATTGGAACTCATGGAGGCCTTGGACTCTGAGCACATTTCTGAACTTTCTTGCCTCCTTTTTGATTGAGAAACTCAGAGCTGCACACATATTCAACAGGGCATTCTCTAACATAGAGCATAGCCTCACAGTGAGGAATTATTGCTTATCTGCAGTTCATGTTGTGCAGTAAGAAGAAATGCCTCTCAGTTGTTCCTCTACAAAACCAAACATTAAGCCCAAATTGGCTCAGACATAGATGTCTGATCAAAAGGGTCTGACCAGTGTGGCAGTGGGAATTTTCTACTCCTGTTCTAGATTTCTCAAGCCTCACTTGAGGACACTGTGATGGAACTAAGGTTGGACATCTAAGAAATAATGCCACTCGAGAAAGTCTTAAGGCACTTAGAGACAGTTTCCAGTGGTCAGACAAATCGAGAGGACAGTATAGATATATCTCCCATATATCCCCAAATCCTAAATGAACACAGGCACAGATCTCTCCAACTTCAGAATCTTCTACCAGATATGTATGCTTGTAAGAACTAATGAAGCTTCACTGACAAATCTTTATAATTTAAGGCCCATAGCTTATGGCAAAGTTCATTCTTAGCACATATACAAATTTGAACAAATGTATAATGACTTATATCTACATGGCTATCACGCAGAGTAAAAATTGACAGCCTTAAGCCTCTGCACTCTGCTCATTCACCTTACCTTATTTAACAACTGACAAACCTCAATCCTTTTACATTCTCTGTGATTTTTTCTTTTCTGGATGGTCCTATTTTGCAATCTTTCAACTTGTAGCTGCAATTTTTGGATCCAACAATTCAGTGGAATTTTCCATTGAACTATGACAGACTAGTTCCTAACTGTCTATCTCCTGGTTTACTTGTCAAGCACCTGTACACTTTCTTCTCTATTTTTCCCTTAATGTAGCAAAACAGAGAAGTGATTCCCAGTGCATGCTAGTGGTCCATAATACTCAAAGATGCATGTCAACCTGAAACCCCTTCTAATAGCTCAGCAGCCAGTGATCTGCTGACAGGTCTCCCTAGGGGAGATCTGATCACATCACTCAGATGAAAACACATTCAGTTCTTCTATTATGCTTGTTTGTAAAATGCAAATTTGCTCCAACACAATTGATGGATCAGAGAATAATTCAAACATAATGTGAGTTTCACGTTTGTTTATGCATACTTTCATCCATGAGAAACACCATGTGAACAAAAAACAGCACACAGATGAACCTAGCCACTTTAGAATGTACAACACACATGCATATACACACACAGACACACACATATCATACACACACGCATACACACTCATGCATGAGAGCATACACATACATGCATGTACACACTCATGATCACACTCACACACACACATACTACATACAGAACTGCCAGCTGTCTCAGTTCACCTCATGCACTGAGCCATACATCCTCACTGTGGGCATTGAAAGCATCTGTCTGGAGGCTTTTTCATTTTTTCTCTCATCATTGTTGTATTATAACTCAAAAAGCTCCAGTCAATCTGATAGTCCCAATGCATAGGCAAACTTCCGGTCTTTTCAAAGAGAAAGTGCTATAATTATTATGTTATATCTGCATTTTTAAAAACCATTTAAAATTAAGCATTGTGATATGACATGATTGACATGAGCAAACATCCATTCAACTCTGATAGGGAACTGACTACAGGCCTGTACTGGCTGGTTTTGTGTGCCAACTTAATACAGGCTGGAGTTATCACAGAGAATCGATCTTCAGTTTGGGAAGTGCCTCCATGAGACCCAGGTGTGGGGCATTTTCTCAATTAGTGATCAAGGGAGTAGGGCCCCTTGTGGGAGGTGCCATCCCTGGGCTGCAATTCTTGGGTTCTATAAGAGAACAGGCTGAACAAGCCAGGAGAAGCAAACCAGTAAGGAACATCCCTCCATAGCCTCTGCATCAGCTCCTGCTTACTGACCTGCTCGAGTTCCAGTCCTGACTTCCTTTAGTGATCAACAGCAATGTGGAAGTGTAAGCTGAATAAACTCTTTCCTCCCCAATTTGTTTCTTGGTCGTGATGTTTGTGCAGGAATAGAAACCCTGACTAATACAAATTGGTACCAGGAGTGGGGTATTCCTGTGACAATCTGACCATGTTTTGGGGAGGACTGTGGAAGGACTTTGGAACTTTGAGCTAGAAGAGCCACTGGTTGTTAAGAACTCTATGGGGGGCTGGTGAGATGGCTCAGTGGGGAAGAGCACTGACTGCTCTTCGGAAGGTCATGAATTCAAATCCCAGCAACCACCCGTAATGAGAACCCTCTTCTGGTGCATCTGAAGACTACAGTGTACTTACATATAATAAATAAATAAATAAATAAATAAATAAATAAATAAATAAATAAATAAAAGAACTCTGTGGGATGTTCTGTAGTAGATTGGAAGATCATGTTGAGAACAGTGCAGAAGATGGAGGCCTGGCTTGTGAAATTTCAGAGGGAAGATTAAAGACACTTATCAAGGCCATGTTGTTTTGATTGTGATGATTCTGTGCTTTTGATTAGCTGGAGCTAAAGAATCAGCTGTAATTAACAAGATACCAGGACTACTAAAGCAAAAACTTTGCATTACTGGGACTATTAATGCTGGTTAGCTAGAGCTAAGAAATTAGTGGTGATTAAGAAGAGACCAGCATCACTGAGGTGACATCTTCTGGGAAGTGTTTTCTGAAAGCACAAAGAGGCTATGTTCTAGAGATATCCAAGGTTGTACCCTGTGCTGCAGCAAGACTTGGTAATGTGTAAGAGTCACCCAGGTGGTACTGGTTTTGAAGGCATAAAGGGATCATGAAGAGCAGCTGAGGCTCGGCACAGTGAGAGGCCATGGAAGGCCATTGGTGAAGAGGCAGCCTCAGTTTGCAATTGATGACCCAGGACTGAAGGGGTCATGCAAAGGAATTGAGGCTTGGCACCATGAAGACAATCTATGAGAGGCTATTGGTGAAGCCTAGTTACAGCGGAAGATAGCAGTGTTTTGGGAATGCCAGTACCATGCAATGACCACCAAGAACAGCAGCAGCAGTGGAGTACAGGCATCTGAAGCCTAGAAGACAAGCTGTGTGCTACAAAGGGCAGAGCTGGAGAAGTGACCAAAGCCCTTAGAAGAGCCCAGAAGATCATGAGTTGGATCCCAGACATTGGTTTTGCTTTTGATTGTGACTGTGCCCTGATATTTTTCCCTCTTGAAGGAAGAAAAGTAGTTTAGTGGAGTCCACAGTTAAGAGACTTTGAATTTTAAAAGATAGTGGACATTTTAAATTGATTGAACTTTTAATATGTAAAGACTGTGGGACTTTAGACCTTGGGAATGAATAAGAAAGTAAGGGTTGAGGCTTAATAATGATGTGTTTATGTGTCAAGTTGACAAGGGGTCAATTGTACTGGCTGGTTTTGTGTGACAACTTGACACAGGCTGGAGTTATCACAGAGAAGGGAGCTTCAGTTGGGGAAGTGCCTCCATGAGACCCAGCTGTGGGGCATTTTCTCAATTAGAGATCAAAGGGGTAGGGCCCCTTGTGGGTGGAATTCTTGGGTTCTATAAGAGAATAGGCTGAACAAGCCAGGAGAAGCAAGTCAGTAAGGAACATCCCTCCATGGCCTTTGAATCAGCTCCTGCTTCCTGTCCTGCTTGAGTTCCAGTCCTGACTTCCTCTGGTGATTCACAGCAATGTGGAAGTATAAGCTGAATAAACCCTTTCCTCCCCAACTTGTGTTTTGGTCATGATGTTTGTGCGGGAATAGAAACCCTGGCTAATACAAGGCCAAAGTGAAAAAGTACAGCTTGATGAACCAATGAGTTTATTGATGTTACTTACAGGATTGCAGTGAAGGCTTACTTACAGGAACATAGATGAGGGAAAGGCATCACCATTTTATGGGCTGCTCCATGGGTCAGAAAGTCTACTTATCTGTTATTATATTTTATACAACCCAAGGAAGGAAAGACCCATGTAAATCTGGTATGCTTCAGGGACTTCCTGGTACTTTTGAGTTGTTTATTTCCTATGTTTTTCTGAGTCCTCTTTTAAAACTTCCCTAATCATAAAAGTGTCTTTCTGGAATGGAATATTTCAATTATGAGGAAACAACTACACAATAGAAGTGTAAAACTGTATTGGTTAGGTGGAGTAGGTTTGTCTTTTCAATATATCTCATCCAAGTTTCCAGACATGTTCAGAGAGCAGTTAAAGTTATTGCACTGTTTTCCACATTGCTGTCATGCTGAGAAACACAAGGGATCTTCTTATGTTTTAGAAACACAAGAACTGCCAGTCTACAGCACTTCGAGAGAATTAACTCCTCATGTTTACAGTGGCATTGTGGGTCCAAGGTCATCATTGTCTCAACTTCTGCATATTTCCTTAGGTTACTTAATCCTTTCTTAAACTTGTGTTAGGTTCTCAGTGTTCCTAATGCTGCTACCCTTTAATACAGTTCCTCATGTTGTGGAGATCCTTCTTCCCCGACCATAGAATTATTTTTGTTTCTCACTCAGAACTGTAATTTTGCTGCTGTTATAAATCATAATGTAAATATGTAATGCGCAGGACATCTGTGATATGTGACCCCCGTGAAATAGTCCTTTGACCGCCAAAGAGGTTGCAGACACACAGGTTGAGCATCACTCTTTTAGGCAGAGCAGGGGATGACATTCAGGAAGATGGGTGTTTAGTTGTATGTGGTTACTCAGATTTTTCCCCCTTTGGTTTTTTAAAGACAGGGCTTCTCTGTGTAGTCCTGGATTACCCAGAATTCTCTCTGTAGACCACAGTAGCCCAGAATTCAGAGATCTGCTTGACTTTTGAGTTCTGGAATTAAAGGCATATACCACCACAACCTGGCTTGACTTATAATTGTAATCCTCGTTGCTATGAGCTTGACTGTTTCCTGGATACCATTACTAGGCTCTGTCTCAAAAGACCCTAAGGTGAAAACAAAATGAATGTTTATTTGGAAATAGAAGATTTGAAACAAAACAAACAGGAAGCCATTAGTTTAGAGGTGTTTCTACACCTAAAATCTATACACAAGTAAATTGAAATTTGATTCAGAAGCATTCCTTACAATTATTGATTTAAAGGGAGAGGGAGGAAGTGTCAGAAAACACCAAACTAAACCAGACAATCATGGCCAACTACACCAGGGTGCTCCAACCAATCATAATAAGCCAAACTAATCTTTAGCTGTAGGAGCAGGCACCCAAAGAAAGCCAAAAGGGGCAAGTGCCTGTCAGTATTCAGTCAGGTACTTTCCTGTCTGCAGTGTCATCCTCAACACCAAGAAGCCCTCTACAGATGATGCTAAAGCTCGGGTTGCTGAATCTCTGCAACTGATGGCTGGCTACCAGTCCCACAGTCCCTCAATGTGCAAATAAACTGCTACATTTATCTTATCTTATTCTATTTATCTTTCCATGAGATAGGGTCTCACTCTGCAGTTCAGGATGACCTGAAACTCATTTCAATTCCCTTGTCTCAGGCTCTCAGCCCTTGTGACTACAGGGGATTTTTATAGGCATGAGCCTCTCTACATGTAGATCTGTTAAACTTGTTTTATGCAGTCTTTTTCTTTGCACAGATACCTTCTTTGGAGATAGTAGCAGAGCAGGGTGGCCTTCATCACTCCTTTGCAGGAGACAGGGGGCTTTTCTTCCTTCTCCCTCCTAGTAAGAGGGAAGTCCATCCACTTGGACAAGTAAGTGTGCCTACGTAATGCCTATATCTTGGCTACGTAATGGAGTGGTTCAACCTTGTGTCTTAAATAAGAAAAATAAATGGCACCAGGTCTTTACATACCAATTCTCAGAGCATGGAACTATGTCTGTTTGCCCCACAGCTTGCAATGGCCATGGAGAAAGACACAAGGTATGAGAAAAAAATGGAGATGGACCAGTGGGCTTGAGTAAGAGGTAAGAGAAAGGTTGCAGCTTTCCTTGACTTACCATAGGGTCCCTAGGGACAGAATGCAGCCACTCTCTAGAGTTTGGAAAAGCCAAGTATGTAGATCTCCCTTTGAAGAATATAGGCCCATTTATACATGAGTTTGGCCCCAAAAGTGATTTTAGACTTTTTTTCTCCAGGATAGCAAATTTGTATTGTGAGTCACAATTTTTTTTATAATAAAAGTACAATAAAATGTATAGGTAAAATACAATAAAAAATGAACTATAGTAATAGGGAGGAGAAAAAAGGACAGAGAAAAATGTATTATTTGAAACTAAAAGCAGTCACACTTGTATACTGAATACTAGTTTAGTGCCAGTCACTGGGACTGACATTGTTCAAGACCAGGTCAAAAGCACTTCCCAGCACTGAGTCCAGCCTAAAGTGCCAATAGCCAATAGCACAATCCTACCAGACGCAGGCTGCTAACTACTGATGATGCACTGTGTTTGCTACTGGCATGGTCGCTTTTGGTCTATAGGTGGTAATGGAATTGTTTCCATGCAAAGTTAAGGGCATAAAAGATTTTCAATAAACTGCTAAGGACTCATTAGAATTGAGATTGATTTTATGCACTCTGGTTTGGGTAGCATCTTTCTGGTTCCAGAGCAGACCTTCCTGTTAGGAATAGGGAGCATCACTGAAGGATTTGTGTGGTAGAAGGTTACAGAACCTTTAATATGATGGTTGGGAGCCAGAGGCATGTGGATTTTTGTGAGTTCAAAACCTGCCTAATGTATATATTGGAAGTTTTTACAGTTAGTTCCAGAACAGGTATTTCACCTTCTATCTGCTTGACCAAAGCCTGGCACATAACAATTTTTTGTTTGTTGTTTGCTTGGCTTTTTTGTTTGTTTGTTTTGGGGGTGGGGTGTCCACCCTCTACCACCAGCTCATCTTGTATTTTTTTTAATTGGTTATTTTATTTATTTAAGTTTCAAATGTTATTCCCCTTCCAGGTCTCCCTTCCCAAAACCCCCTAACCCCCCTCCTGCTTCTCTGAGGGTACTTCCCTACCCACTCACTCCCCCATTTTGTGTTTCTAAACATAGTTTCAGAATATCATGGTGGAGAGTCAAGCTAAGAAGAGAAAAATGGAGAAAGCAATTAACTGAAGACTTCTGTGGTTTGATCAGCAAAGAAAAAAATAAATAGACCTCAACTTTCTGTGACTAAGAAAAGATCATATTGATGTTGATGAAGTAATGAACTAACATTATTGCATGCGTATGGGTTTCTAGGTATCAGCCTCAATGCTGGAAACTGGTGTGGTGTAGGTGTGATCATTCCCCATGATTAATGTGTGTGAGTTTCCAGTACAGTGATGTGGATTAAATGGAAGGTGGTGAGTTAACTGATGGTGTCACCCTGAAGCAAGATGAATGTTGGCCTCATCGAGCATTATTACAGTTCCTGAGGGAGGAAGTTCTTATATATATCTGATTCCTTTCCTTTCCTTCCCTTCTCTGTCCTGTCCTGTCCTGTCCTGTCCTTTCCTTTCCTTTCCTTTCCTTTCCTCGTTTGTTTGTTCCTTTCTCTTCTTTCTTTCTTTCTCTTTCTTTCTCCCTCCCTCTCTCTATTTCTTTCTTTCTCCATCCCTCTCTTTCTTCCATCCTTCCTTCCTTCCTTCCTTCCTTTCTTTCTTTCTTTCTTTCTTTCTTTCTTTCTTTCTTTCTTTCTTTCTTTCTTTCTTTCTTCTGTATTAAAAACTCAAGGCCCTTTGCATGGTAGGCAAGCACTCTACAATCAAGCTACATACCCAGAAAGTAGCTTATTATAAAAGAATAAGATGACTCTCTTTTTCTTTGTGGCTTTCTCGCTCACTTTGTTGCCTTCTTTTGCATACATTCCCTCATGAACCATGCCATTGTGATGCCAAATATCATGAGACCCTTAGCAGAGCAAAGCAGCCAGAATCAGTAACACCAGTTTGGCCTTCCAGAACTGTGAGCTAAATATCTTTCATATAACATACCCAGCTTCAGCTATTTTGTTACAGTAGTAACAGTCTAATACAAATGCCTACAATACTTAGCTCTCATAGAGAACGAAGGCTTTCCTACAGTTTCAATTTAAGTGAGTAAACATGATTTTAGACTTTAATATAAGAACCTTATGTTTGTGCTGGTTAGTTTTATGTCAATTTCATATAAGCTAGCATCATTTGAGAAGAGGGAACCTCCTTTGGGAAAATACACCCACTGGATTGGCCTGTGGGAAAGTCTGTGTTGCACCTCACAACACAGGTATAATGTTGTTAAGCCTTAATGACTGGTGTTGGAGAGACCAATTTACTGTGAACAGAAACCACTCCTGAGTTGTGGATTTTGAGTGCTATAAGAGAGCAAGCTAGAAAGCCACACAGCTCTATGACCTCTGCATCAGTGCCTGCTTCCAGGCACCTCCCTTAAGTTCTTGCCCTTATTTCCTTGGATGATGGCCTGAAGGCTGTAAGAGAAATAACTCTCTTCCTCAAGTTGCTTGTGGTCATGGTGTTTTATAACAGCAAGAGAAACTCTAAGACAGTGTTATATGTCTTTGGGTTTTCTGTAATAAACAAGAGAATTCCAATAGGATTACGAGTAAGCAGAAAAGAAAGGATAGGATGAGAAAAACAGAGTCTTTGAAAGTGAGACTACAGCTATGAATTTCTTTTCCTTACCAAGTTTGTAATTATATCATTATGCAGTCTCCAGTAGTGAACTGCACAATATCTATCAAGTGCTGTATACTTATTCATTTTAATGTTAATTTAAACAAAGTAGCATTTGTGTGTGTGTGTGTGTGTGTGATTATAGTTTGTTCTAATTTATTTTCCTCCATCATTTCTATCTCCTCTTGCTTGTCCTATTTCTTCTCCTAAATGTACTCTCATTATCTTTTATGGTCACTTGGTGATCCACTGTTAGATGCATTGTATGCATGTGTGTGTATACATTCACACATATACAAACATGCATGCACACACATAAGATATGTATAAAGTGAAATATGTGCTTTGTATGTCAGAGAATATAAAGTAAATTGTCTTTTTGAGTCTAGCTTACTTTATTTAATATCATTTCCAATTCTACCCATTCCCCCCCCTGGAAATTTCATCTTTATTTCTAGATAAATAAAATCCAGTTGTGTATAAGTACCATTTTTCTTTATTCATTCTACTATTGAAGAATGGACATATAGGTCATTTTCATTTCTGAGCTATTGTGAATAATGTAATAACTTAGTGATTGCAAGTACTTCTGTGGTATGTTGAATGAGTCCTTTGGGTATATACTCAGGAGTATTATTGCTCTTTGTGTGGTGGTTCTATTTTGAGTGTTTAAGAAATCTCCATACTGATGGCTCTACTATAAGAGAGAGAACTTAGGATTTTTAATGCATATTAAAAATTTAGACTTAGAGTGTGGTTTAGTTCTTTACATTGCTTCTTAGGAAATATTTTATTAACCACAAGCAATTTTTCTAACCTTTTCAAGCCTCATTTATTCAACTGACCTTTTATAGAGTCTCATAGTGGGTCTACTATTGACCTATCCTATAGAAAACAAATAAAGACAGTCTCAGATGTTCAGAGAAACAGCCAGTCTTAGAGGAGTTGTGTGTGAAACTTTTTAACATTACCCACCTTCTGACTTGCTGTGGGGATTAAATGAGTGAATCTTTATGAGCATGCTTCACATTTGGAAGAAACTCAGTAAATGTTAATTTCTTTCTGTCCCCAGCGGCAGTCTGGTAGTGGGAAGGGAATTTTTCAGCCAGGAACTCTTCATTTGTGCTTTTCAAACAATATTAACATTGCCATGGGGGTGACTTGCTCCGAATGACAAGTACGGAAGGAAACAATATTAGGAAGAAGGTTACTCCACGGATTGGTGAAAATCGTAATGAGATTTTTGGCTAATAGTCAACATTTGAAAATAATCTTGTTAAAAGAGAAATACTAGTGAGTCCAGCTTCACTGGGTGGTGAGATGGATTGGAACATAACCTCTTACCTCTGGCAGAGCCAAGTGGTATGCATATGAGGGTCCAAGAGGAATTAACAGGAATGCATATTAATAATGTTATTGACTTTCTAAAAGAGTCTCTCAGTGGGTGTAGTAGAAACTCTAAAGGGTAGAGAGTGAAAAATTTTAATCCTTTCTACTATGGTACTATTGTCATAATCCACAAAGGGCAGGGCCCAAGTTTCAACCAAAGGATACTTTTTTTGAGATTAGAATATGGTCTCAAATCAAATTATTAAATTGAAAGGCACATTTGCTTCTTTGATGAGTTTATGGGGAAACCCCTACTATCCTCATATTAGAGAATCTAAATGAGAATGAAAGATATGTTAACACCCTAGCCAGAGGCCACCAAGGACAACCTGTAGTAGAACAAGCCTTAATCACTCACCTGGCAGCAGTAAAGGAGACCTAACTTGAAGAGCCACAGAGAATATCAGCGAGATGTTAGAAGGGCTTCTTAGCTGCTTTTTCCCCTCCTCCTCCCTCCTCCTCCTCCTCCTCCTCCTCCTCCTCCTCCTCCTCCTCTTCCTTCTCCCCCTTCTTGGTGTTGTATTAAAGAGACTTTAATTGGCCAGTTGTAATTTCCCATTTAGTAGTCTTGGGTAGGAGGGGTTCAAGGCCAGACTGTTCTTCAAGTTGAGTTTAAGGTTGGTCTGAGCAATATTTTTAATATCGTGGGGTTTTTTTGTTTTGTTTTGTTTTGTTTGTTTGTTTGTTTTTGTTTTTGTTTTTGTTTTTTTGAGACAGGGTTTCTCTGTGTAGCCCTGGTTGTCCTGGAACTCACTCTGTAGACCAGGCTGGCTTTGAACTCAGAAATCCACCTGCCTCTGCCTCCCAAGTGCTGGGATTAAAGGCATGTGCCACCACCTCCCGGCTAATATTGTGTTTTTAACAAAACCTAAATAAGGGAGCTGGAGATGGTTCTGCATACAAAATTCCAGGTATTTTCACATGTGTTCTTAACTCCAGAGCTGTGGGAGTAAAGGATAGTTGGTCCCGTTGGATGCCAGTGTAGCTATAAGTTTAGTGAGAGATCCTATTTCAAGGGAATAAGGCCAACAGAGAAAGAGTTGTCACTGGATGATCTCTTCTAGTCTTCGTGGGGATATAGTGATCACCCATGCATCAGCCACACATATACCACACACACACACACACACACACACACACACACACACACACACACACGCACGCATGCATATATGTGCATACACAGAGAGAGATAGATAGAGGAAAAACAAAATTGCAAATAAATAAGTGATAAATGGCAGCCAGGTGGAATAGACCAGAGCTTAGGTCAGACTTCACCAAGAAGTCATGGCTCATGCTAGCTAGGTGAAGGCATGATTGATATTCTCTGGTGTTTATTGGTGTTCTTTTGCATATGTACTCAGGTGTGTTTTGTGGCCATCTTGTTCTCTGCTCCCTCTACCACAGTCACAGATTGGCTTTGTTTGACATTGGTATATCACAAGACTGTGGATGGTCAGCAGAACCTGTGACAACTGTCAGTCTAGCTCAGTGTGGTCAGCCACCAAAGGCTATCTTTCTCTTTTTGTCTGTTTAACCCATAATCATGTGAACCTGCTCCTCATAGTCCAATAATGACAGGTGGCAGACTCACCAGAGAGAACCATTAGCCATTGGACTTAGAATAGACAACACACAAAGGGAAAATCTGCTTGTAGGAAAATGAGAGTGGAGGGATGGTTTAAACAGGGGAGATTACAGAAAAAGTCCACCCTCTAACTCAATAGGGTATCTTGTAAAATGTTCCAAACAAGAATTGGTCTGTTACACAGAAAGAACTCATAATCTGTACATATCCTTTTGGAAATTTGCCAGATCTATAGTAAATACTTTTCTGATGCATCTCCTTTGGAGTTTTGAACATAGGTTTTGGGTTTTGTTTTTTTCTTTGTTTTTGTTTTTGTTTTGTTTTTGTTTTTTGAGACAGGGTTTCTCTGTGTAGCCCTGGCTGTCCTGGAGCTCACTCTGTAGACCAGGCTGGCCTCAAACTCAGAAATCTGCCTGCCTCTGCCTCCCAAGTGCTGGGATTAAAGGTGTGTGCCACCACTGCCCGGCTGGGGTTTGATTTTAATGGCAATGAAGAAATACTTAGATCTATAGTCTTCTCTTAAATCTCTCCCACAAATGACCAGGAACTGCTCTGCACTGACTTCCCATCTTCAAGTCAGCTGTACTCACTACTGAAAGGATCCACACACCCAGGGGTACTCCTGTCTGAACACAGGATTAGACCACACCCAAACACCACTTTCCAAACACAAAAAGATTCTTCATTAAATAAGGTATGCCCAAGGTTGCTAGAGCTCTTTAGCTATGGTTAGAGATGGGGATGAGGACTTGTGTAATTTCATGTGCAGGAAGAAACACTCCCTATAGTTTAAACAAAAGTCAAGTGCAAGTAAACTTCAATATAAACAAATAATTAATGGCAATCAAAACTGAATCAAAGAGTTTTCACCATGTTCAGTGCTTGAGCCTGTGTCCTATCATGCTTTCCAATAAGGTCTGATTTATGTAATGGAGAACCATGAAATACAGAATTTGTTTCTTAAGAACCATGAGCACGTTATCAGTGCATTAGTAGTAGAGAGAGTTATCTAACCACCTTAAGTATTTTTGCTACCTTAACTTGGCCACCGTCAAATTAGACTGAGAGTAGATTTTGAGATATGTCCTAGTGGGGAAGGGGAGAACAGGTGGTCAGTAGCATTCCATTGCTGCACCAGAAGTGGTCTGCAATGGAAACTGGTATTCCATGTAAGAAATGATTCTTCAGCCAAAGAAGAGGCTCTCATCTTTACACAAAACTGACAAGTATTGCTAACAAGAAACCACCGCTCTCCCCAAAGACTAGAGGGTTCAGATGAAAGATAAGCAGGGACTGTAATCCTGTTTTCAGAGGTGCATACCACATTGGAAAGAGATACAACTGCACATAGCAATCACTTCATAACAATCATGGAGCAACACGTAAGCAGATTTTAAAATGTGCAGAAATTCGGGATTGCTCCCCAGTGGTAGGTATGTATGACAGGCAGGTATTAAGGGAGGAAGGTAGCAAGTAGCACACATAACCAGGATGCATAAAGAATTGACAACATCCTATCAGTCACAATTTTGGAGGAAAAAATTGTATCAAAGAGAGGATATCTTTATATCTCTATATCTCTATAATCTATCTGCCTGCCTGCCTGTCTGTCTATCTATCTATCTATCTATCTATCTATCTATCTATCTATCTATCTATCTACCAACCTACCTACCTACCTACCTACCTACCTACCTACCTACCTACCTACCTACCTACCTACCTATCTATCTATCTATCTATCTATCTATCTATCTATCTATCTATCTATCTATCTGTCTGTCTGTGTGTATAAGTATAGGTGTAGGTTTATGCATATATATATGCATATACATTATACTCAATGTAGTTGCTAAACTCTGTTACCACCTATAGTAAAGGTTAAGGATGATTTAACTCATTCTTTAGAAATCCTTTGTCAACATGGATAACCTCTAGGTTCTGTGTATCAACTATCGTAGGATATAGTATGAAACCTTACTCCATTCTCTTTTGAAAAGTACAACACATAAGAATCATCCTGTTGGTGGGAGGATATCTAGGGGGGCTCACCTGCTCAGAGGATAAGGGGATGGGAGAAGTGGGAGGGATTGTGGGAGGGGATGACAGAGGGAGGAGTGAGTGGGATGTAAAATGAATAAGTAAAAAAAAAGAAAATTAAGTATATAAAAAAGAATCATCCTCTTTAGATGAACTGATTAGAACTTTTTTCTTTTCTTTTTCTTTTGTTTGGTGAGACAATGTATGTACATTTGTGTGCATACATATATATATATATA